>NC_135536.1:112495175-112820930 GCF_045843805.1 Urocitellus parryii | reverse complement strand
GGAGGAGCACCCCAAGAACTGAAGACAGTAACCATAAAGCATCTTTAAAAAATGAAAACAGCTCAGGCTAATTGCATGGGGGGAGGTAGGCAAGTGCATTAAAGTTCTTAAAGGGCTTAGGTAGATTGTCTAGTTGGTTTCCAAAAGATTGTTTCTTTGATAATGGGAGAGTGTGACTACAAAAGGGGTCATGAGATAGCTTTGGAGAGTTACAGGCAATGGTGGTGGCCATAAGAATCTATACTTGTGTTAAAATTTTTAGAACTGTACACCAAAAAATACATCTTACTGTACAATTATTTTTTAATTGACATATCTTTATATCTTTGCCCTGGGAAGCAGGATGTTGGTATTGAGCTGGGGAAAGTTGTGATTAAATTTGCATTTCAAAAGTCTCACTTTTCCTGCAGCCTCTAGAATGGGTTGAACTGGCACATGCTCATAATTCCAGCAGCTCCGGAGGCTGAGATAGACAGGAGGCTTGATAGTTCACAGCCAGCCTCAGCAAAAGCGAGGAGCTAAGCTACTCAGACCCTGTCTCTAAATAAAATGTAAAATAGGGCTGGGGGGTTGTGACTCAGTGGTTGAGTGTCCCTGAGTTCAATTTCTATTCCCCCCTCCCCCCCCCCCAAAAAAAAGAATGGGTTGAAGGGAAGCAAGACTAGAGACAAAGAGCCAAGTTAGGAGGCGGTTCTAGTAATCCAGGTATGGACTGATAAGCGTCTAGACTCCTGGTGGCAAAGGACATGGGACATGTGGACAGATCTGAGACATTAGAACTAACATCAAAACAAGATTAGAGTGTTGTTTGAATGTGGAAATGAAGAGAGGAGGAGGTGATACCTAGAGGAATGGGGTGGTACCATTTACTGAGATGGACAACAATTCAGGCACTTACAGGAGTAGAGCAAGATGATGGGGGAGAGGAGTTTGTTTTCATCATTGTTATAGTGAGGTGGGCTTGGGATTTCCTCCCACAGTGGCCTGTCCAGTGAGAGGATGGATGTGGGGCCCTGGAGAGAGCTGAAATGGAAGTGGAGGTTTGGAAGGCATCCAGCATCTAGAAGTGAGAATATCTGCGGAAAGTCTGTAGAACAAGTAGGCTGTAGAGCCTAGGAAAGATTCCTGGGAAACATGGCAGGCTGGAGAGTGCAGGATGGACCTGCAAACACCGAAAGTGGGGCAAGGAAACCAGGAGAACCAAGAACCTTTGTGGAAGAGTAGGAGTTTCAGACTGTCAAATACTTCTGAGAAGCCAACAAAAGAAGGACTTCATTTAGCAATGAGATCGTTGACAGAAGCAGTTTCAGTGGTGTGGCTCAGGCAAAAGCCAGGCCACAGTGAGTTGAGAGATGAATTAGAGGTGATAAAGTGGTGACAGCACAGTATAGACAACTTTTCAAGATTGGTGCATGAGTCTTCAATGCACTTCAGTAGTGCTCAATCCATATACAGCAGCATGCTACAATCAAACAATTGCAACTACTTGGAAAGCAATCTGAAATATGTAACAAAAGAATTAACCTGTAAACACTATGATATACTATAAATTCAGGGGGAGAAAACTTTGTGTCCTAAAATAACCATAATCTATGATTATGATGTATGATAATCAAAATACAAATTGAAAGAATGATAAAGTTATGGAATGAATGTTTGTGTCCCCCACCCCCATTCACATGTTAAAATCCTAACCTCCAGTATGATAAGGAGGAATAGGAGCTTTTGAGGTGTTTGGTTATGGGGGGGTGGAGCCTTGAAGAATGGGATTAGTATTTTGTAAGGCAGCTCCCTGAACCCTGCCTCCATATGAGGATCCAGCGAAGACAGTCATTTGTGAACCAAGAAGTGACTCCCACCAGGTATCAAATCTGCCAGTGCCTTGATTTTGGACTTCCCAATTTCTAATTGTGAGAATTAATATTTGTTATTTAAACCATCTAGTCTATGATATTTTGTTACAGCCGCCTATATAGACTAAATGGCGGTGGATGGTGGTGGATCGTATTTTAAGATATTAACTAAGCTCTCACCTTCTTTGGCTGCCTTGTACCATTACCTTTTTTTCTGTATTGAGACACTGGTAATAATCTTCTTAATATACTTGCTACAGGGAAGGATAGCTAGAATCTCAAACGAGGAAGATTTCTGGGAGCAGAAAAGAGGGGTTGAAGTGTGTACATGGAACCGCCCAACACGTATTGGGAGTCACTGAGAAGGCTTCTGTCTCTTTCTTTTCTGGGGAAACTGCCAACTTTTCAAACACACTCTGCATCCAACATGGGGCCAAGTACTTACGCAGGTCTGGCTGACTCAGTTGCTTTCATAGACAGTCTAGGCAGACTGCTCACCAGGAGAGCTCAGAAATGCTGAGCAAGGTCCTTTCACCTCAGGAAGGCCTACAGTGTAGACCAGAAGGAAGTCAAGTATATGGATAATTACTGACATACAGCAAGTACTCATTAAATATTAGCCTGAACAGGGGCCGACCTAATTCTGATTCTAATGAATAGAATATGACAAAAGCAATGGGACGTCACTTTGGAGATGAAGACACAAAAAAACTATGTCTTCCATCTTGAGCACACCCTGTCGCTCTCTGACTTACTGAGGGAAGGCAGGTGCACTTGTTAAGGAGCTGATATCTTCAGCCCACCACTAGGGATGACAATCATGTGAGTGAACTTGAAACAGATCCTCCCCAGGCAAGCCTGGAGATGACCACAACCCAACTGACATCTTGATTACGGCCTCACGAGAGACCCCAAGCCAGAGGCATTGGACTAAGCCACACCCAAATGCCCAACCTACAGGAACTGAGATAATAAATGGTTGTTGTTCTGTGGAGGCAAAAGCATTTGCCCAAGCAAGAGCTGCAAACAAGTGCCTCTATCAGTTTGCTCCTTGAAAGAGGATGCATGTGGAAAAACATCTGCATTTGGCTACACTATTTGATTGAATTTAAAAATCATTCTTCTTCAAGATCCATTCATTTTCATCAACCATTCAAACTGGCAGGTTAGGTGTATCTTTAAATCTCTGATGGTGTTACTTATTATAGCTAGACTCCAAGGGACTGATAGAACTTCTATTTGGACTGGGGAAAGGGGAGGAGAATAAAGCTCTGTGGGTATAAATTCAGGTTAAAATTTCTTTAATCACTTCACCCCAATAAGCCCTGCTCTAACCCATAAAATAATGTGGTCCTCTGAATCTGTGGGAGTTAGCATAGCTACCCAACTGTCAATCTCAGAGGATTAAGACTTCCCTTTTTTTAATCTATAAAGGACCAGTACCCATTCCCAGAAGGAAAAGTCAAGGAGTTAGGAGTCATAAGCACATTCCTATGATTCTACCACTGAATTCTTTCTGGAGGTTTCTGGCTTTTCCTTTCACTTAGAAGATTCTGCATTTGTCAACAGACTGGGCTTTTGGAATTTAGTGAGGAGTTGTAAGTGAAAGGATCAAGTGAGATGTCTGTTTTGTTATGCTTCAATTTGGGGTTATTTTTTGCTTGTTTGTTTAACTGTACAAATCACATAAGAACTTAGCAGCTTTTGTCTTGTGAACTATCAAAAAGGAAACGGTGAATGAAGCAACATGTATATTTTTATGGTGGAATTCTAGTTTAAAAGAATGAATTTTAACTCTGTATACTCTGTGATCTGTACTAACAGAAAAATTTCTAAAATATAGTATTCAATGGGAATAAAAACAGTGCAGGATTGATGGGCTGGGGTTGTGGCTCAGAAGTAGGATGCTTGACTATCATGAGTGAGGCACTGGGTTTGATCCTCAGCACCACATAAAATAAAGGTATTGTGTCCACCTATAACCAAAATAAATAAACAAACATTTAAAAAACAATAATACAGGAAAACATATATTTGTATTTATGTAAAATCATAGTACAGTTATGTCTATACATGAAATCACCAGAAATTATTTGGGAAAGAAACACAGCAAGATGAAAACAATGTTTGTTTCCAGGAAAAGAAATTGGAATGGGGAGACTAGGAAATTCCCAAAGGAGAATTTTACTTTTTACTCTTAAGTATTTTTTTTTGAATATTTGTTTTTTAGTTGTACACGATACCTTTTTTTGTTTATTTATTTTTATGTGGTGCTGAGGATCGAACCCAGGGCCTAGCATGTGCTACGAGAGCGCTCTACCGCTGAGCCACAACCCCAGCCCCACTCTTAAGTATTTTTATTATCCCTTGAGTTTTTCTAAACAAGATTACACTGTATTTTTTTCATTGCTTATGTAGATAAAAATAAAAACAATAACTTTTTACAAAATCCAGATGCTTGGAGAAAGGAGGCCCATAAGTAGAAACATGAATCTGGTGCCTCATGCTTTTCCTTACTAACTTCACTGAATTTTTTTAAAAATTTTTTTGTGTGTGGGGGTGCAACTGGGGATTGAACACAATGACATTCTCTATCACTGAGCTATACTCCCAGCCCTTTTTATATTGAGATAGAGTCTCACTAATTTGCCAAGGCTAACTTTGAACTTGTGATCCTCCTCCTCAGTCTCACAAAAATCTGGGACTACAGGCAGGTACCATATTTCCATCCCATATTTCCAAACTGCTATGCCATAGCATTACTTCATTGAATTACTGTATTTTATGCTTTTGCAAGCCACTCATGCCTAGACCAAGATCTTTGAAGAAGGGAGCCAGGAGGTTGTCCCTGTATTGTGTCTTCCCAGCCCAGCTAAAATCTTGCATCCACCAAGTGTTCAATAAAACCATGTTTGAGTTCTATTGGAAATAAAAGCTTTGGAATTTCTGTGTAGGCTTTTGCAGAATCCTAAAAGGAGCTAATTACAATGACCTAAATATTGAGACAACTTCTGGTATATTTCTTAGACTCCAGAAGAAACTCCTCTACTCTATGAGAAGTTTATGTGACTTCTACTGTGTGACTTCATTATTTAATCCCAGGTAAAATTAGTGACATATGGTCTCATCTGGTTTTTTTGTTTGTTTGTTTGTTTGTTTGTTTGGTTGGTTGGTTGGTTGGTTGGTTTTGATTTTGGTTTTGGTGCCCAGAATTGAACCCAGGAGTGCTTAACCACTGAGCCATATCCCCAGTCCTATTTTGTATCACTGAGTTGCTTAGGGCCTCACTAAGTTGCTGAGGCTGGTTTTGAACTCTCATTCTTCCTGCCTCAGCCTACTGAGGCTGAGATTGAGGTGTGTGCCACCACACCTGGCCCTTCATCTGTTCTTTTCTATAGATACCCTGAAAGTAATTTTGGAAAATAAATTCATGATTATGGAATTTCTGTGAAAGGGAATGCACCAGCGTCCATATCTACCAATAGTGTAGTAAATTATTAATACATTTCAAATATCATGTTTTAAACCCACGTGTTTTGTTTTTTCTGCCTACTCTCCCTTAATGATCCCACCCTGGGTTTTCGATAACGGACTTTTAATGCACTTCTAAAACCCACATTTGCTGCCTTTGTTGTTTCCCCTGTCAACCAATAGATTTGAGTAAGTAGGCCATGGTTATCCAGAGACATGTTTGTCTCCATAGAGGAAAAAGCATATTTGAGAAATCCTTCCTCCATCATCACAAGTTACACATTAACCCCCTCTGGGACCAACACACAGGGCAGTTCTGATATAGCCGTTACCTACTTAATTAACACCAATGCCTTTTTCACATCTCGGTTCTCAAATATTACTTCCTAATAGCACTTGGTCTACTGCCTAGAAAAATAGTCAGAATCTGATACTTATTAAATGAATGAACCCACCCATCTCTGTATCCAGCCATTTAATCCACTCCACCATTCTCCAAATCTCCACTCTCAGCACCAGAGGCATAGTCAGAGAAGGACTAAAGCCACGTGGGGGCAGCAGAGCCTCACCCACCGCAAGAGGCATTGGCAATCACTTCAGAGCATCTCCAGCTGTGAATCTTAACTGGATTTTGATTTTGCTATGCTGGAACATGTTTTGTTTTTGTGTATTTTGCTTTATTTCCATGCTTTGCATTCTACATGCACCAAATAGCATGCACTAATGTTTAAATGATTTAATAAGAACAGTCATTGTTCTCCAAACTAGATTTTTTTTTTTTCAGTGCTGCTGTCTAGAGGAAAGCTGCACATCCAGTCTTCCTCTGTTAAAGCCAGTCCCTATGCAGTGCAGCTGCGTAACTGACAGTTCTGGATTGAAATCAGTTTGTGAAATGAGACCTGGGAACACACCGAAGAGGCAGGCTGTTCCTTGGGAGTACCTTCTTTCAAAAGTTCTGCCCCACCTGAGGCAGGTAAAATGCATTTTTTTAAAAATTCACTATTATAGGACTCCAAATCGGATCCCTGATTCTTTTCATTTTAATAAATGGATGTCAAAGAAATCCTGAATGGGGGTAATTGGAAAGGAGTTACAAGCATGTGAGTTTTTGTGTCTTTTTAGTTCTGTCCAGGTTAACTCTCTCTTTTTGCCTCTATCTTAATGTGCAGCCCCATGAAATCTGAGAGGGAAACTGGTGACTTACAGAGATGTCAAAACAATGATTTATTGTTCTGTGGATCCATCAACCCAGGAGGTCCTGAAATTTTAAAGGAGTCTTCAATACAAATTTAATTAGAATTCACTTAGGTTTTAAGAAATAAAATATGTCCACAATAAATAAAAAGATGTTTAAGGACAGACATGATTTGTGTGTGTGTGTGTGTGCGTGCGCGCGCGCTCTCTCGCACACATGCCTCCCAGGGACTTTTCACAGTGCCTGGCAGAATGTGGGATCTGCAGGTATGTACTGAATAATTTGTGACACTTTCTGGCAGGTGCCACCAAATCAAACAGAAGGTAACTTTGAGTAAGGCAGATCTTAATCTCCTTGGATGTCATTTTCCTTACCCCTGAAATAATAACTGTACTTTCATTAAAATTTATGGACTCCATATTTCCTTTTACACTCACAAGTCTGGGAGCATAGGCTAAACACATATCGGCATCCAAATTCCATAGATGAGGAAACTAAGGCTCAAGTTAAATGATTTGGCCAGGTCACCAGGCCACATGCCGACCCGCTAAGTCTATAGGAGCAGGTCCTTTGGCTCTCAACACAGCACATGTTCCCTCGGCCACTCTGGGTTACAAGAGATCATTGGATTAGTCAATCTCCTGGAGCCTTTCTTCTAGATCCAGCAATGGTTTGCAGCCCTTACTGAGCATAAATGCAGAAACTTTAAAAAAGAGCCAGTGATCAAGATTGTGGTATTGGCAGAAAACAGAATAAAAAAATCCAGAAATAGAGCTACACAAATATGTCAACTGATTTTTTAATGCAAATGATAGAGAAATGATAGCATTTTCCACAAAGGATGCTGGAGCAATGGGACATGCATAAGTAAAAACATGAACACCACCCAAATATCACACCTTACACAAAAATTAATTCCAAACAAATCCCAGATGTTAATGATTTAAACTTCAAGGAAAAAACAGGAGAAAATCTTCAGGTCTTAGGATTAGGCCAAAAGTTCTTAGACTTGACACTAAAATCATGACCCATAAAAGAACAAAAATGACAAATTTGACCTCATCAAAATTTAAAGACTGTGCTTTTTGGAAGATCCTGTTAAGAGGATAAAATACACTATAGACTCAGAGAAAAATATCTGCAAATCACAACTCTGACAAAGGACTAGTTTTAGAATACATAAAGAATTCCTTGGTAGGGGCAGGGGTTGTTGCTCAGTGGTAGAGCGCTCTCCTACCACGTGCAAGGCATTGGGTTCAACCCTCAGCACACAAATAAAATAAAGGTATTGTGCCCAACTATAACTAAAAAAAAAGGAATTCCCAGAGCTGGACTGGCTCAGTGGTAGATTGCTCACCTAGCATGCATGGGGCGCTGAGTTTGGTCATCAGCACCACATAAAAATAAAATAAAGATATTGCGTCCACCTAAAACTAAAAACTTAAAATATTATAAAAAAAATTCCCAAAACTTGACAATTAAAAAGTCATTTAGAAAATGGGCAACAGACACAACTTCAGTCTATACAGATGACAATCAGTACACATGGAAAGATGTTTGACATTATTGGCCATTAGGAAAAGGCAAATTAAAGCTATCATGACATATCACTATACCCATCTCAAAAAGACTAAAATAAAAATAGTGACAACAAATGCTGCTGTGGATGCAGAGACACCGGATCACTCAATTTAAACATGCCACTTAAATATGACTCAATAAGTGTACTCTTGGACACTTCACCATGAAGATTGAAACTTTAGATCCACAAGAAGCCTGTACATGAATTGTAATGACAGCTTTATTATAACCAAACAGCTCAGCTGTTCATCAGTGGGCAAATGGTTGAACTCTCCAAACTCTCCATGACACCGCAGACCAAGGGATACTACTCAACAATTTTTTTTATAACTTTTATTTATTTATTTATTTATGGTTCTGGGGATTGAATCCAGGGCCTTGTGAATGCGAGGCAAGCACTCTACCAACTGAGATTTAGCTCAGCCCAGCAATTAAAAGAAAAAATGAACCATTGATAACATGTGGCAACTTGGATGAATGAATTTCTAGGTAATTTTGCTAAGTAAAAAAATTCAATCCCCAAAGGTTACATGTTGTATGATTCTATTTACATAACATTCTTGCAATGACATAATATAGAAATAAAGAAAGAGAGGCACTGAAAGAAGCATTAAGTTCTACTATTCCTCTCAGATGTCACTCTGAAGGCACAGCTCCTGGAAAACAGCCATCTCTTTAGGTTGACCTGTCATGGATGTTTCCTACAGATGGAATGATCCAGAAAGAGTTTACCCAAAGTCCCGGCATCAGCGTGGACAACAAGAGGAGACGGAAGTCAGGAATCTCCACTGCTTGCTACCTGCCAGCTCTGCCAATAAAGATGACATGACTTTGGGAAAATCACTTCACTTCCAAGGGACTTGATTTCCTCACCTATGAGATAAATAAATTCAGCCAAGAAAACCCTTAAGATCCTTAATTCTTCATCATTTCAGATTTCTACAAGTGAGTTTGGCTTTGATGCCTGCTGATAGATGCTAATGTGTGATGGTATATCTGGTCACTCTTACCAACCAGACTATTAATTTTTTTTTAATATTTATTTTTTAGTTTTCAGCGGACACATCTTTGTACGTGGTGCTGAGGATCGAACCGGGGCCACACGCATGCGAGCGCACTACCGCTTGAGCCACATCCCCAGCCCCCAGACTATTAAATTAACCCAGAACAGCAATGTTTCAAAGAACTGTAGAGAAATGAGAGTCTACTATATGTGGAATAGCTAATCAGACAGTTGAAGCACAATTTCAATAATACACAAACTCTTTTACCAGCCTTTTGAAAATAGGCACTAATTGAGAAAACAAGAAATGTTTATTGAGCTTGGGGTTGTAGCTCAGTGGTAGAGCTCTTGCCTAACATGCATGAGACCCTGGATTTGATCCTCATCACTGAAAAACATATTTATTGATTCTTTCTACATGCCTGGTACTTTCATAAACTATCTCATATAATCTTCAAAACAGCCTCTTAAATTAAGTATCAACCCCTCTTCATGGTAACCCAGTGAGGGTAAGCCACTTTGTCTCTGAATAGGTTTGCTTGGGCTGCCTTTTATAACAAAGGACACAGATGGGTGGCTTAAACAGCAAAGATGTATTTCCTCACAATTCTGGAGGCTAAGATCAAGGTGTTGGCAGGTTGGTTCCTTCTAAGGCCTCTCTCCTTGACCTGTAGGTAGCCTTGTGTCTGCAATATGGTCTTCCCTGTGTGTGTGTCTCTGCTGTCATCTCTTCTTATAAGGACATTGACCATATTGGATAGGAGGACCCATCCACATGATGTCATTTTATCTTAATTACCTCTTTCAAGGCCTTCTCTATAAACATGGTCCCATTCTGAGGTGTTGGGAGTTAGGACTCCAACATATAAATTGTGGGGAGACACAGTTCAGTCCATTACACAGCCCCAGTGGGTTCTGGGAACTTAGCACAGACTCCCTCCACGAGACCCAACTCCACAAAAGGCCATTGAGGGATAGATGACAAGGCCTGGAAGAGCAGATAGGATCCAAAGAAATGGAAAGCAAGGCAGGGTACTCTCACCAAGGGGAGGCAGGAATGGGTTGCAGAAGGAGGAACAAGCCTGGGAGTCTGGGCGCAGGGCACTGTGAGAAGGTGAAGCCATTACGGGTGGAGAGGTAGAGTCCTTTCTGATCACAGAGGCCCTTCCATTCAAGATGACTAGGATGGAATAAGGTGGCTGGAACCACAGCTCGGTGACGTCTAGGTGGCAGAGAGATGGAAAAGGGGGGAAATCTGGTGGTTTCTGTGAGGCAAGGCAGGGACACTTTAGGAGCAGAGACCACACAGAAGCCTTCTCTACCAACCCAGGTGCCGTGCACAGGTTGGGGTAGGTCTGGGCAATGGGAACCTAAAAGGGAAAAGCAAAGGCAGAGTGAAGGGAGGACCAGCAGGAATTGGGGATGTGTGTGTCCCTTGCATGCAGATACGTGTGGCAGGCTCTAAGTAGTACGCGCCGATTCAGTGCTTAAGGCATTTGAATACATATGTGTGAAATTGGAGAGCTTTTTTCACCCTAGATTCCACATCATATCCTGAACCCTAAAAACCCTCCAAAAGATAAGCAGGTCAAAAATAAATGTCAACCTAAGTGTACTGACAGATGAATGGATAAAGAAGATGTAGAACAATAGTCCTCCCTTATCCAATGGGGATATGTTCTAAGACCCCTTATGGCTGCCTCAGAGAGAATAAGCCCTTTGTTTATGCTCTATTTTTTCCTATACATATATACCTATGATGAAGCTTAATTTATAAATTAGACATAGTAAGAGATTAACAGCCATATTTAATAAACAATGATTATAGCAATATACTATAATAAAAGATATGATAATGTCGCTTTTTACTCTCAAAATACCTAAATGTACTGTATTCAGTCTTCTTGTGATGACATGAGATGATACTCCAAGGAAGCTCTTGTGGCTTCTCTTCAGCACAGCTGAATCGCCAGCATCACTACTCTTGCACTTTGGGGTCATTATTGAGTAAAATAAGGGCTACCATGATACCGGAAGAGTCAACTTGATAATTCAGATGATTTCTAAGTGACTAACAGGCATGTAGCATATACAATAAAATGGCAAAAAGATGATTCGTCTCCTGCGTGGGAAGGAGCATGACAGTGTGAGATTTTATCACATTATTCAGAATGGTGTACAGTTTAAAACCTGAATTTTTACTTCTGAAATTTTATTTTTAATATTTTTGGATTGTGAATGACCACGGGTAATAGAAACTGCTGAAAGCAAAAGTGTAGATAAAGGGCGACTACCTACAAAATTGTATAGAGCTGGGAATATAGCTCAGCACTTGCCTAGCATACACCAGGCTCTGAGTTTGATCCCCCACACACTTAAAGACATTGTATATATACAATGGAATATTATGTATATTATGTATACTATACATACAATGGAATATTATTCAGCCTTAAAAAGGAAATCCTGTTGCATGCTACAACATGAATGAATCTTGAAGTCATCATGTTAAATGAACCAAGTCTGTTATAAAGAGACAAATGCTACCTGACTCCACTTATGTGATGTATTTAGTGCAGTCAAACTCTTAGAAACAGAAAGGAGAAATATGTGATGTATTTAATGCAGTCAAACTCAGGAGCTGAGAGAAGTGGGTAAGGGAATCTATTGTTTAATGGGTATCAAACTCCAGTTTGCAAACAAACAAACAAAAGTCCTGGAGCTCTGTTATAAAACAGTGTACACATAGTTAATACTACTGCACTGGTTAAGTTGATATATTTAAAATTATGTGATTTTCACCACAAAAATGAATAAATAAACACATTTTAGAAGACTTCATCTTTTGGAAGACTTTAAAAATTTTTGATATAGGACATCTATAGTACATAAAGCCAACACTAGACCCACTATTTACATTCTTTAGATATTGCATATTGTCTAGAAATTTTATTGTCATTGCTCCACTTAAGTTGGAGTGACTTAAGATGCAGTAACGACCTTCACAGGTGGAGGTGTTTTACTCAGATGATGAAGGGACACGCCTTTACATACTCTTTACAGGTGATTTCTACCTACTGCTATCAGTTACTCAGGTGTCATGAAGCAGTGTTACCTCCCTTTCAACACACACATTTATGGGTTTAAAATCTTTCCCTTTAGACTAGGAAATTAGTGATAGAATCAAAATGAATCCACATTCAGTAAAAAAAAAAAGTTAACAGATATTAATTTTATTATTCAAGCATGACCAATCAAAGTAGCTCTATCATTCTGACTTTAATTAATAAAAATCCCAATCTAGCTCTCAGTGGGCCCCCCACGAAAAAAACACTTTTGAGATTATTCTCTTCTTTTTTTTTTTAAGAGAGAGAGAGAATTTTAATATTTATTTTTTAGTTTGGGGCGGACACAACATCTTTGTTTGTATGTGGTGCTGAGGATCAAACCCGGGCCACATGCACGCCAGGCGAGCGCCCTACCGCTTGAGCCACATCCCCAGCCCAAGTTTATTCTCTTCTGAAAGGGTTGAATATTTTGGCTTGAACTATTTGGCATTTTTGTTCATTTGTTTACTAATTTGTTATAAAAATTTAACAGATGACCACACATTCAAAAAATGAACTAGATAAAACCTCTGTGATCTACACTCTTCTCAATCCAAAAGGCTGTGAACACCTGGCTCAGTGTGAAGTGATAGAAAGGGCCTGAGGCTCAGAGAGACCTGACGTGTACTCTTGACAGGGGAAGCAGGGTGAGCATCCTCTTACACATCTAAAAGTCAGAATTGAAATCCTGTCATTTGTAGCAAAATGGATGGAAATAGAAGACATGATGTTAAATGAAGTAAATCAGACACAGAAAAGCAGATATCACCGATGTAGATGTTATGAAGTTGATCTGAATGTATAATAGTGATTGCTAGAGACGGGGAGGAGTAGGGGCAGGAAGGTAGAGGGAGGTTTGGTAACAGGTACCAAAACACCGTCAGATCAAGGTAGTAAGTTCTACAGTGCAGTGGGGGGACCACCGTTCACCATGTCCTATTACATATTTTTGAATAACTAAAAGAGAAGCTCACAGGCTCTAAACACAAGTAATGATAAGATGGAAATGCTAATTACCTTGATTTGGTTCAGTATGCATTGGATACATGTATCCAGTTATCACATTATCACACTTTATCCCACAAATATGTACAATTAGAATAATAATACAAATAAATAAATAAAATTTGGTTGTGTTTACACACATGGAATTCGATGACAGCAGCCAATCTGAAATCCAGCCTTGCTGTGCTCTCCCTGAGCTCCAGGGCTCCTCTGCAATTTTTTGCCCCACCCCCACCCCCTGCCGCGCCATTCCTATACAGGACTTCTCACTGCTCCTCCCCTCTTGCCGCACCCCCCTTTCCTCAGTCTCATGAACCCCACTTCAATGAGAATCTATCAACTTCAATTTGCTTCTTCAGAGATGATTATTCCTATAAACATTTGAGCTGGTATTCATCTTCTTTTTAATATTCTGATTTCTTTTACCTATTGAACTTTTCAAAGGCATGCTCTGTTTATGTAGAACTGGTCATGTTTGGGTGACGTTATTTCAAAAGGTAGATGTGCTAATGTGGTTTTCAACTAGTCATTCAGCCAGAATGCAAAATGTATTATTATTAATAAAAATGAAATGCTAGTTTACAAAATATGAAATGGTAATATCATTGGCTAAAGTGAAAATGAATCATTCCTCCGTTGTTCAGTGACAAATGGAGGAAAAGGTCGGTTTCCCTATTCCTGAAAAAAAAGGAAACAACAAAAATAAAAACAAAAATCAATGTGAACATAATTAAGCTTTTGGAACTTTTGCTCCTGGCCAAGATGGAGTAATGATCAGATTTATCTTCATGCTTGAAACAAACTCCTTCCCCTTCAAAAAGCAAGCAAAATATATGAAACAGAGGTTTTTGAGACACTGAAAATGAGGCAAGAAGGGACAATGATCCCTGAGCGATGGGAACAAATCATGTCAACTCTATAATAGCTCAGTTCTCACTTTTTAAGAGAGTTTCTGGAGTATATTACAGAAAGGGGGACTCCAGTGGGAACCTGGAGGGCAAGGCGGGTAGAATTTGCAGGACAGTTAGCCAGGGCAAGTAGCTGCCCTGACACAGACAGAGCTGCAGATCTGCAAAGGATCTGCCCTCAGTAGTCGGCCAAGAATGGCCTAGTCCACCTTTGTAACGAAGCCCCTGGAGGCCAGGCAAAGAGCCATCTGAGAGCCTCCAGGAGACCCTGGTGTGCCTCCCTTGATCTTGACTCTGGTAAAAATTACATGGCTGCTCATTTGGTGATAATCATTGAACTTGTTATTTCTGTCATATGCTTTTCTGTACATTTCAAAATAAAGTAGGGCTGGAGATGTAGCTCAGCATTTGCCTAGCACACATGAGGCTCTGGGTTTGATTCCCAGCATGCAAACCCCGCCACCTCCCTCCCACCACACACACACACACTTAAACAAATTGTATTAATCTACATCTAGACCTGCAGTGTGCCAAGTACCCCTTCCATGCAGCGCCCTTACTGGGTTGCTTGGTTTATACAGATTTCCTGTTTTAGAAAGCTGGTCCATTTTCAGTCATTCCATCTTTTGCACATGTGCAATGTCAAGGTCTTTATCTACATTATTAATAATTGTGAAATCCTGAAACATGTCCTAACCATTTGTAGAAACTCTACTCTTCCCAACTTCTAATAATTGTCATTCCATCTTCTCTGCCATTTTAAAGCATGTTGAATTCCTTCCTTGTCTGAAAATAGTAAGAAAATCGAAACCATCAGAAAAAAATGAGCCATTCTGGATATTGTATTTCCACCTTTAAAAAGTTGGAACCAAATTAGTTTCTTAAAGAAACATGAAGATCTTGTCCACAGAGCCAACCTTCTCCACAGACCTTTAAGCCCAACAACCTTCACACCCCATCATGAAACACGTGTTTATGATAGGCTTCCATATGATCACATACAGGGTCATTCATCTCTAATTTAACACATAATCTTTTATGTGACTCAAAACTTTTATTCTATCACTAAGGCATCATATAGCGATTTGTTTGTTTGTTGTAGCAAGACATTCTCAATAAAGTAGCAAGATGCTGACATACATTCTGGCCCAGCTCTTTTCTCTGCTTACCTATCATTGCATCTGTGCAACAAAATACACTCTACCCCAAACCTAATCTCCAAACCACATAGACAATGTGATCCATCATTATTTTATGTAGTTAAGACTTAGTTCCATTTGTGGTGATAAAGTTGGGGGGAAAAAAGAATCTTATATCCATACCACCATAATGCTTAAATCACACATTTGGGGCTGAGGTTGTGGCTCAGTGGTAGAGTGCTTGCCTAGCATGGGTGAGGCACTGGGTTCAATTCTCATCACCACATATAAGTAAATGAATAAAATAAAGGTCCATAGGCATCTAAAAAAATTAAAAGAAAATAAAACACACATTTGCTAAAAGAATTGCCTTCTTAGCATCATGTGTGCATTGGATTGCATGGAAAAATACTTTATTTTTATTTTACCATAAATTAATCTTCCATATACTTAGCCAGTTTCTAAATACATTTATCCAAAGTGTTATTAGAAAGTAGACTTTCAGTTATCATCTTTGCTCAAAATTCTCCCAACATTTCCAGGCATACATTTTTTAAAAATATATAATTTTTAAATGACCTTTATTTATATGCGGTGCTGAGGATTGAATCCAATGCATCATACATGCTAGGCAAGTGCTCTACCACTGAACCATAACCCCAGCCCCCAAGCAAACATTTTTGTGAAGTTTTTTTGCTTATGTTTCTGCAATCTTATTTCTCTGAATTGGTCACGCAAAGTGCTACTTTTTTAAGAAGCCTGCGAAGTACTACTTACTGTCCATATATGAATTATTGAACATCTGCTTCTGTTGACTCTTTGATTCAATGTTATTTCTTTCAAATAATTTTATGAATATATTTCTTTATGAGTTGCATGTAAATGTTACCTATATTTTGATGACTGAATTGCTTCATTAGTCAGTAAACTTCCACAAATAACACTTAGAAATTTTAGTACATCTCCATTAATGAGAGATGCACATTGAATTCAATATATGAGGGGTGATACCTTTGAGTCCATCTAGTAGAAACTCTTTGGGTCATCATTTCCCCAAAATTACTTTCATCAACATTATTTGGTTTACTACAAGTGCTACATTCAGCAAAAGCCCATCTTTTCTAGATTTTTTTTGAAGTCCAAAGAAGCTCCTTTTAGTAAATCATGGTTATAATCAACACAAATTTTACTTCCCTCAATTGACTAGTAATGTTAAATAATAAATAATACACTTGATGGAAATTTAAACTGATTATTTTAAAATGCCTTCATCTTTCATCACAACTTGAGAATAATCTGTATTTGTTTGGAAAGAAAAGAAATACTTAGAGTCAGTAGAGTCCCATGACTTTTAAAAATAGATTTTTAAAACATGGTGGGGTTTTTTTTGGTTTAATAAATCATAAATATCTTGAAGCTTACATTGTCACACCTGAGGGATGGCTATCCAATGTAATATCAAAAATTCCAACTTAATGGTTTTATAAAACATGATGAGTCGACTCAAAAACTCAACTGGAAAAACAAATGTACAGGAGTGCCCAGGAGAATTGTTTAAAGAGCAATGGGAAAGAGCTTTCTGGAGGGCAAAAGGCACTTTAAAGATATCAAAATTAAAACCATGAGGGATTTTAAGAGCAGTCCAATTCATAGACAGAAAGTAAGATGTGGTTGCCAGTGGCCGCGGTGGGGGCTGGGGTGTGAGTTACTGTTTCATGGGTACAGAGTTTGTTTTTTGTTGTTTTTTTACATTTTTTTTTAGATGTTGATGGACCTTTATTTTATTCATTTACTTATATGTGGTGCTCAGAATTGAACCCAGTGCCTCACACCTGCTAGGCAAGGGCTCTACCACTGAGCCACAACCTCAGCCCTGGAATTTGTTTTGCAAGATGAAAAGGTCCTGGAGATGAATGGTGGTGATGGTTGTACAACGATGTGACTGTCCTTAGTGGTGCTGAGCTAGACACTTAAAAATGGTCACAAAGATAAATGTCATATTATCTATCTGACCTCCTAAATTTTGTTTATATTTAAATTTTTAAAACTTTTGTCAATGACAATAACACAATTAACATGGTATGATCACAGAATTACAGTGACGGCCACCAGGTCAGGTATATCGTAGCCCTCATGTTGGGCTGCCACAGGCTCCACTCCCATCTGCCACAGACACTTCAAACACCACTCGACGTACTGGATCTAAGAGGCCAGGTGGCGGCTGTGTCTCCTGTAGACTGGTAAAACTTGACAAGTGTATGTTTCTCTAGGCTTTGCTCAAAACTGGCAAGCTTTTGCCTCTCCAAAGGTGTTCTATCAAATACTGGTCCCTGTCAAGATTGTACAGGGTACAAATCAAGACACCTGTCTTTCATTTTGGAGCAAGCATCCAATAAATCTCAGATGACTAAACCCTGGAAACTTTATGATTAGGTGGCTCCCTTACTTTTCTTGGACTGTATCTCCCACCCACAGCATACATGCGTTTTACCAAGTCAGCCAGGGCAATCTGCTCCCTCCTGCTCACCAGGCCATCTTAACATGATGGCATCAGTGTAGAAGACGGGGGCTATGTTGGAAAGATGATTGAGATTCCTATATCAAATGAAAGCACAGAACAAAAGAGCTGTTGGAAGTCTGGGACGAGATGCCAAGTGCATTCTGCAGTCCCTGTCACGTGAAAGCCAACTGCTGCTGGTGCCACAGCTTATGGGGATGGAAGAAGAGCACTTGCCAAATTGATAGTGACATAACATGGGTTATGAAAGAGACAACATCTGAAAAAGCAGATGCAATTAAAGTCATTGTCATTTCATTCTCCAAGTTCTAAACTGTGCATGGGCCATATTGTCAAGTGAATTGCAGATGGGATAGAAATCATCCCTCCTGTGTCTCAAGTTTTTGTTGGTGGCACTAAGTGCTTGTTCTCCCAGGAATGCAGTGTTACTCTCTCATTTGATTAAAAAAAAAAATGGGACGATGTTTGAGTTCTTCCAACCATAATAGCTCTCACTTCATGGATTAGGGATCCAGTGGGAAGATCTCGCCAGATTCTAAGTACCTTGATTTCCACTCTGTGCTTAAGAGTGGAGTGAGTTCAAAACCATCATAGGGGTTCAAAATAGCATTCACCAGGGGCTCTTTCCTCTTAATTTTTTATTGGTTCATTATAAATATACATAGGTTGGGGTTCATTTGGACATAATTATACAAGCATGGAATATAATTTGCTCCAACTCAGTCCCCAGTACTTCCTCTTTGCCTCCCCTTCTCCCTACCTCTATTCTATTTTCTCTACTGATCTTTCTTCTATTTATTTATGATTTTTAAATCAATGCAATATGTACATACATAAAGGTGCAATTCACTGTGGTATGTCCATATATGTACATAGGAAAGTTTGATCGGATTCATTCCACCACTCCTTCCTTTTCTTGTCCCTCCTCCCTCCCTCCTTCCCCCTTAACCCCTGTCCTCTATTCCACTGATCTCTCTTCTATTTTCGTGGGGATTTCCCCATCTGTTTTTTTTTTTTCTTTTTTTCTTTCTTTTGGTCCAGCTTTTGTATATGAGAGAAAACATTCAACCCTTGACTTTCTGGGTCTGGCTTATTTCACTTAGCATGATGTTCTCCAGTTCCACCCATTTACCAGCAAATCCAAGGGTTCTTTCACTTCCATGATTTTAGTAAAATAGAAGTTAACTAGGAGGCTCTGCTCCTCTCTACGTATCTGTGAAATAAAGGCTGTGGGATAATTCCTAAAAGTGGGCTTGCTGGGTCAAGGGAAAGCATGGAGATTTCCATCTCCCAAACGACATATTGACTTACCGATCAGCTTGGTAAAATAGAGATTTCATTTTAATCTTCTTTTAATTTTTAATGATGCAAAGTGCTCCCCTCCCCACCCCAAACATCTTTGAATGTCTTTAGAGTCCTGCCTTTGTGAGATAGATTCAAAACAAACAATTTATTCCATTGCCTGCCAGAAGCCCCACCCTCTCTGATGCTCCACAGTGCATTTTGAGCTCCCAGTATTTCTCTTTTCTTCACATGTAGTTATTTAGTCAATGACCCCAGGCTCCCCTTCATTCTGAATCCGTGAACTGACTCAGATCTTGGAATCCACAATGGGTCCATGACTCTCCAGAGGGGTGGCTCAAGACAGGACTCCATTTGCCAAGCTCAAAGTGGATTTTACTGTTGTCACTGATGTACAAATCAAGCAGAGCCCTAACGAGATGCCCATTTTATGTCTGATCAAGTGGGGATAGTTAAATGTACCATACCATGGAAAACTAGTTAAAAATAATGAGGTGTGTCTAAGTGTTCCCTAAATATACAAGGTGAAAAAAAAAGTTGAAGAAATGCTCAGAAAGTTAACATTTACAAATAACATATGGTGACCAAAAATTTTGTAGTCAAATATGTACATTTTTATATGCAAATACATAGGCAGCATTCTAGAAGAATCTATACTAAACTGGCAATAGTAGTTATACCTAGGGATTGATGTGGAATTGGAGGGGAACTGGGAGTGGTGAGGGAAAGTGTGGTCTCATTTTTTACCATTCATGCTTGAAGTTTTTACCAAAGTGTTTTCAGGCATGGTTCATGTCATGTTGAGAAATAATAATACTTCATAATCTAGAAGTCTGTTGGAAAGGTGGCTGATGGTAAGAGTGCACCTCCCTTCTCACCCCTCATCCTGAGAAGGCTTCTTTTTTTAAAAAAATTGTTCTTATTAGTTATACATGATAGTAGAATGTACTTTGACATATTATACGTATATGGAGTATAACTTCTCATTCTTCTGGTAGTACATGATGTAGAATTACATTGGTCATGTAATCATATATGCACATAGGATATTAATGTCCAATTCATTCTATTAACTTTCCAATTCCCATTCCTTCTCCATCCCTTCATTCCCCTTTGTCTAATCCAAAGTACTTCTATTGCTTCTTAACTACTCCCCTCCCTTATTGTGAGTTACCATCCACATATCAAAGAAAACATTTTTAAAGATTGGTTTATTTTGCTTAGCATGATATTCTACAGTTCTATCCATTTACCAGTAAATGCCATGGTTTCATTTTTATTTATGGTTGAGAAATAAGTACTATTCCATTGTGTATAGGTGCCACATTTTCTTTATCCATTCATCTGTTAAAGGGTACCTAGGTTGGTTCTGAATTGAGCTGCTATAAACATTGATGTGGCTGCATCACTGTAGTGTGCTGATTTTTAAGTCCTTGGCTATCTCACCAAGGAGTGAGATAACTGGGTCAAATGGTGGTTCAATTCCTAGTTTTTTGAGGAATCTCCTTATGCTTTCCAGAGTGGTCGCACCAATTTGCAGTCCCACCAGCAATGTATGAGTATGCCTTTTTCCCCTCATCCTCACCAAAACTTATTGTTACTTGCATTCTTAATCATTGCCATTCTGACTGGAATGAGATGGAATCTCATTGTAGTTTTTTTTAAAAAAATATATTTATTTTTTAGTTATAAGTGGACACGATATCTTTATTTTATTTTTATGTGGTGCTGAGGATTGAACCCAGTGCCTCCTACCTGCTAGGTGAGCACTCTACCTCAAAGCCACAACCCCAGCCCCCTCAGTGTAGTTTTGATTTGCATTTCTCTAATTGCTAGAGATGTTGAATATTTTTTATATATTTATTGACTAATCATATTTCTTCTTCTGTGATGTGTCTGTTCAGTTTCTTAGCCCATTTATTGATTGGTTTATTTGGTTTTTTTGGTGTTAAGTTTGAGTTCTTTGTATATCCTGGAGATTAGTGCTCTGAGGTGCATGTGGCACAGAGTTTCTCCCATTCTGTTGGCTCTCTCTTTACACTCTTGATTGTTTCCTTTGCTATGAAGAAGCTTTTTAGTTTGATTCCGTCCCACTTATTGATTCTTGATTTTACTTCTTGTGCTTTAGGAATCTTGTTAAGGAAGTCAGTTCCTAAGCCCACATGATATAGATTTGGGCCTACTTTTTCCTCTATTAGGCGCAGGGTCTCTGTTCTAATGTCTAGGTCTTTGATCCACTGTGAGTTGGTGTATGTGCATGGTGAGAGATAGGGGTTTAATTTCATTTTGTTGCATATGGCGTTCCAGTTTTCCCAGCATCATTTGTTGAAGAGGCTATCTTTTTTCCAATGTATGTTTTTTGTCTAGTATGAGATAACTGTATCGATTTGAGTATGTCTCTGTGTCTTCTATTCTGACCATTGGTCTATGTGTCTGTTTTAGTGCCAATACCATGCTGTTTTTGTTACTATGGCTCTGTAGTTTAATTTAAGATCTGGTATTGTGAGGTCTCCTGCTTCACTTTTCTTGCTAAGGATTGCTTTGGCTATTTGGGTCTCTTATTTTTCTAAATGAATTTCATGACTGCTTTTCCTATTTCTATATGCCACAACTATTTAAGGCAACAGCCTCATCTCTGGATCTCACTGACAATATTGACAACTAATTACACAGTCTAATTTAATGTCAACATTTTTCCATCTTTTGGTCTCCTTTTCATGGTGGAAAGTTCTCATATTACAAAGAGTCTAGCAACATGCTCACAAAAACTCATTAAATAAACAAGCCCTATGTCATTCTTTCCTTCAAGTAACAAGCCCTATATAATTCTTTCCTTCAGGTGAAAGGGCCTTCCTCTATCACTAACCCACACCAAGACTGTCACAATCCAATTAATTATTCCAAATTCTGTTCAAATTTCATGTCCTCTTGGAATTTCCTTTAGACACATTTCTTTAATTACAATTCATTATTCTCCTCCTTTCTTCTCAAAATACTTTAAAACACACATTTTGTTTTTTTTGTACCAGGGATTGAACCCAGGGGTGCTGAACCACTGAGCCACACCCCCAGCCCTTTTTTGTTTTCTATTTTGAGACAGGGTCTCACTAAGTTGCTTAGGGCCTCGCTAAGTTTCTGAGGCTGGCCCCAAACTTGCAAGCCTCCTGCCTGAGCTTCCTCAGCTGCTGGGATTATAGGTATATGCCACCATACCCAGCACACACACACATTCTTGAACCACATCATTTACTGTATATGAATTTGTTACCTGTCAGCCTTCACCTCTAGACCACATCCCATCCTTCATTATAATGCAATTCTTTATCCCCGCCAAAGCCTTGCATTGGCAGGTACTCAACAGGCATGTTGAATTCAACTGAAATTAAAAGGATGGGAGAGGTTGTTATATAGAAATTTTTCTGCACAAGTCTGCTTTTATATAATCCCACATAGAGCGATCAATGGTAATTCAGTCACAGAGACAACCTCCCCTATAATACTTACTCTTCATCTCTCAAAAACAAACCTCTCCTCCCAAAGGGGCTGTGATCCTGTCACTTAAGCCCAGCCACACTCCCTTTCTCTACCAGACACTCCAATATCTCTGTCCATAATTTTGCAGGGAAACTTGCTCACAGCGAGTTTGCTGGGAGAGAAGAATTTCCTATCAGCACTGTGTATGATCCACCTTTGCCAATCAGCTTCATGTGGCATTTCTTTGATTTCTAGTGCTCCGTCTTGCCTCCCTCCCCAGCCCTCTTCACTCACACACTTTCTGCTATCCTTAGAGTCAACATGTTCCTACTTCAATATTTTCTTATGTTACCTCAATGGAATGATTAGGTGTCTTTAGTCACCAGGGGATATACTTGACCATGTGGTAAGGAAGGCCAGAGCCAGATCAAGGAAGGCCTGCCTCCAACTTCATGTGCACTTTTCCCAACAAGGGCAAAGATACTGGGGGCAATAAGTTGGGCGTTTCAGTAAAGCAGCCTGGCCTCATGACCCACAACTCGCTGTTTAGATCTCACTTCAAAAGTCAATTCCTCAGCCAGGCATGATGGCACAGGCCAGTCATCCCAGCCCCTCTAGAGGGTGAAGCAGGAGGATCACAATTTTGAGAACAGCCTGGGAAACTTAGCAAGACCCTGTCTCAAAATAAAAATAAGAAGGGCTAGAGATGTCATTCAGTTGTGCAGAGCATCCCTGAGTTCAGTCCCCAGTCCTGGGGGGTGGAGGGTGTTCATTTTTCAAGGAAGCCTTTGCTGACTTCAGATGAGCTTTGGAGGTCCTGTTCTTAGCTCCAATGACTATTTTAAATTGTGTACTTATTTTACTAATATCTGTAATCTACATGAGCACAGGGGACTAGTCTTTTGTGGATTACCATCTACTATCATAGTGCTTAACTTCTAGAAGAACCTCAATAAATAATTGTGAAGTGAATCAAAGAAAACCATTAATCAGTAATTCTAAATGAAATCCACTAGTACAGTTTCTTAGTCCTGAATGCAAATTAAAATCACCTGTGAAGCTTCTTTCTTCCGTTTCTTAAACACACACACACACACACACATGCACACACACACATACACACACACACACATATACACATACACGCACATGCACACTACTAATGCCCACTGACTATATAGATCTGGACTCCCAGGATGTTTCTTGAGCAATCTGGGTTAAACTGATGGCCTGTGTTAATTTCCACAACAGGGAAGGCCACGGACCAGCAGAGGGAGCCCAGACAACATCTGCGGATCCAGAAAACACATAAAGCCAGCTAAGGACTTTCCCTGACAAGTTCACCTCTTTAGTGACAGTGTTAGATTGGGGTTCTGTTTTTCATGTTTTGCTTCTGAAGGACACACACACACACACACACACACACACACATCAGTGCTTTGAAAAACAACTACATTGAAGAACACGATGGCTTTAACAGTGAATCAAAAATAATAAAGTAGCATACATCTTCCAACTGAGATTGGCATCAGGATGTCTAGGAAAAGCTTTTCTGCTTGCTGTGTTCTGTTACAGCTTACCATCTGCAGCTAGGCTGAGGACGGGTCTTGGAATGAAATTGCTTCCTAATTTTAAAGACTGGAAATGAGCTGCAGAGGCAGGAAGGGTGTCCCTTGTGGGTTGCTGCCCCACTGGAATAGGGCAACGGGAGTTTGTAATCTTCAACTGCAAGACAGTGACTGGACTCTGCGGTTGCAGTGTCCAGTTTTAACACATGGACAGCGAGAACTTCTTGACGAGGAGGAGAGGGGCAGCCTCGGATCTCTTAGGGAGATTTCAGGAGACATCAGCCATCTCCTCTTGGCTGCCCCACAATGTCCAGCCTTCAGTCTTAGCTGCTCAGTCTCAAAGTTTAAAGCAAGCTGCCACTCAGTTTGTCACTAGAAGTGACAACTCTACTCCCAAAGGTATGTGTCCCAACACTAGTGATCACTTTGCTGGCTGAAGTATGGTGCCAGCGAACCCAGCTTTTACCTGTAGGACCTTCTGTGCACTAGGCCCTGTGCTGAGCACATCCACATGCTAACTCATTGAGGGAGGGATGGGGGGGGGCAGACCCTCTCTCTCACCCATCGTAAGAGTCACAGGTGACACTCCTATAACAAAGACAAGCTAAAGAGAAAAACATAATCAATTCATCTAACTAAATTTTTACTGGAGCCTTCAGAAATACTCTAAGACCCAGAGAAAGCTGTTTCAAAGGAACATGAAGAGCTGTGTGGAAATGTGATCAGATAGGAGCATGATCTAATGGTAACATCCCGAGTGAGGAAACCCAGCAAGGCCTGCCTGTGCAGATTCTTCCTGGCCTCTCTGTGCAGCATTCCTTCCTTCCGGGTATGGGGCAGGGCTCCTCTGGAATGAGGTCTTCAAGGGACAAGGAAGAGTGTGAGCTTTCTAGGTTTTGTGGCTTGATGTCGAGGGAAGGGCTCTCGTTTCTCTGGCTTGCCTTGGGGAGGAGGAATGATGGTTCTGTTTCACTTCCAGGGAGAAAGAGGAATGGGAGAGAGGAGGACAGGAGAAGATCAGGCCTTTGTTTGTGAGGGCTTCCAATTGTCTTTAGTTCAAAGTCCTCAGCAAGCTAAAGTGGTTCTTCGGGGTAATATGTGAAGAGCTCCAACACTACCATCCCATAGAACAGCTATGACTATACCCGTTTTACAGATAAGGAAGCTTGAGCTCAGAGAAGTTAAATAATTTGCTCAGGGGCATACACATCCATGAATATAGCCAGGTCAGACAAACCTGGGCTTGAATCTCAACTGTTCCACTGACAGGCTGGACAAGCCCTGTAATCTTCCTGAGGCCCATGGATCACTATGGAAATCAACAGTATACATGATGACATAAGAGACCCGAACACAGAAGGCTCATAAAAATATGGAGGTCTCCCTGTGCCTCAGTTCATCTTTCCTTCCCTTCTTATTCTTTCCAGCTAGAGCAAAGTGGGCATCAGATGTTAGCTCTGAGGGCTTGGGATGTAGAGTAGTGGTAGAGCACTTGCGTAGCATGCTCAAGGCCTGGGTTTAATCCCCAGCATCTCACACACACACACACACACACACACACACACAAACACACACACACACGTGCATGTATGTTAACTCTGGGCTGCAGCAGGGACCACCATGCTGTTTCTGAACACTGACAGCTCTGGGCATTCATTGTCACATGCCCCCACTTCTTTCCTAGGTGGACAATAAAGCTTTTCATTGGATTCCTCTTATTTTCCATTTAAAATATATATGTTTATCTTCAACAGTCAATAATTGTAACTTTTTTTCCTTCAACTCAGAATTTTGTGTAAAAATATGTCTTTATGGTCAAAGACTTTATTTTATTTTATTTTACTGATTACCCTGTCACCTTATCTGTAACTAAAGTAGGCATCAGATGTTAGCTCTGAGAGGGGGTCAGCACTGAACTTAAAACCTTTTAATTTCACATGACCATGAATCTTTAAATGTTTAAAAACAACAACAACAACTTCTAGATTGGGTTATAATTGCAGTTAATTATATCAATATATAATTAACTAAAATATCCTAATTATAAATTCTTATATTTATTCAACATAAAATGTTGAATTATGCTAACTACATTTTATTTAAATTAAATTATCTTAATGAGATGAGATGGGCTTGTTTTTCAGTTAGTTCATTTATCTATGGTAAATATTACCAATTATTAGAATCCCCCAATTAGGTGGGATTCAACACAGATTTTATTCCTATTTTCCTTTCTGTATGTGTAAATATTTAGAAAACATTTACACACATCAGTAAGTGGAAATGGAAGGAATTTTATGTAATGACATTCAACTTTTGAAATCTTCTGAGTTACATTGCCAAAAGAACCATAAAGATCTAAAGCCATGCTACATCCTTAATACACATATGTTTAGACAATAAAAATCATAAGCCCATGGCTTCAGTTCATGGTGTCTTGATTCATATTAATCTTGAATATTTCAGAGTACCCTTTTTTTTTTGGTGCTCCAGAGACAAAGAAGTACAGTAAGATGTGAAATGGGTGAGAAAGCTTCCTTTTATACAGGAGAGTACCAAGATTATAAAAGGGGAACAATACAAGAGCCTCGTGTAATTTGGGCTGCATCAGGCATATACAGGGGCTGCCTGTCTCCTGTGATGGCAAGATTAATAACATGGTCTTATAATACCTAAAGCAAAAGTGAGCAGAATTTCAGAGATAGACAAATTCCTAATTAGAATGGGAAATATTAATATCTTCATCTCAAGTTAATAGGACAAGCAGACCAAAAACTCAATAAAGGATATGGGTTTAAACAACATGGATAACACACTTGTCATAATCAATAGTTAGGGGCCTGCAATAACCATTTGCAAAATATAAATCTTTCATGTCACATATGGAATAGGTACAAAAATTTACTGTGAACCCTATAGAAATAATAATAAAATCATCATGGGAAAATTCATTCTTCCCAGGGACATGTTGAAGAAGCATGGCTGATGACTTCCAAGATAGTATCCAAACTAACTTTTTCCCACTGGATGGTGTTGAGATGTCCCTGGGTATCTGTTCACTCAGATATATCCCAGAATTCTTAAGCTGTCCACAATCCACATCAATAAGAAAAGGAGAAATCCAGTAGAGAAATGGGCAAAGTCTTGAGGAAGTCTTCACAAAGGAGGAAATCATAAGGTCAATAAACACATCAAAAGGTTCCCAGCAAAATGCAAAGTAAAACCTCAATGAAATAGTCAAAACTTAGCAGTCAGACTGGCAAACATACAAACATAAACTCCAAATGCAAGTGGCAACGTGGACTTCATATCTCATGCTGTTGGTGGGAAGGCAAACTGTAGTAACTACTTCATAAAACAGGGTAGCTTTGTGCTGTGATCTGAATGCCTATGTCTCCTCAATTCATGGGTCAAAAGCTTTTCTTCAAGGTGATGGTATTAGAAGGTAGAGCCTTTGGAAAGTGATTAGGTCATGGGGGTGATGTCCTCATTGGTGGTATTAATACCTTTCTAAAAGAGGCTTGAGAGAATCCCCTCTTCCCCTGCACTATGTGAGGACATCAAGAAGGTATCATTCATGAGAAAGAGAGTTGCCCCTCACCAAATATTAAACTTAACAGTACCTTCATCTTAGACTTCTCAGCCTTCAGAATGTGATAATAAATTTCTGTTCTCTATAAATACCCAGTTTACGGTATTTTGTTATAGCAGCCTGAATGGACTAAGACATACTATATAGTAAATTTGTAATAACCAATGACTGAGCTGCTTCCCTTCCAGAGACACTCAACCTTGTGTATGAATACTCATACAAAGATATTCTGAACATCCTAGTTCACAACTGCTCCATACTAGAAACAACCTAAATGCCCATTACTGGAGAAATGTGCAGATAAATTGTGATGTTTTCACATGACAAAATACTATGCTACATTCCCATCTCTGAAAATGTTCTTACAAACATAGATTAAAAATGAATTCAATTCACAATGAATTCTCTGTAAACTCTTCATTGAACCTAGGACATATACAGAATAACACATATTCCACTGAATAGCTAGATGGAGTTCCATAAAGTGAGCATACCCATGAAATCAGCACCCAAGACTCTAATTTTATATTTGAAAGGCACTTCCTTATCCCACTAGGTCATGAGTTTCTTTAGTGCAGGGATCATCATGTCTTTGTGTCTTTCACACAGTTTAGTGGAAAGATTAGCTCTCTTGAGTCTGTTCAATGATATGCAGAGCTCTTGACTGGTGCCACCAAATTAGAAGGGAGGTGACTTTGGGTCTAGAGGACTTCAGTAGTATGTTTACTAATAATTCCTATGGTTTCATTATCTTTTGGCTTTACTAATACCTTTCATACTTTCTATCTTATTTCACCCTTGGGTGCAATAATTATCACAATTATGAAACTGGAGTTTCAAAACTGGTGGAAGTCTGGGCTAGTCAGCTGGGATACTGAATGGGCCAAGACAAGGGTGCACAGGTTTCCATTATCTGAACTCAGTATCATTTCTCTCTCATGATGATGGAACTGAACTCATCAACCTCTATTATAGAAAACTAGATGGAGGCTCTTCAAACAATTCCAAATAGAACTATCATATTAAGTAGCATTCCACCATCGAGTCCATTATCCAAAAGTTAATGAAATCAGTATGTCAAAGAGATATCTACCCCTCTCATGTTTAATACAGAAATATTTGCAAGAGCCAAGATATGGAATCCATCTAAGTGCTTCTTAGGGTTTGGGTCTTAAATGTCCCCCAAAACCCATGTGTTGAAAGCTGGGTTGCCACCTGATGGCACTATGGAAAGGTGATGAAATATTTAGGATATGGGGCCTAGTTAAAGTAAGTTAGATCATTGGAGGTAGTCCCTTCCTGGGAGTACTGGGACCCCCTCCTCTTCCTCTCTCTTCTCTCTCTCTCTTTTTTTTTTTTTTTTTTGTTTCCCAGCCATCATGAGGTGAGCAGCTTTGCTCCACCACACGTTCCCTGCCATGATATCCTGCCTCACCACAGGCCCAAAGCCACCATGGACTGAGACCTCTGAATCATGAGCCAAAATAAACCTTTCCTCCTTCTAAATTATTTACCTCAGTGATCATGTCACAGCAACAGAAAGCTAACACAGTATGTGTCAACAGGTGAACAGATTTCAAAATGTGATCTGTATACACAAAAATAGAATATTATTCCATCTCAAAAAGAAAGGAAATTCTGTCATTGGTTAAAAACATGGGTGAAACTGGAGGTCATTATGTTAAGTGAAATTAGCCAGGTACAGAAATAGGTACCACATCACCTCCCATGTATGTGGAGTCTAAAATTGGCAAACTCACAGAAGAGGGGGTAGGATAGTCATTGCTAAGAGGAGGGAAGAGGGGAAAGCAGATTGGGCAGATGTTGGTCAAAGGATACAAAATTTCAGTTACAGTTGAAGAATGAGTTCAAGAGACCAATTGTACAACATGGTGACTGTGGTCAATAAAATGTATTCTATTATTTAGTAAAGAGCTAAGAGTAGATTTTAAGTGTCCTCACCACACACACATACAAAAAGTTCATGAGGTCATACAGCTGCTGTGTAGCTCAGTTTAACTGTTCCACAATGTATACATTTTCAAGATATCATGATATACAATTTTTATTTGTCAAATTAAAAAGGAAATGTTAAAAAATGGACCAAAGACCTTGACAGACACCTGGCTGGAGAAGATACACAGATGGCAAAACCAGCGAATCATAATGCTTAGCAACACACGTCATCAAAGAAATGCAAATAAAAATAGCAACAAGAGGGCTGGAGATGTGGCTCAGCGGTAGCGCGCTCGCCTGGCATGCGTGCGGCCCGGGTTCGATCCTCAGCACCACATACCAACAAAGATGTTGTGTCCGCCGAGAACTAAAAAATAAATATTAAAAAAAAAAAATAGCAACAAGATACTGCCACACATCAACTAGAATGGCTGAAATCCAGAACTCGGAGACCAAATGCCAGCAAAGGTGTGGAGCAACAGGAACCCTCCCTCCCTCACTGGGAATGCAAAATGGCCCAGCCACTTTGGAAGATGGTGTGGTGGTTTCTTACAAATCTGAACATGCTCCTGCTCTACTCCAGCAATCACACTCCTTGGTATCGTTCCAAGAGTTGAAAATATGTCCACACAGAAACCTGCACACAGTTGTTTATTATTGCAGTTTTGTTTAAAGTTGCCAGAACTTGGAAACAACCAAGATATCCTTCAGTAGGAGAATAAACAAATAAACTGTGGCACATCCAGACAATGGTATATTATTCTGTGCTAAAAAGAAATGTGCTGGCCAGGTATGAAAGTACCGGGAGGAACCTTAAGTGCACATTACTTAGTGAGAGAAGTCAGTCTAAAATGGCATGTACTGCATGATTCCAACTATATGACTTTCTGGAAAAGGCAAAATGTACGGAGACAGTAAAAAGATCAGTGATTGCCAGGGGGTTGTCAGGGACAAGGTGAATAGACAGATCACACAGGCTTTTTTTAGGGCAGGGAAAATACTCTGTACAATAGTGTAATGGTGAACACATGTTATTATGCCTTTGGCCAAACCCATAGATTAGGAAACACCATGAGTGAAACTCTAATGAAAACCATGGATTTTGAGTGATAATGATGTGTTGATGGAGGTTCATCAGTTATAACAAATACTACGTGGTAGGAGATGTGGATAATGAGGGAGGCTGTATATGCCCGTGGCTTGGGTGGCAGGGGCACCTATGGACAAATCTCTGTACCTTCTTCTCAATGTTGCTACAAACCTAACACTGTTCTAAAAATAGAATTTAAAAAAAAATCAGTTCTTCTAAGTGTATTTTTACTCCTTATTATGTTAATGAAATTTATCCATGTTGCTGATGTCATTGTGATACATTTGTTTTCTCTGTTTTTTGAAGTCTTCACAATTATTGAGGCTCCTCTTGGCTTTTGCTTATGGAAGTTATCTCTATCAATTCTTATGTATTAAATCTGAGAATTTAGAAAATATTTGTTAATTTGCTCTAAAATAACAAGAAATCATTAAATGTTAACATAAAAACACCTCTTATGGGAAATAACTTTATTTTTTGAAACACAAAAAAAGTTCAGTAGGAAAACAAAACCATCACTTTGCCTTTTTACAAATATTCTTCATGTCTGGCCTAACAGAAGACAACCAGATAGCCTGTGCTGCATGCCATTTGTTGTGATCTGTTGTTTGGTAAGTAGGTGAAGATAATCCAATCTCACTTAGATGTGGAACTGAAAACCGGAGGAATATTTCAACAGCTTTTCCAGATGATGATGGCCAGTTTCGGAGCGTAATTGCAAGTAGAATCTGAAACTATAACAATAAACTTTCAGTACACTATAACATTAAAATCCTTTGGTCTATGTTGCAGTTTGAGTCAGTTTTATCCATGTGTGATTTTGTATAATCAAATTGACCCTCAAACTCATCCCACTATACGATGACCACATTCTACCTGCAAAAAGCCCAGGAAGTTGAGGAACCAGAGGTGACTCCACGACTTGGAGGAGCTGACAATGAGTTTTTGAGCTTTTTCTCTCCTCTTGCCGTGGCAATGCACTGAATGAGGTTCATGGGCACTAGATTATGAGAATTAATAGATGAAATTGAACTCTTTTTTTTTTTTCCAGGACTGGGGATTGAACCTGAGGGCATTCTATGGAGTCGCTGGGATTACAGATGTGCACCACTGCACCCAGATAAATTATCTCCTTTTAACTGAAGATGTACAAATGTTATAAAATTGGACCTTCAAAGAGACCTTGGATCAAAGATAACACTAATAAACCAAGCACAAATGAACATGAAAATGGCCAGCTTGACACATCTCCTGCCAATTTACAAGGTTAGAAACAGCAACCATCAAATAATCAGATCTGACAGGAAGTCAGCTAGAAAGACCTGAAAATATCAAGAAGACTATGGAGATACAGTACTTAACTCCCACTATCATTAACCATCAACAGCACCCCAACTATCTGCTCAGCCTTAGCCTAAGACAGCAGCGAGGATTTAATAAGGGGTGTGTGTGTGTGTGTGTGTGTGTGTGTGTGTGTATGAGAGAGAGAGAGAGTGTGTGTGTGTGTGTTTAGAAAGGAGGCAATTCCTTTTTTGTAAAGTAAGTCCAAAATAATCTTCCCTGTCAATAGGAAAATATAAATTATGCAGTCTTAATAGTATTTGACCTAAGTGTATATAAGAAATACAGAGATTGTTCTCCCAAGTAGCTGAACATTCTCTACTTTATTTCTAAGCATATATCTTGGTTTAAAATTCTTTTTAAAAAGCATTAGAAATAGTAATTAGGAATTAATGCTGGGGTTTTCTGAGTATCTTGCATCTGATTAAGCAATAAAAACAGCAAAAAAAGGCTGTAGTTGTCTCTCAAAACTTGGTGCCAACATTATATTTTCAATAATATACCTAGTATGCAGAAATTAGCACATAATTTATCATTAGGTATGTAGCTGTTTATCACTGTTTGACAATAGGCTGTGAGCAGAAGGTGATGACAGGGACGATGATATGATTGCTATTTTGATGAGCAATCAGGAATTATCTGATATATACACACACATACACACACACAAATATATATATATTTGTGTGTGTATGTGTGTGTGTGTGTGTGTGTGGTTCCAGGGATTGAACCCAGGGCCTTGGGCGTGCAAGGAAAGCACTCCACCAACTGGGCTTCCATCCCCAGCCTCCTGTTATATTCTTTTTTAATTCTCCTTTTGCAAATGAGCAGAAAGTCATTCTATTGAATTCTTTTAGGATCAAACCCAGAAAAAAATGTATCTGATACATAAATTGCACACTTAGATGTTCCTAAGGGTCATGACATCCCAGAATAAAGAAATAGCTTAACATCTTTCATAGTTGGCCTGAATAAAATATTTTGGTTATTAAACTGACCAGTTGGCAGTTTCATACAATCTACTGGCGCTGACTCCTCCCGTCCCACCCAGCAGGGGAAGGATGATCGCTCCCCACTTCTCCTTCACGGAGCCTCATTCATAAGTACAATGTGGCACTGTTCACAAAGTGTCTGGCCCCTGCTTATGTTGCTATGTAGCTGAACAAACCAAATTTTTCAAAGAGTGAACTCATTTCTCATTTTTTCCATGCTTCTCCTGGAGTGACTAACATACAGTAGACATCAGTGTTTGTGGAACTAATGTGTTGATTGAACTATTGGTACAGTTGCTGAGCTTCTTTGGACCTCAGAGGCTACATATGGGCTGTGCTACTCCAGTCTATCTACCAATGAGACTGAGTTTTAAGTGGGGTCCAGAGCAAGGCAGGTTCTGTAGTGGGTCCAGATTATGGTACAGGTCACCCTGCCCATGGCTCAGTCCTATATGCCCCAAGAGATCCAATGGCATTCAGAGCTATTTAGAACAGGGAAGTCCCCAAAAGAGAACCATGGCATAGTCCCACAGGGTCTTGAAGCAAAGCTACGTGTTCCTGAGCTGACTATTCTTCCTTTGCAAAGTAGTGCCTGGCTTGCCGTAAGGACATTGTAGAGTCTCAACACTTGATTATTTGGTTGGTGCCCCAAGAAAGCTGACTCTGAGATGGGGTTCAGTATACTGAGGACCGGATGTGGGAGCAACAATTTGTAAGAGAGTAAGAAAGTCAGGACTGGTCGAGAGGACGGTTGCACCATGATGCTGTTGTACTGAGGCCTCTGCTGCTGGCTCAAGGAGCTCTGCAGTTGGGATGTCCCTACAGAGTTGTCCTGCCTTAAGAAGGAAAAGGCACCAGGATTGGCAAGTAGGCAGGCATGGGGTATGAGTTTCTCCCAAAGAGAAGGGGAAACCTTGGCAAAGCTGTCCACACAGGTTTTGAGAAATTTCCAGAGGAGGCTCAGCTGTGATGGTGCTCCTGCCAAAGGGGGTAATGAGAGGCTTAGTCCTGGATTGGAGGACATGAACAGAGCTCCACAGTGTCCACTATACCATAGGACTCCAAGTGACGACGTAGCTGCAGTTTCCCACCACGAGGAGAGGGTCCTCTGGTCCCTGAGCCATACAGATTGGTGTATGCAAAAACAGTCTCTTACTGCATGGAGGCGGGATCTCTGCAGTCAATGTGGAAGCAGATGCAAGTTAATCTGCCACTTCCTGCTTCAGGGTTTAGCCTCCCTCGATTCAGCTCTTAGGAGCGCCTCCCATTGTCCAGTTGATAGAAGAAGACAGAACCTGGGTCTGGTCTACAAATGTTCTGTGTGACATGCTGGCTCTCCACCCCGCTTTAGTACCAGGGATTAAACCCAGGGCCTCATCCATGCTAGGCAAGTCCTCTGCCAATAAGTTACATCCTCTGCCCTTTTTAAATTTGAGACAGATTCTCTTGCCTCAGTCCCCTGAGTAACTTGGATTATAGGTATTGCCACCATGCCTGGATGACATGCTGGCTTTTGCCAGAAGCAGATGCTGCCACATGATAGCCCCACTCAGGCATCGTTCTGAAGGACAGTGGTGAAGGAATTCCAACCAGCATTACAGAACTGGTTGTAGGAATCCATCTGGTTGTCCATTGTTGATGAAAGAACCCAAGAAATGATTCTACACTGAGTTGTGGGCAGTGACTAATAATTTGGCCACCTAATTAGGGACTTAGAACAGGATTTTGAGATTAGTGATAAGAAAGTCTAGGTGAGAGGAGAATGGATATCTAAAATAGACACAGAGTGTGGGAATATTTGTGTCCCATACAAACACATTATAGGCATCCATTGTAGTGGAGGCTCTTAAAATATGGTGGGCATGCCAAGCAAACACAATCACAAATCAAGATTGGATCACCCAACAGCGGAAACTATGACTCAACACAGTTTAAGGTGGACCTGTCAACTACCCACTTGTAGCTTTCTTACCTTGGACTCATCAGTTTTTCCTAATTCAAACAGATACCTACTGGGGGTGGGGGAGTATTGGTTTATCTTCCTTGTGGGATTAGAGAACACCATATTTACCATTATTAGATCTCATATAAAATTTAGTTTTTCTGTTACTGCAAGAAAACATCTGAGATTATCAACTTTTTTATTAACAAAAGAAGAAAGGTTCAGGATGTGAAGGCTGTCTGACTGTCAGCCTATTGATTACCAGCGTTGATTTGGCTGATCTGGATGGCTGGAGAGGTGTCCCCTTCCTCTCTCTCTGTTCCACATGCATCCCCCCTGGAGTTGCACTCTTCAGTTGGAGAAGACAACCTTTCCCTCTACAGAGGGACTGTTCTTCAATTGAGGGTTTACAGCAGCTGTGCTCCCTGTTGGAACCTCCAGACAAACTCCCCAGAGGAAAGGGTTATTTTGAGGTTATCCCTGGTTGGTGGGCCCCATTGCTTTAGGGCCTGCGTGGTGAGGAGGGCTCTGAAGCAAGGCTGTTCACTGGCTGCTCATCAGGACAGGACAACAAGAGAGGAAGGGACCAGGGTCCCACGATCCCCTTCAAAGGTACATTCCTGATGACTTAAAGCCTCCCACTGGGTTCCACATCTTAAAATTTCCACCTCCTCCAGATAGCGCCAAGCTGGGGACCAACCCTGTGACACGTGGGCCTTTGGAGGACATTCTAGATCCACACTATACCACCAACCAAAGAATGACCCTCTGAAGTCTTTCTGTGTTATCTTCCAGAAGATAATTCCTACAAAGTTAAAGTGGGTGGTGGAATAACAAGTAAAGCATATAAGTCTATATGGAAGAAAATGAGAACTGAAGGATCTTTGCATAGCTGTATGTACCATAGCCATTGACATCTTCTTTCTCCTCCCCGTCCCCTAGCCTTTCACATGAGGACGGCTATTGGGGCTTCACTTTACAAGTTCACCAAGGAGTAAAATTAGGAGTGGTTTCTCATTATACCTAATAAAATCACTGGAAGAAGTCTTGCCTCCCATCCCCCAAACATGGGCCCTGCTGGTTCTGAAATCTAGATCAAGAGAGGTGTTATACCTCCAGGAGACACAAAAATGGTTCCATGAAACTTAGAGTTGAGCCCTCCGCCTGACCATTTAGGATTCTCCTGTCACTGAACTGACAGGCTGAGGGAGGATAACTGTACTGTCTGGAAGTGTTGGTACTTATTATCAAGAGAAAAGTTTTACTGCTACACTTTTGGTGCGGAAAGGATCACCATATATGGAACTGAAGGAATCACTGGGGTGCCACTTTGATTAGGGAAAATGTTTAAAGGATAGTAATTGCTTGTCCAATATTAAAAGTCAATTAAAGTTGGATGCAGGGGCACACACCTGTAATTGCAGCTACTCGAGAGGCTGAGGCAAAAGGATCACAAGTTGGAGGCAGGTTGGGCAATATAGTGAGATTTTTGTCTCAAAATAAAATTTTTAAGGGATGGGGATGTAGCTCAGTAGTGAAGTGCTTGCTTAGCATGTGTGAAGCCCAAGGTTTAATCCCCAGTGCTGCAAAAAGAAAATTAATAATAATAATAAAATGTTAAATCAATGTAATTAAAGACTAAAGGAACCCAATAGAGTCAAAGAACACCAAAGACAGATCATTCAGGAATGACAATATTTCTCACCAAGTAAATAATCCCAACTAGCCAGGGTGCTGCCAGAGTAACAGAATGGGCGGTGGAATAACAAAGTGATGAGTGTCCATCATGGCCTTATGGCCAGTCGTGGAAGCGAGAACTGAAGGATCTTTGCATAGCTGTATGTACCATTAACCATTGACATCTTCTTTCTCCTCCCCTCCCCCGGCCTTTCCCATGAGGACTGCTGTTGGGGCTTCACTTTACAAGTTCCCTAGAACATGAGAAGCAACATTCACACTAGATGGGAGGGACTGACAATCACCTAGAAGCCTTAGACCTGAGACGGATGAGATAACTGCTGGGATTTGCTCTTTCTCTTATTGGAGGGAAGAAGAAAACATCTTCATCTGTGTTGTTAGGTACAGGTGGAAGGAGGAGAAGGAATTTGCATGGTAAAGGGTGGACTGTGCCATTCGGTCAGATCCATCCCATTCAGCTCTAGTTCCCCTGCTCTGCTCTCTATCTCAAGGAGGCTGTTCCTAAAGACCTAATGGGAGATTCTGGGGATAGATAACAAAGTAGGAGAAAGGGACAACCAGAGTATTCTCCCCAGCTCCCTTTACCTTAAGGTGGCATTTCCAGAAGTAGTGGGACTTCCTGTTATCTCCATCAGGAAAGGTCTGTGTGACTCTAGCTTCCCTCAGGTGACCCTTGCCCTGGGCTTGAGTTACACCAGTCCCCGCTTCCCACACAAACCTAATGTGGTAGTGCTTTCTTGCTGATGCTAATCTTTGGGCTGTTTATTTTTCCCTATTTAATTTCTCAGTTTTTCTATCATCTTTGTAACCAATTCTCTACAAAATTCCTTCCATTCTAAGTAGTAACTCATGTGTCCTTTCTTTTCTTTTTGGTACTGGTAATTGACCTGAGGGACATTTTGCCACTGAGCCGAGTCTCCCTCTTTTTATTTTTTATTTTGAGATAGGGTCTCACTAAGTTGCTAAGGCTGCCTTGAACTTGGGATCCTCCTGCCTCAGCCTCCCAAGCCACAGGGATTATAGGTGTGTGCCCAGCTTGTTGTTTCTCGTTGACCTTGACACTAACTATTTAAGAATAGGGAAATTGATAAAGGATGTTAACAATCACAATAGGACAATCACAATAAGTATGAACTGACTGTGATCCAGGCCCTATGCTAGAGATTTTATATGCAATAACTCATTTAATTCTCTCAAGGAGTCTAAAAGTTAAGTCCTTTATTTATCTCCATTTTATGAAGAATTGGACAACTTGCCTAAAGTCACACAGCCAGTCAATGGCCCAAATGGGACTTGAATGCAGTTCTGTGTGACACCAAACTCATGCTCATCATAGTCTTTCATCACCATAAAGCATTTTACACAAACATCAAATCAATATTTTAAAAAATATATAGTATAAAAGTACCCATGGTATAATGATAAGTTTTAAAAGTAACATACAAAAGCTTTTTCTTAATCTCATATATATCTGTTTATCTCATTGATGTTACTGGATATGTCCAAACTAGCGACGTCTAGGTGATAGAAGTATGGGTCATTCTCATTTTCTTCCATATGCACCTATATGCTTTACTGAATTGTCCAGTTTTTAAAAATGGATGTGTGTGATCCTGTGTCAAACAAGATTAAATATGTGCTCTCCAGCTTCGTGGAAGACCCAGGCTTCCTCGCTAGTTGCTCAGTCAGTTATCAGTGGCCCTTCTACCTTCACATCAGCCAGCAGGAGACAGGAAGGGTAGGGGTGTGCCTACTCTTTTAGGACACCTCTTAGAGATGTCCTATACTTCCCTTTCCCTGGCAATGACCAGAGGCTAGGCACAGTGTCCCCCAGCTTCAAGGAAGGTAGGTACATGTAATCCTCTAGTGCCAACGTGGGTTCTGTTAGTGAGAAATGGTCAGGGGCAACAAGTAATTGGCATTCTTTGCACAGACCATACAATTAACATAAAATAAAAAATAAATTACATTGCTTTTAACTACTCAGTTCTACTACTGCTCAGCTCTACTACATAGAATTTATGTAATAAATTTTATTTGTATCCAGATAGAGATGTTTGATCTTTTGGCCTTTACAGAGCGTGTAGTATCAGGGAGACTGTTCTTGTTTTTGTTTCTTAAATAAACTTTTCATTTGGGGATAATTTTAGGCTTACAGAAAAGTTTAAATAAATACAGAGCAGTCCTTCACCCAGTTTCAGTTTTCCCAAATATTATTTAAATTACCACAATGCGTTTGTCAAAGCTAAAAAGCCAACACTGTACATTGTTATTAACGAAACTCCCAACTTTACTCAGGTTTCACCAGTTTTTCCATTACTGTCCTTTTGCTGTCCCAGGATCCAATCCAAGATCTCACATTACTTCAAGTGATCATTTCTCCATAGTCTTCTCAGTGTGTGGCAGTTTCTCAGTCTTTCCTTGGTTTATTTGTTTAATTTTGTTTGTATTGTTTTGTTTTTCTTAATGACCTCAACTGAGTGCTGGCATGTATGTGGAGAATGTCCCTCCTTTGGGGCTGGTCAGATGTTCCACATGGTCGTGGGTTTGGGGAAGAAGGCCACAGAGGCGAAGTTCCTTTCTCGGCCCATCATGCTGGGGCACGTGACGTCTATGTGACATCACAGAAGACACTAACTCTCTTCACCGAAGGGAGTATGGGCTGGGTTTCCGTCGCATAAAGCTATCATTTTCTTTTTCTATACTCTGGTCTTTGGAAGTGAGCTCTCCTCTGTCCCATACTTGAGATAGGGAGTGGCGGTATCTTCCTATGCTATTTGGTATCTTAGGGACAGATCTACCTCTGCTCCATGAGGGAGGAAAATCTCAACACTCAAAATGCATTGTTTTTGCTTCAAGACAAACGACAAGTGATGAGAGCATTTTATAAGCATTGGGGTCAGTGCTAGGGATACCCGATATTGCCCTGGTTTTGAAGAACATACCTCCTTGTCAGGGACACAAATATGTAAGCAAAGAGTCATGATCCCAAGTCAGAGGTGCTGTGTGTCCTCAGGGCTGGGGAGCCTCAAAGACCCTGGGAAGAGAGCTTTATTTGCTGGAAGAGAGAAAGGGGTTCAGGAGAGGCTTAGAGGAAGTGACATGTGCGTGCAGCTGTGTACACCTGTCTGAGTATATATCTGGAGATCATATTAATCATACCAGAAAAAAAAGGGGGGGTGGGATTAAAAGCCAGTTTGTAGGCTGTGAAGCTGTCAGAGTTGGATGTGATGAACCTGCTGGATTTGAGGGAACATCCAGTAGACATTTGTGTGTTCTGGTCTGGGTCCTGGGAGACCAAGGAGTTTAAGAGGCAAATTTGGAAATCTACTCTCTGGAGGGTTAGGGGAGGCCTCAGAGGGATTAGTCTTCATGTGGGGAGTGAGAAGGGCAGAACCTGAAAGCACAGAGTCCCCCCTCTTACTGCCTCTCTCTAGACACTCGCTCCCCTAGGCTCACACCTCTGAGCGCAAAGCAAGAGCTCAAGACCTGCTCCTGGGCAGGACCGAAGCATGTACCCAGCCTCAGAGCAAGCACCAGGAGTTCCCTAAGTGAAGATGCCTTGACTCAACTCCTCTAAGAAAGGGGTTTTGTTTTGTTTTGTTTAATGGCTTGATGGCTGTGCTGATGGATCATTCTGAGAATGCCTTCTTTCTCTCTTCCCGAGCACTTCGGATAAGATCTCCATGGAGGATTTCTAAAAGGGAAAAACATCTTTTTCGTGACTTTAAAATGCTCAGGTGTATGTTTGTTCTGTCTCTGTAAGTTATCTCTGTTCAACAAAGCAAACAGATAAAATTAAGAAACTAGTTATAATCCCACCCCATGAAATAATTAACTACAATTAAAATTTATGTATGTGAATAGGTATTCGCATGAATAGACATCAAAACATAACAGATGGACATAATGGAAAATTACGAATTATAGATAACTATACAGAAAAATTATAGTCACCTATATAGCCTCCTGGAGATTTTAAAAATATGTTTGCATCTTTCTTTCTTTCTCTGTCAGCCAAAAAACGGAATTATACTGTGCACATTATTCTGTAACACTCCTTTAAAATAAGCTATTATTACCACTATCATTAGTGCTATTAATTATTGAAACATATACTTTTAGGGAGGTAGCATTATTTCTATTTTACAGATGAAAAAATTGAGCATGACAGATGCTAAGTAAGTTGTGTTCTGAAGCAATTTTGGAGTCTTATACATGCCAAGCCCATGCAGTTAATCAATATCAATAAATACTCATTTAGAATGTTGGTTTTAAATTAATTGTTCAATTTACTAAAGTTACAAATGCAAAACCTTGGCTCAATTTAAAATATTAATCGTTCTTTTATTCTCCTTATAAATCTAAAGAATTTTAATAATCATTGATAAGGAGCTTGGATTACTTTTGGTCCCATTTGCAAATTTAATTAAATGCTTTAATTATTTCAAATTGAATTTTGAAATTTAATATAGTCAGTTTCTTTTTTAAGTATTTCAATTATCTCATTAACAAAGAGACCCTTCCAGAGTATTTAAGTAATACTTGTAAATTTAATCAGCTAAATATAAATATGTCCCCAATGTCTTTAATTATTCCCCTGTTTATAAAATAAAGGAAGATTCAGACATTAAATAACAAGTTTAAACCAATTACTTATTTACACAGTATAAGGTAGATGTGTAAACCTAACACACTAAATTCTATCAAACATTAGGAATATCTAAAGTACTAACCACAAACACATTTATTAACACGTAAATATTAATACTGGTTGCTTGATTTACCTCCTCATCATTTATACTTAATTCTAAGTATCTTGAATGAAAACATATTTCTCCAGTCCCGTTCATGTAATGAGGAGTAGCCTATATTAGATTAACTCTTCTACTAATAGCAAGGGTGATGGACAAAATATTTAAAAATCAACTGTGTGAAGCCCTGGAGGGCAACTGAAACCAGGGAGCAGTGGGAGTGGGTTCTGTTCCTGAAGCAGGGAAGCTCAGTGGGCGTGGGCCACACTCTTCAGCATGTCTCTCCAGCCGCCATGCCTGGGGACATTAGGACAAAGTAGAGAGTAGCATCTTTCCTAAGCTGAGGAGACAGAAGTCAGAGTTTTAAAACAACCCAGAGGCTATGGAAATTGAGGAGTGCGGGGCACCTAGAAAGGAGACAAGCCTCAGAAGAAAGAGATTCAATATATTCATATAAATTTCCCTTCAACCCTTGACTGGTTCATAATTTGTACAGGCACTGGGCAAGACACCAAGGAAGCCAGCAAAAAGAAGGAGTCTAAAGACTGAGATGCACTCAGGAGATAACATTTAAGTCCAACCAAAATAGCAGAATTTGCTAAGTGTGCTGGGCTTTCTATTGATGGTGAAGAGTCCACACCTCGGGGTCAGAAGGCGGAGAACACATGCTAGAGCCCAGAGCAATACTCAAGGCACCCACTCGAACACAGCCCAAAACCAAGCACAACGAGTTGGTCTGCCAGTACTTGAGCTGCTGCTATAATAAAATGCTGTCTTTCAGAGGAATATAACATAACCTAGTGTTTCAACAACAAACTCTTCAGAACAACCAGCACACGATTTTAAAAAATTACTGGACTTTCAAAGAAACAAAACACAAATATGGCCCGTGATCAAATGGTCAGCAGAAATAAACCCACAAATGACTCAGATGTCAGAATTAGCTGAAAAGGACTTTAAAGTGTAACGAAATAATTTAAATAATCTCTAGGAAAAAGATGCCCAAAATAAACAAACAAGTATGGAACAAGTATGGAATAGTGAAATGGGAAAACATTTTTAAGAACTAAACAGAAATTCTAGAATACTAGAAATCATAATGAAAAACCTGAATGAATCACAAGGAACTATGACTTAAAACCAGTTGAGTAACAAAGTATCAGAGCCACGAAAGTCAAAGAAACCTAAGAGACTGTTTTCTAATGTCCAGCATACATGTCCCATACATTTTGTTTCATTTTTTCCATAGTCATTTATCACCACAGTGCATTTGCACACACATTAAATCAATATTTTAAAAAAACAAATACATAGTAAAGTGCTCATGATATAATATTATGTAAATGTAAGATGAAAAGCTCAAAGAATATGATCCTAAGAGCTTTATTTTTTAATCTAACATATATTCTCTCTCTGCCTCATAAATGATACTAGGAAAGCCCTTCTTTACACAGAAAGGCATGTACTTTGCCACTAACAAATGTAAAAGTTATTACAGTGAATTACCATTTTACTATGACTGGAAAAACTACTGAAATGGAGTCAGCATTTAAAAAAAAAATGGTGGGGAACTGGCTATTCACATGTGCTATGTTTTGGATGGGTATCCCTCAAATGTCCACCTGGTAAAGGCCTGGTCCCAGGTTAGTACTATTAGGAGCTGCATATTTCTAAGAGGTAGGACCAAGTAGGAAGTTCTTAAGTCTTTGGAAGTATGCTCTTGAAAGGGATTATGGGACCCTAATCTCTTCCTCTCTGCCTCTCTGTTTTCTGATTCATGACATTAGCAGTCTCCTCCAGCATGTGCTCATCACCATTGCTAACTATTGCTCTCACCAGGGCTCTAAACTAAGAGGGCTATCCAATCCTGAACTATGATCTCTAGGGCTGTGAACTAAATAAATCTTTTCTCTTTATAAATTAATTGCCTCAGGTATTTCACTATAGTAACATGAAATAGACTAATACAACATAGTTCACAAGTCTCACATAACAGGTTACTTGATGATTACAAGAGGAAAAAATAATCCCTTTTACATTGGAAGAATCAAGTTGTCAACACTTGAACTCAACAATCAATCTTATTATTCTTTATGGTAGATAAAAAATGTGCCTCCAAGTGTGCTGTAATTTAAACAATGCAGTATTTCCTGTTAATATTCTTGCCAAAAATGTTAAACCTGGTTTAAAATTGTGATTGATTTAAAATGCCAGTTGATTATGGGAGTTGGAGGAACAGATTAAATGACAATAACCAGAAAAACCCAGAAGGTGGGAAATGTTACAGCACAGTTAGCCTAGTCTCTTTAAAAAAGCAACAATGAAAAAATAAAGGCTCTTGACCATCTTCAACTCAAAAAGACTTTCAGACAGGTAGCCATATTACATTGTTCCTTGATTAAATCCTTGATTAAATAGTGCTGGGGTTGTGGCTCAGTGACAGAGTGCTTGCCTCACATGTGTGAGACACTGAGTTCGATTCTCAGCACCACATATAAATAAATGAATAAAATAAAGGTCTATCAACAACTTAAAAAATATTTTTAAAAATATATTTCAAATAAATTTGAGGATAATTGGAAAATTTGAATATAAATTAGGTATTAAATAATATTAAGGAATTACTAGTAAATATGTCAGAGATGACAATGAATTATGGAAGGATTATTTATTCTTGCCTCCCTTCATAATTTTGCCATAAGATTTACAGGATTTCCTACAGGAGTGTATTTCCACACCCCAATGACATCGTGCTGGTTTTTGGTCAGTGAAATATAAGCAGAAGTCCTGGCAGAAACTTGAGGTTAACACTGAAAGTTTCTGTTTGCTTTCTTATTCTTTTCCTCTTCCATGAGGATGGTATGGCCCGGATAGGGAATGCTTTTTGAGCCTGGGTCTCAGTATGAAGAGACAGGTGGAGTAGTCCACGGCCTATTCATAGGAAAAGTGTGAGCAGCAGCTTACATGAAGGTGAGGGGAAATAAAACTTTGTCTTAAAAAGCTGCTAAGATTTGAGGATTACTTTTCGAAGCAGCATCACTTAGTGAAAGCTGACTAATACAGAAGTATATTATAGTATTTGGTGATGAAATGTTTTAAATGTTTAGCAAAAAACTAAAGAAATATGAGATGTAATAAAGAACCAAATGGAAATTTTAGAATTTGAAAGTGCAGAAGAAAAATGGGCTGGAAAAAGAGAGAGAGAGAGAGAGAGAGAGAGAGAGAGAGAGAGAGAGAGACTGACTCTCAGGAACCTATAGTACAAAAACAAGATATTTAATGTGACATTATTAATGACGTAAATGGAGAGGAACAAAAAAGGTAGAGTTAAAAAACAATTTAAAATATGTTGGCTGAAAAATGTCCAAATTTAACAAAAGATATAAATGTACAGATTTAAAAAGGTGACAAAAATCCAAGCAGGGATAAACCCATAGAATCCCACACAAGGCATATCATAGTCATATTTCTGAAAGTAAAGATCAAAAACGTCTCAAAAGTAGCAAGAGAGAAATGATCCATTAATTATAGAGGGATAGCAATTTGACTGATGATCAATTTTTCATCAGAAATTGTGGAAGCCAGAGGAAAGTGGAACAACGTTTTTTTCAGGGCTGAAAGATAAGAACTGTCAACTAGAATTTTATACCTATCAACAATATCCTTTAGAAAAGAGGAGGAAATCAAGACATTCTTAAGTGGAAGGAAATTAACTGAATTTGATGCCTATGCTAAAGAAATGGACAGCCTGGACAACTTAGTGAGTTCCTGCCTCAAAACAAAACATAAGGAAGGGGCTGGGAACACGGCTCAGTGGCAGAACAGTTGCCTAGACTTACAAGGCCCTGGGTCCAATCCCAGTACCAGTAATAAACTACCTTCCTGCTGAGTTTTCTAAATTGTATGTGATACTTGAAGCAAAAGTTATAATACTATACAACATGGCTCTCAATGTATATGTGTAAATATTTAACACAGTTAGGAGGAGGGAGGAAACAAACCTGTAGGTTTCTACACTTGACTCAAAAGTGGTAAAATAGTTGGTATTAGTGAGCACTGTTAACTGATGCATGTATAATGTTGTGGGGGGGCCACCCCTGAGCTACAGCGCATCTTCTCTCAGCCTGGAGCCAAGGAGATTTTGGTCTGGCATTGCTGTGTTGTGACCCCTCCCACTTGATGGATTGCCCAATGCACGTAGCCTCTAACTTCCACCTTTCATGGCCAGGAAGTCTGCTTTCTCATGGCTCTGGACCTGGGCGTTACTCATTGGGGCTTGGACAGCCCACCCCCTGCCTTATTTCGAGAAGAACATTCTATCGGAAAAATAAAGGAAACACAGGTTCTCACTCTCTCTCCTTCCAGTGTGGAAGCAGGACCTTTAAGGTAGCCAAGGTGTCCCACTCTCCATTTAAAAATTATTTCTGTGTTGTGTGATTATTCATCGTTATGTATTGGCCAGCACATTTCAAGCAAGGGAAACCCCAAATTCATAGCTTGCGTTGGAAGTGAGTAGTGTAAAAATCGGCATGATACAACACCTAGAGCAACCTATGAAAGAGATCCCTTTAAAAAAAACACTTAGATAAGTCAAATGGAACTCTAAATATGTTTAAGTAACCCACAGGAAGGCAGGTAAGTTGAAGAGAGAGAGAGAGAGAGAGAGAGAGAGAGAGAGAGAAACCCAGGCTGAACCAGCAGAAGACAAACAATAAAATGGCAATCCTGCATTCTAACATATCAATAATCTCATTAAAGATAAATGATCTAAGTATACAAACTAAAAGAAAAAAATTAGCAGAATGGATTTTAGAAAAAAACACTACCCTGGTATATTCTGTCTATAGAAATAATGATAGGTTAAAGAATGGAAAAGAAGATATCATGCAAGTATCAATCAAAAGAAGCCAAGCGTGGCAATATATTAATACCAGATAAAGTATTTTTTAGATTAAAGAATTTTACCAGCAAAAAAAAATGGTCATTACACAATGATAAAGGGGTCTAGCTACCAAGCAGGTATAGCAATCCTAAATGTGGATGCACAAAACAATGGAGCTTCAAACTTTTTACAAAGTAAAAATTTATCAAACTAAAAAAAAAAAGGGAGAGAGGAAGAGAGAAGTCTACAATTACGTTGAAGACATCAACACCTGTCTCTTAACAATTGGCAGAGCAACTGGATGGAAAAGCAGCAAGAGCAGAGAAGAGCTAAACACCATTGACCAACAGGATTTAGTCGACACTTATACAATATTCTAATCACGGAAACAGAATACACATCCTTTCAACAAGCCCATGAAACATTCACCAAAATAGACTATGTTCTGGGTCATAACACAGACCTCAACAAAATTTTTAAAAATTAAAATCATAATATGTTCATGAACCACAAGGGAATCAAACTAGAAATCAAAAATAGAAATGACAGGCAAAGATAGAGAATATATGAAATATAAAATTAAACCTAGAAAGTAAACACCACACTTTAATCCACAGATCAAGAAGATCTCAAGAGAAAATATAAAATAGAGCATATTAAAATGTGCAGGATGCAACATAAGTAGTGGATTTTAATTCTAATAAACTAGAAAAGGAAAGGAAAAAGAAATCCCACATGAGCAGAAAGAAAGATGATTTTTTAAAAAATCAGAAAAGCAAAAGAAAAAAGTGGTGAAACAAAGTCTAGTTCTTTGAAAAGATCAGTAGGTTGAGAGCATTTGGTAGATTAGCAAAGAAAAAAATTAGTGAAGGCACAAATGATTAATCTCAGGAATTAAACAGGGACTACCACTACAAACCCTGCAGATATAGAAAGGATAAAAGAGGGATACTGTGAACAACTCTGTACACATACATAGATCTGACAGTTTAGAAGAAATGGACTAACTCATTGAAAAGGACCACTACTGAAACTCATCCAGTATCAGGTCATTTAAATAGGTCCAAAACTAATAAGGAGATTGAATTTATACCTTTGTTATTGTTGTTGTTGTTGTTGTTGAAGTCTGAGAAATCTCCATGTCCAGATGGTGTCAAATGATCCTACTAAAAGATGATTCTACTAAAGAATTAACACTAATTTCATAAATCTCTTATGGGAAACAGGAGAGGATGGAACACTTTTCAGTTAATTTGTATCTGGCCAGCATAATCTGTATACCAAAACCAGACCCCCCCAAAAAGTACCAAGGAGTGAAACAGCTGGATGCAGTGGTGCACACCTGTAATCCCAGCATCTTGGGAGGCTAAGGAAGGAGGCTCACAAGTTGGAGGCCAGCCTTAGCAATTTAGCAAGACCCTGACTGAAAATATGAAATAAAAAGGGTTAGGAATGTTGCTCAGTGATAGAGTGACCCTGGGTACAATCCCCAGTATAAGAAAAAAAAAAAGTAAAACAGATCAATATCTCTCATGAACACAGAAGCAAAAATTCTCAACAAAATATTAGCAAAGTGAATCTAAATATAAACAGTATATAAGAGGGTTTTGTTCCAAGAATGCAAGGGTGGTTTAATATATAAAACTAATCGGTATAACCTACTCCATTAACAAGATGAAGATTAAATGTCACGTCATTTTATCAATCAGTTCAGAAAAAAACTCATTTGACAAAATCCAATATTCATTCATGAAAGAATCTGAGAAACAACAACAAAACACCTAAAAGCTTTCCCAGATTAAGAATAGAGGACTTTCTCAACTTGATAGCATCTGCTAAAAACCCACTGATCACACTGAGCTTGTTTGCGAAAGTTTGAATGCTTTTTCCTTAAGATCTGGTTCACATCGGTTACACACTCACGTTTTACATAATGGCATATTAGTGACTGTTGTATTCTGCTGCCTTTCCTATCCCCTACTATCCCCCCACCCCTCCCCTCCCATCTTCCCTCTCTACCTCATCTGCTGTTTGTATTTGGGGTAAAAATGGGAGTTCATAACCCAATTGAGTCAAATGTATGAAAGATGATATATCATGAGCTTGGTAATGTTTTGAACAACCAATAATAATAAAAAGAAAAAAAGAACACTGTATATTCTCAGTCCTCTAACAATGAATAACCTGGAAGGAATAAATACTATTTGCAAAAAAAAAAAAAGATCTGGATCAAACAAGGGTGTCCCCTCTCACCACCCTTACTTTTTCCTTTTTTTTAATTATTATTTTTTAAATTTATCATCACCCTTATTCCTCGCCAGAGCAAGGAGGAAGAGAATGAAACAAAAAATGTACCGATGGGAACGGTAAAAATAAAACTGTCTTATGAAATCTCATGATTGTCTATGTAGAAAATACCAAGGAGTCATTTAAAAAGAAAGAAAACATCCTGGAATTAATAAGCAAGTTCAGAAAGACTTCAAAATAAAATATCAACACACAAAAATCACCCATATTTCTATATACTAGCAACAGGCATGCGGCAATTTAAAACACAATACTATTTAAATCACTCCCAAAAAATCCAGATATAAATCTAACAAAATATGTTTGCTGAAAAATTACAAAAGAATTCCTTGGCTTCCTGGCTTTGATACAAAATACCTGGCAGGTATTTCGTGGAATGTAGGTCACTTTGGGCTTGTCTGATGATTCCCCATGATTAGCTTCAGGGTATGCATCTTTGTCAGGAATGTCACTGTGATGGTTATCTTGATTGTCAACTTGATTAGATTGAGAGATGCCTAGGAAATTAGTAAAGCACATTTCTGGGAGTGTCTGTGAGGACAGACACGATCTCCACGTGGAACAGCAAACCAAGAGGGGAAAACCCACCCTGACTGTGGGTGGCACCATCCAGTAGGGGCCTGGGTGGAACAGAAGCAGAAGGAGGGAGTCTGTTACTCTGTGTGAGCTCAGTTCTTCTAGAGTTCCTGTCTTTTGCTGCTGCTGTCGCCTATGGGCATGGGACTCCAGCTCCTTCAGGTTTTCAGTGTGGACTCATACCAGCATCTCTCCAGGGAGCATCCAGGCCTGGGACAGGGCTGTGACATTGCTACCTCTTGTTCTGAGACTGCTGCCTTCTTATCCTGACCAACTGCTGGTTTCTCTGGCTCTCCAACTTGCAGATTGCCACTGTGGACCATCTGGGTTTAGATTGTGCAAGACAATCTAATAAATCTCCTTTATAATTATAAATACATTGTATTGGTTCTGTTCCTCTAGAGAACCCTGGCTGGTACAATCACAGAAGCCAGCACTTTGCATGCTCTCAGCACAGTTACTAATGATGTCCACTTTGATCATTTGATTGAGCTATTGCTTAGCCTTTTCCACTATAAAGTTAATTTTTTTTAAATTTACATATAGAGCTGGGGCTGTAGCTCAGTGGTAGAGCGTTTGCCTAGCACATGTGATGCCCTGGGTTCAATCCTCAGCACCACATAAAAATAAATAAATAAATAAAATAAAGGTAATGTGTTCATGCGCAACTAAAAATTTAAAAAAAAAAATCACATATAATAAAATTCACTCTTTTTTGGTGTACAGTTCTATAAGTTTTGACAAAAATTTTGGAGAACCATGTTACCACCACTGCAGTTCAGATAAGGAACAATTCCATCCCCCCAGGATATATTCCTTCTTGCTGCCCCTCTGTAGCCAAGCCCTCCCACTTCATGATCACCAAACCACCACTTATCTCTATCCCTATGGTTTTGCCTTTTTCAAAACATCTTTATGCTTTGGAGCAAGATGTCATATAAATAGAATTATTCAGCAGCAGCTAAAGTATGTATGTAGAATTGCCCTTTGCAATTAATAAATTGCAAATTTATAGGAAAATAATTTTAAATCATGTCTATATCCTTACTCATCAAACTTAGAATTTATTTACCTATTTAGATCAGTATGGACTTATGGCTTTCTGTTAAGTAGTCATAATCCATTACTATCATTAAATATTATTATGCTCAAATTATCCTGGATTTGGCTAGCGGGAGTCCCTTCAAGTTTGCTTCTGCGTCTTTTTGACATATTCCCATCGGTTTTTGGGGTTTTTTTTGAGCACTTCCTGGCATTCACATACAACAAGATGTCTCAGGCTTCCCTTCGGCTCTTCACTATTGGGTTGTTTCCTCTCCAGGGCCCTTCCAGTAGACGGAGCAAGGAAATAAGTCTGCATGCATATATATATATATATATATATAGAGAGAGAGAGAGAGAGAGAGAGAGACATATATGTATATGTGCACACACATGTACACACGTGTTTTTCTACCTTCCACCTCTGTGGTGAGAGCTGTGCAAATGCCCTGACTTGAAAAACTATCAAGAATCTGGAAAACAACTCAGTGCACTCCTCTTTCTCCAGGTTTTTGGTCCTTCAGGTTCCAGCAGTCTTGCTTACTCTTTCTCCACGGCTTTCAAACAACTTTTGTGAGACGAGAGCTCTTTAACCTGGTTTCATAATGGTTCTCATGAGGAGAGTAAATCTCATATCAACCACTCTGTCATAAAATGAAAGCAGAAGTCATTTGAGGTTGGGTTTTTTTTTTTTTTCCTTTTCCCCTGTTGTTAAACATTTCTCTGAGTTGGTAAGTCAACAGGGTCACTGTCAGGTTTGGGCATGAAGGGGGTATGATTGAAGTATGTGTGGACAACTCTCCTTCTAGAGTAATAGTCTATTTTGGTGCAAGAAGAAATTAAGTATATTTGGTTCCTTTCTAGGAGCACGAAATCAAACATCCTTATAGGGTCCTCTGCACCTTGAGTAACTCAGGTGTGAATGGAAACTGTTTTCTCTCCATAGATAGCCCATTTCCTCCTTTTATCAAGCACATATTGCAAAATATAGGAATTTAAAGCAAGAGTTTCAAAAGCTGGAATAGATTTAAATGTTTATATGCAATGAATGCGACCCATTTGAAAAATACAAGAGAAATACAACCTTAACATATTACTAGAGAATTATAAGGATATTAATTCATAGGGCACTGGTGTCCAATAAAGGGCCACCAGTTTAAAACTATAGGAACATATTTTTCCTCCCCTTGCCCGTGCACCTTATGAATGGAGGTAGAACCTTATTCTCACACAACACTAACATTCTAAATGTGAATACTCTTCTGTGAAATGTGAGTCCCTGACCATGAAACACTCTAACTGGGAGATCTGACACAAGTAAATAGAGTTCGAAGAAAGCCCTGATGGTGGGCTTACCTCCAAGCATAAATTCAGAAGGAATAAAACTAAAGTATAAGACATCACTAGTTTTTCAAGCATGTTGTAGGTTGTTTTCATGGCAGAATGCATGTAGGTGATTAAATTAGCCTCTGGGCCTCACTATGAGCCATCCCAGTGGTTTCAGGACAGTGTAGTCTAATGAGAAGGACGTGAACTCTGGACAGACCAGGGTCTAACACCCAGCCTCACCCACCACCTACTGACTGTGTGACCCAAGATGGTTCTTTAACCTGAAAGGGTTTGTTTACCCCAAAGAGACTTTCTAGACATCTCCTCGCCAGACTGTGGGGAAGCTTTGGAAGGGTCTATAGTATTTACCAAGTAGGTGCCTAGTGTGAGCTCAGCAGTACCGTGGGGCTGAGGAGAGAACACAGCAGGAACGTGCGGAATCAGTGACCTGTACATAATAGCTGTGCATCACATACAGGTATTTATGATTTTCATGAGCATGAGAGGATAAAGAGCTAGAAGAATCCTGGCTGGATCTCTTCATCTCACAGATGAGGAGTGTGGGCCCAGGAGGTGAAGTGTGTTGTGCTAGTTGCTCTTGCTGGTTAGTGGCAGAGCCAGTCAGGGCCTGGAGACCCAGACTCCTGCTGCCCCTCTCTTCCCATGGTGTTCTTACTGATCATGCTTCTTTGGAGGCCTAGCCTTGTAACTGCGAAGGTCTCAGCAGTGGGAACTTCCTTCTTGCCAAAGCAAGCCTCTGGCCAGGCCAGATTCAAGGCTGGGGAGCTGGTCCCCACCTCCCAGGAGGAGGAACTATACAGTCACCTTGCAACAGGTGCAGGTACAGGACAGGGTGAAGAACTGAGGGTATTTTTGAAACCAACTTATTATAAAAGGTCAATGTATTCCATGGCCCTGATCTTTTGTCTGGATGAAACTAGCCCTGGGTCTTGTAATTTTCAACGGAAGCATCTGCAGGTCTTTTGACTTTCTAGACATCTCCTCGTTAGACTGTGGGGAAGCTTTGGAAGGGTCTGTAGTATTTACCAAGTGGGTGCCTAGTGTGAGCTCAGCAGTACTGTGGGGCTGAGGAGAGAACACAGCAGGAACCTGCAGGAATCAGTGACCTGGCCCCACAGACTCACAAGCAAGATAAAATACGTAGGGGAATCATCATGAGGCAGTGAAAGGCACTGCAAGACAAGTGACCCAACCTGGGCAGAAGGAGGTGACAGCAGCCTGCCAAGTCAGGACAGCAAAGATTTCTTGAAGGAAATGCAATTGACAGCAGTCAGGGAAAGGCAAATGGGACTTCAATAGCCAGGCAAAAGAGGGGAGAGCGTTCTGAGAACAGCATGATGGGAAGTGCAAGGCCAGGGGCTGAGGCCGGGTTGCTGCAGAAAGGTGGGAAAGTGAGGTTCATCCTCGTAACAGAAAATACCCCCCATAAATCCCCAGCTCTATCTGGGCCTGAGTGGCAGGGAGAGCAAAAGGGGTGGTGTCTCAGAGGAAGGGCTGGGACACTTCAAGAGCAGACATGACAGAACAGCCTTCTCTACAAGCCCAGGTGCTGTGCAAGTGGATGGCGTGGGTCTTTTCACGTTGCAAAGGCCAACGTGAAGGGAGGATCAGCAGGATCAGGGACATGCATGTCCCCTGCACACAAACACTTGAAGCAAATTGTATTATAAGCCAGTTCTGTGTTTAAGAATTTTTGACAAATATGAGTAAAATTAGATTTTTCCCCCCCAGTCTTAGCTCCACTCTCTTAACCTAAAGGCAAAAGTATCAGTTGCTTGAGAGGTAAACAGCATTTTTCAGCCCTGGAAAAATTCCAGAATAAATGCAAATCAAAAGTACATATTAGGACAGTTCACTTTTTTAAATGTCACATTTGATACTGCTTATCCGCGGCACCCCAACTTAATTTGATTTAGGTTCAGAATTTTTAGAGCCTCTCTGTTCAACGTGACAGCCACAACCAAGCGCTTGAAATGTGCCTGGTCCAGGTTGAGATCCACTGGAAGGGAAAATACAAGATTTCAAAGACATAATGCAATAAAAGAATGTGAAATATTTCTATGGTCACTTTATATTGATTACTTACTCAAGTCATAATCTTTTGATATATTGGCATAAGTGAAATATTCAAGTTAATTTTACCTGCTTCCTTTCTAGGTTTTTTTTTTTGTTGTTGTTGTTTTAGAATTTAACCTTTATTTGTTTTTATGTGATGCTGAGGATCAAACCCAGTGCCTCACCCACACTAGGCAAGTGCTACACCACTGAGCTGCAACCCCAGCCCTTTTTCCACGTTTGTGCAATGACTGCTAGACGGGTGTGTGGGAAATTGTATGTGGATCTGTGTTTGTGGCTCCTGCACCTCTGTTGGACAGTGCAATTTTAAAAGTTGCATTTTCTTTAGAAATATGGTATTACAGAGTTGCCTATACCGCAGTTAATGCCATTAACAGGTGAAAAGATTTTGCATGCACAATGAAATGAAAAATTGTTCCATACATTTCTATTTTCTTCCTAGGCTGAATCTGTGATTTAGCGATAAATCATACGTATATCTTGAAGCATGTGCTATACTGTTGGCTTTCAAGGACAGCCATTTATGTGATCATGGTCTCTTTTCCCACAGGGGAGGGAATATGAAAGAAAACAGCAATAAAAATCTCCATTCATTAAAAAGTTTTAATAATCAATATTTCAGGCAATCACTAAAGCATGACAAATGAACGTGCCTCCATTGTTTCAGCATTAATTTATAACATCTAAGTGCAGCTGGCAGGAGCGCTCATTGGACACATGTGTTTGGTTGTTTCTGCTGTTTAATTGGGTCTCTCAAGTGTCTTCTTATCTACAGCAGCACCTCTGCTGCTCCTTCCTCTTCTCTTTCATGACATTGACTTTTCCAAGATTCCCGGTCAGTTGCCTAAACCTCCTGTGTGTGTGTTTAGGACATGTCCACTATCCCCCGAATTCCTGAAAAAAATGGATTTCAGTCCTAGAGAAGCTTGTTTGCTTGCAGGGAACACATTTAGTCAGAGGTGGTGTTGTGTACTTGGTGCACTGTCCTGGGAAACATACACACCAAGGTTTTCTACAATTCACAATGCTGAGTTTGACCATTTATTTAAGGTGGTGATTACAAGATTACTTCATTGCAAAAATGTATGTTTCCATTTGCAATTGATAAATAACCTGTGGGATCACACCATGTAAACACTCTGTTTTCTAGTAATTTCTCATCTAATAGCTATAACATCTATTGCCAATCCTTACTTGAATCAAGTATGATATTAGGAGTTAGTTGCAAAGTGGTGATTTTTAAAGTCTATGATTCCTTTTACATTTATTAGCTAGCATTCTTCCATAAAAAATTGCATTTTCCTCTCTCTCTCTTTTTATTACATCAAATCATGGATTGTAATTCATGCAAAGCTTCTAACGTCAGTTGGACGTTCGAATTATCCCATATTTGGTGAGTGTTCTTTTAGTCATGCCTCACCATTTGAGCACTTCCTTGGCTTTGTGGCACAGTGAAACATCCCAAGCTCTCCTTGAATTTTCTCTGCCCCAAATTGAAACCTCTTTCATAAAGAAAGATACTTAGAACCAGAATCTGGACACTAGGTGTGCTCAGTCTTTCAATGAATAGTGTTGGGTTTTTTTTTTTTTATATCTATTTCACATATAAAATTTACCCTTATAAATGTTCAATTCAAAGTCTAATCAAAACCACAATGAAATACCACTTCAGACCCATTAGGATTGTTATTATAAAGAACAACAACAGCAACAAATAACAAGTGCTGATAAAGATGTAGAGAAATCGGAGCTCTGTGTCCTGCCAATGGGAATGTAAAATGATACAGCTGCTATGGAAAACTGTGGTGGTTCCTCAAACAACTTAGTGAGACCCTGTCTTAAATCAAAATTCTAAAAAGGTCTGGAGATGTAGCTCAGTGGTACAGTGCTTGCCTAGCATGTGTGAGGTCCTAGGTTCAACCGCAAGTACTACAAAATTAAATAATATAAAGCAACTCCTCCTCTGGGTATATAACCCAAAGAACTGAAACCAGACTTGAATGAATATCTGTGCATTCACATTCATAGCAACATTATTTACAATAGCCAAAAGGTGGAAGAAACCCAAATGTCCATTGAGAGATGAATGGATAAATAAGACATGATAATATATATATGCAATACAATGTTATTCAGCCTTAAGAAAGAAGGAAATCTGTCACCTGTCACAACACGGATGAACCTTGAAGACATTATGCTAAGTGAAAGAAGCCAGTTGTAAAAGCCTAAGTATTACAGGATTCAATTTCATGAGGTTCTGGAATAGTCCAACTCATTCTGCTCTGAAAGAGGAATGGTGGCTGCCAGGGCTGGGGGGAGACGGGGAGGCAGTTATTACTCAATGGTGTGGAGTTTTAGTTTAGGAAGATGAATAATTCTGGAGATGGGTAGTGACAATGGCACTATAACAAGTGAATATACTTCATGCCAGACCTGTCAACAAAATGGATGTTTTATGCAGTGTATACTTTACCACAATAAAAAATTTTCAATGGTTTTTATATATTCAGAGTTGTGTAACCACTATCACTATCTAATTTGAGGGCAGTTTCATTCCCCACCCCAAGAGGCTGACTAGCAACCACTCTCTGTTTTCCCTCATCCAACCCTTGACAACCATGAGTCCACTTGCTTTCTATGTATTTGCCTATTCTGGAGATTTCTTATAAATGAAATCATAAAATATGTAGCCCTGTGTCTTTCACTTAGCATAATGTTCTCAAGAGTCACCCATGTTACATCATACATCATTACTTCATTTTTCCTAGCCAAATAATATTTCATTAGACTATTTTGCTTATTCATTAGTTGGTGGAAATTTGTGTTGTATCACATTTCAACTCTTATGAATAATGCTGCTATAAACATTACCGTACAAGTTTTTGTGTGAACAAGTGTTTACCATCTTCCTGGATACATACTTAGGAGTAGAATTGCTAGGTTATATGATAACTCTACATTTAACCTTTTGAGGCATGGCCAAACTGTTTTCCATGGTTGTTACACCATGTTACATTCCCACCAATTTGTGAGTTTCATGTAAACAGTTTTTGAATGCTATCATCTTCTAAACTTCTAAAAAGTTATATAACCTATATAGTTTTGTCTTGCTTTGCATATTTATAATAAGGTAAGCCGAGAATGTCACACATGAAAAATGAATGATTTCAGTAATAAAACGTAGAGTACAACTTCTGTTATCTATAATCCAGATTATTTTTCTGCTCAACCTGTGGCCTCCTGACAACTTGGCTGCCTCTGACAGGTAGGGATGGGGTCGGTTTCCAGACAGACCTGTTATGACCCGTTGGATGGACTGCTGGGGCTCTCACCACCATTCCTACCCCTCCTCGTCCATGCCCACAATGCCCTCGTCCAGGTTGGAATTCGCCTTCAGAGGAACCTGGGGAAATTTGGAAGGCAAAAGGGAAGGGGAGCCTGTTACTCTCCAGAGGCAGAGACATCCAGATGCTGAACAGAACCAGGCTTCCCAGCAAGTTCTCGGGCACCACCTGCTTCAGGCTGACACCTTCAGTGTCCACTTCTGTCTTCACAGCAGCTGTCCTGAGCCCCCCTCTCCCCACTCTTCCAACAATCCCATAAGCCCCTTGTGCTACTTTAAACCCCTCAATTCCCAAAATACATAAAACGGTCTTTTTTTCTGATCACACCTGGAAGGATACATACGCATATATGCCTATGGGGGAGGTGTCAAAACCCAACAAAGGAGGGGGAATGTAGTGAGCCTAAAGGTAGAGTTTTTCACCATCGGGAAATTTCTGTTTGGGAGCTAAACTGAAGTTCAGCCTTGCTATCCTTTATTTATCTTGAACATTTAAAAAATAAAGTAAAAGGATTTTAAAAAAACATGTCATTAAAGTCTCATTGTAAACACTGTTTAATAGTGTAATCATAATCCACCAGAGAGATATAACTTAATGAATTAATTCCACAATGATGACATGTAGGTTATTTTTATTATTTTGACTATCATGGGTAATTCTGAAAATAGTGATTTTTCTTAATATTTCCTTCAGACAGATTCCCAAAAGTAACATTTCTAGTTAAAAAATAAAAACCAGAGTTTAGCTATTGTGAATTGTGCTGCTATAAACATTGATGTGGCTGTGTCCCTGTAGTATGCTGTTTTAAGTCCTTTGGGTACTGATCAAGGAGAGGATAGCTGTGTTGAATGGTAGTTTCATTCCCAGATTTCTAAGGAATCTCCATACTGCTTTCCATATTGGCTGCACTAATTTGCAGTCCCACCAGCAATGTGTGTGTGTTTCCCCCACATCCTTGCCAACACTTATTGTTGTTTGTATTCTTAATAGCTGCCATTCTGACTGGAGTGAGATGAAATCTTAGGGTAGTAGTTTTGGTTTGCATTTCTCTAATTGCTATAGATGTTGAACATTTTTTCATATTGTGTTCATTGATTATACATCATCTTCTGAGAACTGTCTGTTAATTTCCTTGGCCCATTTATTGATTGGATTATTTGTTTTTATGGTGTTAAGATTTTTCTGTGGAAACAACCTAGATCCCCTTCAGTAGATGAATAGATATAGAAAATATGGCATATATACACAATTGAATATTCCTCAGTATTAAAAGAGAATAAAATCATGGCATTTGCAGGTAAATGATGGAGTTGGAGAATATCATGCTAAGTGAAGTTAGCCAATCCCCAAAAACCAAAGGCCAAATGTTTTCTCTTATTTAAGTATGCTGATTCATAATGTGGTTGGGGGGAGCATGGGAGGATTAGATATACTCTAGATAGGGCAAAGGGGAGGGAGGGGAAGGGAGGGGGAACAGGGGTAGGAAAGGCAGTGGAATAAAATGGACATCATTACCCTAAGTACATGTATGAAGACATGAATGGTGTGACTCTACTTTGTGTATAACCAGAAACATGAAAAATTGTGCTCTGTATGTGTAATATGAGTTGTAATGCTTTCTGCTGTCATGTATAACAAATTAAAATTAAAAATAGAAACTGTATTAAAGAATATCAATACACATACCAGTTTCCAGAAATATAGCCATTTGCTCTCCTGCTCCTAGTAAACAAAAAAATCGTCTTGCAGCCCTGTGAACACTATCATTTAACAATAATGCTGTCTAATTTGCTAGGAATTGTTTTTGTTTAAAAACCCAGGCTCCATTGTTGGTCACCTGATGGTTAGTCCTTCAGGTTTTCTCCCTTCCTTCCTTTCCTGCCTAACTCCTTTGCCTTTTCTTCCTTTCTTTCCTTTTTTTTTTTCTCTCTCTCCTTTCCCTTCTTTCTTTCTAGAATTCATATCCTTTACCTAAAAGTCTGTCATATGCTGTTGGTCTTGCAAATTCTAACTTCCTGTTGTATTTAATTTGTGTATTTTATTATGTACTTTAACGTTCTTATATAGCAAAAGTCTATTCCTTTATGGTTCCTAACATTGCTTTAAACTTTGAAAGTTTCTTTGTCATTTAGAAAACTGAGACATTTAACCTCTATTTTCCACTATTTATGACTTGATTTAAACTTTATGGTTTGATTTTATACATGAACTCTGACTTATTTGAACACTTGGGTGTATGTTAAAAGAGAATTTAACCTAATCTCCGCTCCTTGAACTAACTAGTTGTTTGAGCACCTTTTGGACAAATCCTATCTTCATGTAATTATGTTTTTAAGTCCTCAATGTGTTGAGGACTTGTGAAGAAAGCTCAATGTCTCAGAACTATAATATGAAAAGTGAAAAAAAATTTCACCCTGTACATATAGCCACTGCTGGTGATTTGGTGAATCTAAAATTTTGTTTTAAATATTGAGGTATGTTTTAGAAAAAATAATATACATAGATTTTTTAAGTGTTCAGCTTGATGAATTTTGACACATGATATAATCAAGATATAAAACATTTCTGCATTCAGAAACTTCCCTTCTATCCATCTACTCAATACCCATTTCCCTCTCGGTAACAGTTATTCAATTTAAATAATTATCATTTAGTTTTGACTCCTCTTGAACTTCGTATCAATGGGATTATAAGCATGTACTCATTTGGGTCTGGCTTCTTTCCCTCAACATGCTTTTGAGATTCATCCAGGTTGTTCTGTGTATATGCAGTTTACTCTTTGTTGCTGAATAGCATTCCATTGGGTGGAATAACCACAACTTCTTTATCCATTTGAGCTCATGTTGAGGCCATGTTGTCTAAGCCTGCTAAGAACATACAAGTCCTTTTGTGAGTCCTTCTAGGAGTAGAATTTCTGGATCCTAGGGTGAGTGAGAATACAGTTTCCCAAAGTGGCTGTTCCATTTAACTACCTACCTGTGGGATAGCACAGTTGCTCTGTGTCCTCATCAACACTTGGTATTATAGTTTTAGCAGTTGAATATAATTTTAATAGGTTTTTAAAAGCTCAGCATAAGCACAAATCAAGAGCAAGTTTCAAGCACAATACAAAGAACATTTTTCCTGGACCATGCGATAACAGTTGCCAACCTGATGTCTCATTTCCCCCTAATTCATTAGTGTGCATTTCATACAATCAAGGACATTCTCACACATAAATACCCCACCACCATCAAAATTAGGAAACTAACACAACCATCTAATACTTAGACCTTGGTCAAACTTTAAAATTATCCCAAGACTCTTTTTCCCTATAATGATCTCTCTCATCAAAGGATACAGTTCAAAAGATACATGTTGTTGGGCTGGGGATGTGGCTCAAGCGGTAGCGCACCCGCCTGGCATGCATGGGGCACTGGGTTCAATCCTCAACACCACATAAAAAATAAAATAAAAATATTGTATCCATCTAAAAAAACTAAAAAATAAATATTAAAAAATACATGTTGTATTTAGCTGTCAAATCTCTTCAGTCTTGAGGTTAAAGGTTAAAGGTCTATCAACAACTAAATATATATATATATATATATATATATCAGATCTTCAAAATATATTTTTAAAAAAATCTCTTTAGTCTCCATCAACCTGGAACCATCCTTAGGTTTCCTTGACTTTCATGATCTTGACACTTTTGAAGTTTACAGGCCAAACATTTTGCAGAACAGCTCCAAATTTGGGTTTGTCTAATCTTTATATTCAGATTGTACAACTTTGGCAAGATTATCATAGAAAGCACATGACTTTAGTTTGATCCTTTACTGATCTATGTTGCAAATGCATTGGGTTATTTCTGGGAACTCTATTTTGTTTTATTGGTCTGTGTGTCTATTTTCATGCCAATACCATACCCTTTTGGTTATTATAGCTTTGCAGTCTATTTTGAAGTCAAAAATTATGATTCCTCCAGCTTCATTCTTTTTGCTCAAGATTGCTTTTGTTATTTGTGGTCTTTTGTTCTTTCATATGAATTTTAGGATTTTTTTTCTGGCTCTGCAAAGAATGTCATTATTACTCATCACTTTGGGTAGTAAAGACATTTTAACAATATTAAATCTTCTAATCCATAAACTTGGGAGGTCTTCCATTTTTTTATGTCCTCTTTAATTTGTATCAACTTTGTAGTTTTCATTGTAGAGCGCTTCCACTTCCTTGGTTAAATTTATTCCTAGGTTTTTAAAATTTATTTATTTATTTATTTTTATATTTTATTAAATTTCAATAAATTAATAAAAACAGTATAATCATATTTTATTTAATTTTTATATTTAATTTGCTTATTTTTAAATATTTTTATTTGTTTTATAGCTATTGTGGGTGGGATTCCTTTCATGATTTTTTTTCTCGGCAATCTTGTCATTGGTGTATAAAATGCTGCTGACTTTTGTATGTTTATCTTTTTTTCCACAGATTTATTGAGGTAAAATTGAAGTACAATAAAGTGCACATATTTGAAGTATGCAATTTGATCAGTTTTGTAATGTATGTAACTAATACAATCAAAATAAAACGCATTTCTATTATTTTTTTATTTGAAATCATGCAGACTGTTTCCTGCACAATTCATTACATTAGAAATCAATCACCTTAAGATATATAGAACCCCACCCCCACATGTCAACTATTTCAAAGTCAAATGGCACACTTATAAATATCTCCAAGATCAAGGAAGAAAGCACAAGAAAAGTAAATTAAAAGTACTTTGAACTAAGTGACAATAAAAGCTTAAAATATCAGGATCTCTGGGATGAAACAGAACTCAGATGAACATTTATAACTTAAAGTACTTGTATCAGAAAGAAGCTAGAATAACAACCAAATTAGTTTCAAATCATGTAGTAGAAAGGAAAAAATAAGAGTAGGAACAGAAATATATGAAATAGGGAAATAATACAGCTAAAATTTGATAAAAAATCAAACAAGTTTAATCAAGAAAAAGGAAGAACACAAAAATTAGTATCAATGGAAAGGAAACTGTCAAAATAATCCTATAGATGCTAAAAATATATTATGATAATATTACAACTGTATGCCAATATATGTGATAGCTTACATCACATGGTCTATATTAGAGAAGGATCCATGTGCTGTTTCGAAGAAAGCCTATTCAGTCATTGATGGATGAAATAGTCTATATATGTCTGTTAAGTGTAAATTATCAATTGTATTTTTTACTTCTATAGCTTCTTTATTTAGTTTTTGTTTGGAGGATTTATCCAGTGTTGACAAATGCATGTTAAAGTCACTCAGTATTATTGTGTTGTGGTCTATTTGATTCTTGAAATTGAGAAGGGTTTGTTTGATGTACATAGATGCTCCATTATTGGGGACATTACTATTTACGATCATTACGTCTTGTTGATGCATGATTCCCTTAAGCAGTATTAAATGGCCTTCTTGGTACCTTCTGATTAACTTTGGCTTGAAGTTCACTTTGTCTTATATGAGAATAGAAACTTCTGCTTGTGGATTCAAGATGACAGGCTAGAAGGAGGCTGCATTCAGTGTCACTCCATGACCTGGGATTCTAGCAGTGGAATGCTGTTTCTCTGCTAGTTATTATAGGACCCCTGACAGCTGCTCCCATGCAGCAATCCTGATTGCAGTGCCCAAACAGGTCTCCAGGCCTCAGTGTCAGCGTGGGACTCCTGGCTGCTGGCCCATGCAGGGCCACTGGCTGCCATGCCAAGCAGGACCACTGGCACCAGCACCCACATGGAACCCCCAGCCACTGCTGCCCACGCGCTGCCACTCCCTTGCAGACCCCTATCTACCAACGTGGGGCTCCCCTGGTTGCCTCCTTCTTGGGACACTGCATGCTGAGAGCCATAGCCAAGTAAGAATGACGCATGGAGATTTCCTTGTCAGCCTACCCCATGTTGCTTAGAGGGAGGACTCTCCATTGTGGAAATGGGCTTGCCTTGGACCCAGGTCATTTGCAGTGACATTGCATGAATGTTTGAGAAAGGTGACCCTGCTCAAGGACCAGGGCGGATCCGGATTTAGGACGGATAGGGTTTTAGGACGATTGGGTTTAGGGCGGTTCCAGGTTTAAGGTGTATCCTGCTGGGAATAGGGCGTATCCTGCTGCCTCCAGGCGCCTGTTCCTTGAGTTCCCATTGAGTTCTTGAGGGATTCAGAGAGTATTTTGGGATGCAGAGCCCAGTGGAGGTGTGTATTTTCCCAGAACGTGTGTGTAGAGTGCCGGTGGATTTTCCCCAGAACATGCGTGTAGAGTGCCGGTGAGAGATCGGGAATAAAGAATTGCTGTTGGAATCTACAAGTTTTTATGGTGGCTCGGTTATTTTGTGCCCAGCCAGACTGCAGCAACTGCAACTACTGCCATAGTTCCCTACATGTGGAGCCTGCACCTGGGGAATACTGCACTGGGTCTGGAGACAGCCACCAGCCACAACACAGCATGCTACAGAGCTGTAGCTCTGAACACTCCACCCAACACCACCACCTGGCCCAACCTGACCTGACACTCGATCTCTGAGAGAAGCTGCCTCCATCTTGGGACACCTTTGCCGCCATCTTTAGTTGGGGCAACTCCCAGCTTGGGGCACCTGCTGGGACCTAGAAGCAATATCAAGGTACCTGTAGTCCCCAACTCCCTGCCTTTCCCCTGCAGCCACTAACCCTGCAAGGTGCTTGTGGCTATGCAGCCGGTTCATAGTTTGTAAAGCCTGGCCCTGAACTTCTCAATACAAAACAGCTCTACATGACAGGTGCACAGCCCACAAGGCAGAGAGAGAGAGAGAGAGAGAGAGAGAGAGAGAGAGATTCCTGATTGGGAAATAGAAAGGGAGGGGGTGAGTGAGATACAGTTTATAGACTAAATTAGAGACCAGGAATTGTAAGGGCTACAGGCAATATAAGGAAATAAGACCAGGTGTCCACATCACACAAGCGGGCACCAAAGTAGATCCTTGGAGTACAGTCTCCCACTGGGGACTGGCAATGGCTATATCCCACCTCCAGGAGCTCTGCTCCCAAGACCAACCCTTCCATTCTAATAACCTTCACTATCCTGAGGGTGGAGATACCAGCAAACAACAGACAACCCCACCTATTTGATGAGAAGGAAAGCAGGAAAGATGCTGAACTCCAACAAAAGTAATTCTTGTATTTTCCTTTGAGATTTTTATTTTATTTTCTTCTTCTTTTCTTTCTCTCTTTTCTCCTGCCCTCACATTCCCAACATTTATGAAATCAAGCACTTTTCCTGGATTAGGCTACTGAGGACTGGGATATCTGAATAGTACATTGCAGTTGTGTTGTATATTCTTTTATCTCCTATTTTATACTTTTATTTTTCTTAATTTTTATGTTTGTTTGTTGTTGTACTCTAATTTCTTCCCATTTACTTGTCTCCCCCAAATCTCTCTTTTCTCCTGCTACTAACCAACTTCTTTAGGTCCCTCTTTCACACTTCCTAAGTTCTAATAACTTTATATGGTCACCTCCTACCTCCTTAAAATCTCATCCTACACCCCACCCCCAGTTCTCTTTTGTCCACCATCAGAAACTGTAGACCCTTTTGCAAACCTACTGATTATATTGTAGATAATAATTGACCTCACCATTTCTGTATATTATGACAAAATCATCAATATCTTAATAGGAGCTATTTGGTTTAAGGCTGCATATTGTTTGATTTGGGATCTGTTAATAGTATTCTCCACCTTAAAGGAGAGGTATTGGAACCCTACAGGGACACTATATGCCAATAGGATAAAAACTGGAAGACACACAAACAACATGAAAAAAACTAGGGAAAAAAGTACCCCCAAACAAATCAACATGTTACATTATTAGAGTCCATAGCCATCACAGCAGAAGAAATGATAGAGAAGGAGTTCAGGATGTATGTAATTAAAATGTTCTGTAAATTAAAGGATGATATAAGAAAGCAAATACAGAAAACAAAAGACCATTTTGATAAAGAACTACATAAGCAAGTTCAGGAAGCAAAAGATTACTTCAATAAGGAGATAGAGGTTCTGGAAAAAAAAACAAAAACAGAAATCTTTGAAATGAAGGGAACAATAAACCAAATTAAAAACTCAATAGAAAGCATCACCAACAGATTAGATCACTTGGAAGACAGAGCCTCAGATAATGAATAAAAAATATATATTATCTTGAAAATAAAGTTGACCACACAGTGAAGATGATAAGAAACTGTGAGCAGAACATTCAAGAATTATGGGATAACATGAAAAGACCAAATTTAAGAATTATTTGGATAGAGGAAGGCATAGAGTTACAAACCAAAGGAATGAACATTTTATTCAATGAAGTAATGTGAGAAAACTTTCCAAATATGAAGAATGAATTGGAAAATCAAATACAAGAGGCTTACAGGACACCAAATGTACAAAATCACAACAGCTCTACACCAAGGCACATTATAATGAAAAGGCCCCCAGCATACAGAATAAGGAGAGAATTTTAAAAGCTACAATAGAAAGGAATCAGTTTATATATAGGGGGAAACCAATTAGGATCTCTGCAGATTTTTGAACCCAGACCCTGAAAGCTAGAAGATTCTGGAACAACATAAAAGCTCTAAGAGAAGATGAATGTGAATCAAGAATCTTATATCCAGGAAAATTAAGCTTTAGATTTGATGAAAGATAAAATCTTCCATGATAAACAAAAGTTAAATGAATTCTGCAACCAAAAAGGCTGCACTACAGAACATCCTTAGCAAAATATTCCATGAGGAGGAAATGAAAAACAACAATGAAAATCAGCAGAGGGAGGTATTACACTAAAGGAAAAACCAATCAAAGGAGAAACTAAGTTAAATTACCAAAAATTAAACAAAAATTACCCAGAATACAAATCATGTCTCAATAATAACCCTGAATATTAATGATCTAAACTTACCAAGCAAAAGATATAGACTGGAAAGTTGGATTTAAAAACAAACAAAAAACCAAATAATATGCTGCATTAAAGAGACTCATAGGAAAAGACGTCCAGAGACTGAAGGTGAAAGGTTGGGAAAAAACATACCATTCACATGGACTGTGGAAACACACAGGAGTTTCCATCCTCATATCAAATAAAGTAGACTTTAAGCCAAAGTTAATCAAAAGGGATAAAGATGTATATTTAATACTGCTTAAAGGAATCATAAACCAACAAGATATAACAGTTATAAATATATATGCCCCAAACAATGGAGCATCTACATACATCAAACAAACTTTACTCAGGTTCAAGAGTCAAATAGACCACAACACAATAATTCTGAAAGACTTTAACACATTTCTTTCACCACTGGATAGATTTTCCAAACAAAAGCTAAACAGAGAAATTATGGAAATCAATAATACAATCAATAACCTACACTTTAACAGACATATGTAGAATATTTCATCCATCAATGAGTGAATATACTTTCTTCTCAGCAGCACATGGATCCTTCTCTAAAATAGACCATATATTATGCCAAAAAGGACCTCTTAGCAAATTAAATAAGTAGAGATACTACCCTGCATTCTATCAGATAATAATGGAATGAAATTAGAATCAATGATAAAATAAAAAATAGAAGCTACTCCAACACCTGGAGACTAAATAATATGCTATTAAATGAACAATGGATTAAAGAAGACATTAAAGAGGAGATTAAAAAGTTCTTAGAGGTAAATGAGAACACTGATACAACATGTCAAAATCTCTGAGACACTATGAAAGCAGTACTAAGAGGAAAGTTCATTGCATGGAGTTCATTCTTTAAAAGAAGAAAAATTAACAAATAAATGACCTAACATTACATCTCAAAGCCCTAGAAAAAGAAGAACAAATCAACACCAAATAAAGAAGACAGGAAATAATTAAAATCATAGCTGAAATCAATGAAATTGACACACAAAAAATGATAAAAATTGACAAAACAAAAAACTGGTTCTTTGAAAAAATTAATAAAATTGATAAACACTTAGCCATGCTAACGAAGAGAAGGGGAGAGAAAACTCAAATTACTAACATCTGTGACAGATATACAGAAGATAATTAGAAATTATTTTGAAAATTTGTACTCCAATAAAATAGAAAATATCAAAGGCATCAACAAATTTCTCAAGTCATATGATTTGCCCAAACTGAATCAGGATGATATAAACAACATAAACAGATCAATTTTAAGCAATGAAATAGAAGACACCACCAGAAGCATTACCAACCACAAAAAGCCCAGGACCAGATTGATACACAGCTGAGTTCTATAAGACCTTCAAAGAAAAACTAATACCAATACTCCTAAAATTATTCCATGAAATAGAAAAAGAGGGAACACTTCAAAACTCATTCTATGAGGCCAATATTGTTCTGATTCCAAAACCAGACAAAGACACATCAAAGAAAGAAAACTTCAGATAAATACCTCTAATGAACATAGATGCAAAAATTCCCAATACAATTCTGGCAAATTAAATACAAAAACATATTAAAAAGATAATGCACCCCAATCAAGTGGGGTTCATCCCAGGGATGCAAGGTTGGTTCAACATACGGAAATCAATAAATGGAATTCATCACACTAATAGATTTAAAGGTAAGAATCATATGATCATCTCAATAGATGCATAAAAAGCATTCAATGCAATAGAGCACTCCTTCATGTTCAAAACACTAGAAAAACTATGGATTATAGAAACATATCTCATCATTGTAAAATCTATCTATGCTAATACCCAGGCCAACATCATTCTAAATGGAGAAAAAATGAGACATTCCCTCTAAAAACTGGAAGAAGACAGGATACCCTCCTTTTGTCACTTCTATTTAACATAGTTCTTGAAACTCTAACCAGAACAATCAGACAGATGAAAGAATTAAAGGGACATGGAAAAAAAGAACTCAAACTATCACTATTTCCTGACAACATGAATCTGGAAAACAGTATGGAGATTCCTTGGAATACTTGGAATGGAACCACCATCTGACCCAGTTGTCCCACTCCTTGGTTTATACCCAAGGACTTAAAAACAACATACTACAGTGACATAGCCACATTGATGTTTATAGCAGCAAAATTCACAATAGCTAAATTGTGGAACCAACCTAGATGCCCTTCAATAGTTAAGTGGATAAAGAAACTGTGGTATACGTACACAATTGAATATCAACATTAAAAGAGAATAAAATCATGGAATTTGAGGTAAATGGATGGAGTTGTGGATAATATCATGCTAAGTGAAGTAAGCCAATCCCATAAAACCAAAGGCCAAATGTTTTCTCTGATATGTGGATGTTGATCCATAATGGAATTTGGGGGGAGCATGGGAGGAATGAAGGAACTTTAGATAGGGCAAAGGGGAGGGAGGGAAAGGGAGGGGGCATGGGAGTTAGGAAAGATGGAGGAATTAAATGGACATCATTATCCTAAGTACATGTATGAAGGCACTAATGGTGTGACTATTTTGTGTACAACCAGAGAGAGGAAAAATTGTGCTCTATATGTGTACTATAAATTGAAATGTATTTTGCTGTCATGCATAACAAATTAGAATAAATAAATAATTTTTTTAAAAAAGAAAAGAAACTGCTTCTTGTTTATGTGATCCATGTAATATGTTTTTTCCCATCCTTTCATCTTCAGTTTGTGGATGTCTCTGTCCATGAGGTGAGTCTCTTAGATTCAGCATATTGTTAGATCTTGTTTTTAAATCCAATACACTTGTCTGTGTCTTTTGATAAGTGAGTTTAGGCCATTAATGTTCAAGGTTATTATTGAGATATGATTTGTATTCCCAGTCATTTGGGTTTATTTCTAGATTTTAATTTGAATTAATTTCTCCTTTGATGGACTATTCCTTTAGTGTAGTTCCTCCCTTTGCTGGTTTTTACTTTTTTTTTTTCATTTCATCTTCCTGAAATATTTTGTTGAGAATGTTCTGTAATGTAGGCTTCCTAGTTGCAGATTCTTTCAACTTTTATTTAGCATGGAAGGTTTTTATTTCATCTTCAAATCTGAAGCTTAATTTTGCTGGACATAGAATTCTTGGTTGGCATCCATTTTCTTTCAGAGTTTGGTATACGTTATTCCAAGACCTCCTAGCTTTGAGGGTCTGGATTGAGAAATCAGTTGAGATCTGAATTGGTTTTCTCCCATACATAGTCTGATATTTTTCTCTCAGCCTCTAAAATGCTATCCTTATTCTGTATGTTATGCATTTTCATTATAATGTTCCTTGGTGTACGTCGGTTTTAATTTTGTACATTTGGGGTCCTGTAATTCTCTTGTATTTGATTTTCCATTTCATTCTTTAGGATTGGGAAATTTTCTGATATAATTTCATTGAAAATATTGGGCATTCCTTTGGTTTTTATCTCTGTGTCTTCATTTATCCCAATAAATCTTAAAATTTTTTTCATGTTATCCCATAGTTCTTGGAAGTTCTGTTCATGGATTCTTTTTTTTTTTTTTTAATTTTTTTAAGTTGTAGTTGGACACAATACCTTTTTTTTTAATTTATTTTTATAAGGTGCTGTGTATTGAACCCAGGGCCTTGTGTGTACTAGGCAAGTGCTCTACCACTGAGCCACAACCCCAGCCCTGTTCATGGATTCTTAACATCTTCTCTCCATGGTCGATTCATTTTCAAGGTTTATATATTTTGTTTTCATTGCCTGAGATTCTGTCTTCCAAGTGGTCTAGTCTGTTGGTGATGATTTCTATGGAATTCTATTGGTTTATTTCATTTTGAGGATTTCTGCTTGTTTTTGTTTTTTTGGGGGTTTTTTTTTTTCAGAATCTCTGCCTCTTTTTTAATATTTATTTATATTTAGTTGTTGGACACAATATCTTTATTTTATTTATTTATTTTTATGTGGTGCTGAGGATCAAACCCAGGGCTTCACACATGCTAGGCAAGCGCTCTACCACTGAGCCATAGCCCCAACCCTTTGCCTCTTTATCGAAGTGATCTTTCACTTCCCATATTTTCTCTCTGATTTCATTTCTTATACCATCCTTTACTGCACAGATCAGTTTAACTGTATACATTCTGAAGTCCTTCTCTTATATTTCTTCCACTGTGGTATCAGTGGATTCTGTTATTGGAGTATCTTGGTTGGTTTGGGATGATTTTTTCCCTTGATTTTTCATGTTGTTTGTGTGTCTATCATCTAACAGTATGGATGTGAGGTATCAGAGTTTCTACCTTGCGGACTTATAGTGTCCCTAAAGGTTTTCAGTACCTCACTGTTTAGGGGGAGACAAATAATAACAATAACCAATGCAAACAATATACAACATTAATCCAAACAGTTCCTCCTATGATGTCTACAATGTTATCTTTCACAATAAATAGAAACTATATGATTAGTTATTGCCTATAATAAAAATAGCAAGTTTGCAAAAGTGTTTATAATATCAAATGGTAGACAGGGAGAGAACAGAAGTGATACAGGATGTGATGATTATGTGATGATTATTAAGGAAGAGAAGAAAAGAAAAAGTAAAAAAATAAAGGAAGAGTGAAAGAGAGAACAATAGAGATTGGCTATAAGCAGAAGAAAAGAGAGAATCAAGGGAAACAGGTAGGGGAAAATATATACAAAGCAAAATTTTTTAGAATTTTTTTAGTTGTCAATGGACCTTTATTTTATTTATTTATATGCAGTGCTGAGAATCAAACCCAGTGCCTCACACATGCTAGACATGTGCTCTACCACTGAGCCATAACTCCAGCCCTTAAAGTAAAACATTTTAAAAAATTAAAAATAGTGGCTGGGGTTGTGGTTTAGTGGTAGAGCACGTGTATAGCATGTGTGAGGCACTGGCTTCAATCCTCAGCACCACATATAATAAATAAATAAAATTAAAGTCCTTTGACAACTACAATAATATTTAAAAAGGGCTGGGAATGTGGCTCAAGTGATTGAGTGCCCCTGAGTTCAATTCCTGGCACCAAAAAAAATAATAATAATAATTAAATTAAAAACAAAAACAAAAGTATATAAAACACAACTAAAGTATACTAATCAAACATCCTAATTCACAAATAATCCATGAACAATAACTGGCTTCAAAAATGCTAGAAATGAGAAAAAAACAAATATGAATATGTATAAATGTCCATATACCATTAAAGTCAAAATTAAATAGAGAAAAAGAATTTAAAAAAAAAAAGATCTTGATGAAAAGTTAAAGAATTCTTTCTGTTGGAGTTCAAAAGATTCTCAGTTTCTCTCCTCAGCAGTTTTAGGTGGGATGTCTGGAGCATGATGCTCCACCCTCCAGATTGCTGGAGTGAGAGAGGTGATCCCGTCGTGTCCTAGGCAGAGTTCCTGGAGGCAGGGTTCAGACTTGGGCGAGCTCCAGGTTCTCTGTTGAATGCCAGTTGGTCTGGAGATTTTAAATCAGCCTACCTTTTAGTGCCCATTACTTGCTGGTCCATGCTGAAAGTCTTTACCCCAGGAATCTCCACTGGATTCTACTCATATGGTGGGGAACCTAATACTTCACAGCGGCTGCAAAATTGTTCCTTCTTTTGTCCTCTGCAGGCCACCTGGATAGATGGCAACTTCTTTCCCTGCACACGAATATTGTGCAGGGAATCTTTCAGGTTTGCTAGGCAATGACCTTGATCTCTAAACACTCTGTACCCAGACATGCCTGGTGCCTTCCAAAAATGTGGGTTCCCTTAATTCCCTTATCCTCTACTGTGCTCAGGGGAGGATCACTCTGGCTGGTGCTTCCAACCCCTCTGTGGCAATGGCTGTGCCACTGGGGATTTCTTCCATATTTTATTATATCCAACCTACTGAGTCCCCAGTCTGTTTTGAATGTAGATTTAAATTCCAGTAAAGTCCCCTAGCTTTTTTTTTTAACCCACCTTGCTGAGAAGCTGTCTGTTTTCTATCTTGGTTTCACTCCATGGATAAGCCAAGAAAGCAGCCTCCTCTATTCTGCCATCTTGAAAACTCTATATTGTCTCTCATTTTAATATTCAGATTATACCAGATTTGGCCCTGCATACTAGATTCTGTGTCATTTTGCATGTGTGTGTGTGTGATTGAACCCAGAGGTACTTTACCACTTCTCCAACCCTTTTTATTTTATTTTATTTTATTTTATTTTTGTTTTGAGACAGGTCTCACTAAGTTTCTGACACTGGCCTTAAACTTGTGATCCTCTTGCCTCAGCCTCCCAAGTCTCTGGGACTACAGATGTGGGTCACCACACCTGGCCTTTCCCTATTATTCCCAAATATCCAGAATCATCTTTGGTTTTTCCTGTCCAGTTCTTGAGTCAGTCAGTTCTCTGAAGAGCCTTCCTTTCTCTTTGTACAGAATGATATTTAGAAACCAAAGTTTAGGCATTTGGTGTGCTCATTGTTTTTGACATATCATTGCTTCTAGAGTCTCTCTCAGGACAGAGCTATGGAATGTACAGATAGATACGCACGTATACATGTGCTCACACACACCACACATACATTTACACCTATATTTATTTCTATACTTACCTATCTGTATTTTTAAGAGCCATGAATCTACACTAGTATGTTCATTTCCAAAAAAAAAAAAAATAACTATATGATTCACTTTAGTTCCCTCCTTCCCATATTTTTATCTCCTGTCTCTGATATGTTATCCTTATGTTTACTTATTTGTGTCAACATACTCAATGTCTGTTTTTCTTCCTTCCTTCCTTCCTTTCTTCTCTTGTGACACTTGGGATTGAACCCTGGGCACTCTATCACTGAGCTGCATCTTCAGTTGGTTTTTTGTTTGTAGTTTTTTTTTTTTTTCTTTGAGACTTGCCAAGTTGTCAAGGCTGGTCTCAAACATGTGATGCTCTGGTTTTAGCCTCTTGATTAGCTGGGTTTACAGGTGTGCAAAACCATACCTAGCAATTCATTCAGTGTATCTAACATCCCATGTTCATGGTCATTCACTCCCTGATGTGGTCACCCTTTACTATACTTACCTTCTGAGCCTCCACTCTAGGTCATTCCTCCACCAGGACACCCTCCTTAGCTTGCTCGGGCTCTGAACTCTTCTTTGGGTTTCCTGTACAGTGGATGCCCTCCTTACTCCACCTAGGCTCTGACTCCCCACATGAGGCCACCCTCAAATGGACACCTGCTGAGAGCCATTGCCAAGTAGGAATGACGCATCGAAATTTCCTTGCCAGTGTACCTCATGTTGCTTAGAGGAAGGATTCGTGGAAATGGACTTGCCTTGGACATTTGAAGTGACATTGCATGTATGTTTGAGAAAGGTGACCCTGCTCAAGGACCAGGGTGGATCCGGGTTTAAGGAGGATCCTACTGGATTAGGGCGGATCAGGTTTTAGGGAGTATCCTGCTCCTTGGGTTTAGGGCGGTTCCAGGTTTAAGGTGTACCCTGCTGGGAATAGGGAGTGTCCTGCTGCCTCAGGCACGCCCGCTCCCAGAGTATTTGGAGAGAATGTGAATTTTTCCCCAGAACGTCTTTGTAGAGGGCCAGTGTAAGTTCGGGGAAAAAAGAATTGCTGTTTGAATCTACAAGGCTGTGAGTGGCTTGTGATTTTGTGCCCAGCCAGACTGCGGCAGACACCCTTTCCACCCAGTTTAGGCCCTAACTCTCTACACTGAGCTGCCTCCGGGAGGCCTCTGCTCTCTCAGCTCAGGCTCTGACATCTATTGCTGGGCTTCCCCTATTTGGACACCTATTTCACCCTTGGAAACATCTTTCTTTTCTGGAACAAAAATTTCCAGAATCACCTGTGTTTTCCCTGCTTAGCCCTGGAATAAGCCATTTCTCCCAGGAATCCTAGTTTATTTTAGCATAGTTTTTAGAAATCAAGATTGAGGCACTTGGTGTACACATTGGAATACACCATGAGTCATAGAATATACCATGTTGGACTGTCCCTGGTCATGTCTGCTTCCTTCCCTCTGCTCTAACCCACCATGTGCTCCTTCCACATAGGTGGCCTCTCACCATGCTTGGGTTCTGACACCCCATGTGGGGCTGCCTCCACAATGTCCCTCACCCCCCTCAGGCTCTGATACCCATGCAGGACCTCCCACCAAGGATACGCTTTCCTTGCCCAGTTCAAATTCTGATTCATTGTCCTAACCCATGTGGCTGCCTCCCAGTTCCCAGATCTCCCTGTGTGGCATGTTTTTATTGGCCATTTATACATCTTTTATCAAGTGTCTATGTGAGGGTTCCCCCCCCCCCCGTTTTAACACTGTTTTTCTTGGCTCGTTGATTTATAGAGGTTTTTTTTTTTTTTTAATATATTCTGGATGGAACTCCTTTTTTTTTTAACATTTTTTTAAAGAGAGAGTGAGAGAGTAGAGAGAGAGAGAATTTTTAATATTTATTTTTTAGTTCTCAGCAAACACATCTTTGTTGGTATGTGGTGCTGAGGATTGAACCCGGGCCGCACGCATGTCAGGCGAGCGCGCTACCGCTTGAGCCACATCCCCAGCCCAAGGATGGAACTCCTTATATTATTTTTTAATACATTTATTTTTATTTAAGATAGAAGCCTTTTAGAACTTTATAGCCATGTATAATAATGGAATTCATCTCAACAAAAGTACTTTTTCATTGGTTCTTTTTAGTTGTAAATTAGTAGAATCCATTTTGATATAATTATACAAGCATGGACTATGTCTTATTTCTAGTTAGGATCTCACTCTTGTAGATACACATGATGGTGAGATTAACTGTAGTGTATTCATATATGTACATAGGAAAGTTATGTGACATTTATTCTACTGTCTTCCCATTTGCTATCCCCCACACCTTCCTTTCATTCCCTAATGTCTAATCTACTGAATTTCTACTCTTCGTCTGTCCCTCATTGTGGGTTAGCCTCCACATGTCAGAAAACATTCAACCTTTGGCTTTTGGGATTGGCTTATTTCACTTAGCATGATAGTCTCCAAATCTATCCCCTTACTGGCAAATATCATAAAGTCATTCTCATTCTCCTTTATGTCTGAGTAATACTCCATTGTGTATATGAATGAACAAATGAATATATATATATATATCACATTTTCCTTAACCATTCATTTGTTCAAGGCATCTAGGTTGTTTTCATAGCTTAGCTATTGTGAATTGAGCTCCTATAAACATTGATGTGGCTGCATCACTGTAGTATGCTGATTTTAAATCCTTTAAATATATACTGAGGAGTGGGATAACTGGGTCAAATGGTGGTTCCATTCCTAGTTTTTTGAGTAATATCCATATTGCTTTCCAGAGTGGTTGCATCAATTTGCAGTGCTATCATCAATGGATGAGTGTACTTTTTACCCACATCCTCACCAGCATTTATTGTTACTTATATCCTTGATAATTGCCATTCTGACTGGAGAAAGATGGAATCTCAGTGTAGTTTTAATCTGTATTTCACATTGCTAGAGATGTTGAACATTTTTTTTCTTATATTTGTTGACCGATTGTATTTCTTCTGTGAAGTGTCTATTCAGTTCCTTTGCCCATTTATTAACTGGATTATTTGGGGGTTTTTGTTTGTTTGTTTTTGGTGTTAAGTTTTTTGAGTTCTTTATATATCCTGGAAATTAATGCTCTATCTAGGTGCAGGTAGCACAGATTTTCTCCCATTCTGTTGGCTCTCTCTTCATGCTCTTGATTATTTTCTTTGCTATGAAGAAGTTTTTTAGTTTGATGCCATTCATCTATTGATCATTGGTTTTACTTCTTGTGGTTTAAGAGTCTTGGTAAGGAACTCATTTCCCAAGCTGATATGTTAGGGTACTGGGCCTACATTTTCTTTTACTAGGTGCAAGGTTTCTGGTCTAATGCCTAGGTCCTTGATCTACCTTGAGTTGAGTTTCGTGCAGGGTGAGAGATAGGGGTTAAACCTCATTCTACTACATATGGATTTCCAGTTTTCCCAGCACCATTTGTTGGAGAGGCTATCTTTTATCCAATGTATGTTTTTGGCACCTTTGTCTAGTATGAGGTAACTATTTTGGAGGGATTTTTCTCTGTGTCCTCTATTCTGTTCCATTGGTCTTCCTTGCCTGTTTTGGTGCCGATACTGTGCAATTTTTTTTAAGAGAGAGAGAGAGAGAGAGAGAGAGAGAAAGAGAGAGAGAGAATTTTTTTAATATTCATTTTTTTTTAGTATTCGGTGGACACAACATCTTTGTTGGTATGTGGTGCTGAGGACCGAACCTAGGCCGCGCGCATGCCAGGCGAGCGCGCTACCGCTTGAGCCACATCTCCAGCACAACTGTGCTATTTTTGTTACTATAGCTCTACACTATAATTTAAAGGCTGGTATTGTGATGCCTCCTGCTTTGCTTTTCCAAGGATTATTTTGGTTATTCTGGGTTTCTTGTTTTTCCAATGTATTTCATCACGGCTTTTTCTTTTCCCATGAAGAGTGTCATTGAAATTTTGATGCGAATTGCACTGAATTTGTATAGTATTTTGGTAGTATGGCCATTTTGACAATACTAATTCTGCCTATCCAAAAACAAGGGAGATAGTTCCATCTTCTAAAGTCTTCCTCAATTTCTCTCTTTAGCATCTGTAGTTTTCATTGTAGAGGTCTTTCATCTCTTTTGTTAGATTGATTCTCAGGTTTTATTTATTTATTTATTTTTGAGACTATTGTGAATGGGATGGTTTTTCTAATTTCTCTTTTGGCATATTTTCATTGAAGTAAGGAATGCCATTGATTTATGAATGTTAATTTTGTATCCTTCTACTTTGCTGAATTCATCTATAAGTTTTCTGGTAGAGTTTCTTGGTTCTCCTAAATATAGAATCTTGTGGTTGGCAAACAGTTTAAGCTCTTCTTTTCTTATTTGTATCCCATTCTTTCTTCTCCCTAAAGTGCTCTGGCTAGAGAGTCAAGGACTATGTTGAATAGAAGTTTTGTGAAATAGAGTATTCCTGTCTTGTTCTTGTCTTTAGAGGGAATATGTTCAGTTTTTGTTTAGAATGATGTTGGCCTTGGGTTTATTGTATAAAGCTTTCACGGTGTTGAGATATGTTCCTTTTATCCCTATTTTTTCCTAAATGTATGCTGTATTTTGTCAGATGCTTTTCTTTATCTATTGAGATAATCATGTGATTCTTTAAGTCTATTTATGTGAATTACATTTATTGATTTCCACATGTTGAACCAACCTTGCATCCCTGAGATGAACCCCACTTGATTATGGTGAACTCTCTTTTTAATGTGCTTTTGGATGTGATTTGCCAGTATTTTATTGAGAATAGAAGTTGTGAAATAGGGAATATGTTCAGTTTTTCTGAACTATCTATGTTTGTTAAGGATATTGGTCTGAAGTTTTCTTTCTTTGATGTGTCTTATCTGTTTTGGGTATCAGGGTGATATTAGCTTCATAGAATGTGTTTAGAAGAGTTCTTTCCTACAAAATTTCTTTTAAAATACATGTGTTGAGAATGTTTTAGTCACATGAGGTCTTGCCTTTTATTATCTTAATGGTACTGAGGAACAAACATTTTTACTTTTTTTTTTTTTGAGACAGGGTCTAAGTTGCTTAGCAGCTTACTAAGTTGCTGAGGCTGGCCTCAAACTTGCAATTTTGTTGGAATTATAGGCATATGCCACCATATCTGACATTTTTGCCCTTTATGAAGTCTAATTTTTGAATTTTTAATTTTATGGATAGTGTTTTTTGTGTCCCATTAGAAATGTTTGCCTACCCCAAATTTGGGAAGATACTTTCCTATTTTTTAAAAAGAGCTTTAAAAGTTTAGATTTTTAAGTGTGGGTGTATGATTCATCTCAACTTAATTTTTGTGCAAGCTGTGAAACAGAAATCTAGGTTTTTCTCCATATAGTTTTCTAATGCCATTTTTTTAAAAAAAGTTATACATTTCTTAATAAATGACCTTGGATCTTTTATTAACCATCAACTGTCATATGTTGGGGAATTATTTCTAGACTCTTTGCTGTTCCATTGATCTATGATCTGTCAATAGGCCAACACTCCACTGTACTTGATTACGATAGCATAAGTTCAGTTGAATAAGTCCTCCAACTTTGTCCTTTTTTAAGATTGCTTTTTATTAGCCCTTCAAATTTCCATATGAATTTAGTATCAGTTTGTTGATTCACTTCCATAAATTCTCTTGGTTCTTTGAGATAATATTGAATCTATAGATCAAATTGGAGATATCCCCTTTCTCCTCAGCTGCAGACATTTTCATTATGAACAGATATTTACTTTTACCAAATATTTTTAAAGAATCTATAGAGAGAATGATGTGGGGGTTAATTCTTCATTATTGTGACAAATTTTTAAAATTGATTTTCTAATATCAACCTGCTCTTGCTATTGGATAAATCCCATTTGCTAAATTTTGTTTAAGATTGTACACCATATATTTTTAAAACTTTTGAAATTTGTTGAGATTGGCTTTATGAACTGAAGGAAATGTTATCTGATAAATGTTACATGTATACTTAGGAAGAATGTATATTCTATGTTTGGGGGTGTGATATTCTATAATTAACAATTAGATAAATTGGTGGATAGTATTTACTTACGCAATATCTTGTTTTTATCCCATTACTGAAAAAACTGAGCTGAATTTTCCAAATATGATTGTGAATTTGTCTATGCTTTTATTCTGTTAACTTCTGATTTATGGACTTGGAACTAGGTTCTTAGCTGCATATAAATTTAGATACCTTTATGGTGAATTATTAATATGAAAATTTGTTGTTAATATGAAATTTCCCTTTTTAAGTAATACTTCTTGCCTTAAAGTCTACCTTCTCTGATATTAATATAATCTATGTGCTTTGTTTGGTTAGTTGTTTGCATACTATACTTATTTTTGCTCTCATATCTTTGTGTGTATCTTATAAAAACTTCTCATACTTATTTTTGCTCTCATATCTTTGTGTGTATCTTATAAGCAGTATATAATTGGATCATTTTTTTAAAAAAATCTGACAGTCTATGTTTTTTAATAAGTGGTTTCATTTACCCAAAATATGAAATAATTAAGTTGGATTTAAGTCTATCACATTGCTGTTTTCTATTTTTCCTTTTTTTCCTCTTCCCTTCATGCCTTCTTTTTTTTTTTAATTAATGATGGGTTTTAATATTCCATTTACCTTTTTTTCATTTTCTTTTTACTATCAGACCTTTCAGTTAATAATAGAATTTACAAAATGTATAAATATCACTTTCAGGGGATGGGGATGTGGCTCAAGCGGTAGCGCGCTCGCCTGGCATGCGTGCGGCACAGATTCGATCCTCAGCACCACATACAAAGATGTTGTTCCATGGAAAACTAAAAAAAATAAATAAATATTAAAATTCAATAAATAAATAAATAAATATCACTTTCACAAATAATACAAGAATCTTATAACAGCTAATATCCACTTAGCTCCACAAACATATTTCATTACTTTTACATATTTTATTTCCTACCTTTGTTACAAACCCCATAAACATCTGTCATGATAGAAAAGATTAGTAAAAAGTAGTTTTCTGTATTTACTTAGTACGATAACATGGGATTATTTTCTTTCACCCTGAATAAATCACTTTAGGATTTCTTACCATGTTGGTTTGCTAAGGATGAACTTCACAGTTCTTGTTTATCTGAGGACTTTTATATTTTTTCATTTTAATATTTTGAGGTGCTTTTTGTTGTTATTTTGTTTTTGTGCAGAATGCAAGGTGGATGGGATTTTTTTGTCAGCTTTTTAAAAAATTTCCTTTCAGCAATTTAAAGATGTTAGTTATCCCATTGTCTTTCACTGTCCATAGAATTTTCAGAGATCAACTATCAACTTTATTGGTGTTCACCAAGAGATACTAAATTCTTTTTTCCTGGCTGTTTTTAAGATTTTCTTCATAGCTCAGATTTTTAGATGTTTGCTTATGATACATTTAGATATGGTTTTATTGTCCTGCTTGTCATTTGTGGAGCTTTTTGAATCTTTGACTTTATTATTCATTAAATTAAGAGAATTCTCAGTTATTATTCTGGGGATTTTGCTTACCTCTTTTCTCTTTCTCTTCTCCTTCAAAAATACCAATTACACATATGATAGACCTTTTGCCTGTGCCCCATATCTCTTACTGTGTTTTTTGACTTTCCATTATTTTCCCCTTTTGAGTTCAGTTTAAATATTTTCTATGACTATCTTTGAATCCAATAGTTCTTAATTTCAGATATTTCAACTTGCAGCTATAGAATGTCCATGATTCATATTTGAATATTCAAATTCTCTGCTGAAGTACTTTATCTTTTCATGTATTTTGTCTATCTTTTCCTCTAATTTAAAAACTATAATCATTAGAGTTATCTTGAAGTCCTTTCTCCAATATCTGATAATCTCTGGGTCTGCTTCATTTATTGTTTTTTCTCATGATTACTGGTAGTTTTTTCTTTTTCTTTTCCTTATTATATGCATGTCCAGTGGGTTTTTGTTGTTATTTGTTTTGCTTTTGTCTACCAGATATGGTGGATAACACAGTGAAAGGGCTCCATATGATATTTCTCTGAGTGTTGAATCTTGTTCTGGTAATGTCTACTTAAATTTGTCCCTCCTCGTATTGTGTAATGCTAGGAGTTCATGGTCCTTAATCCTACTATTTGACCGTTTTGGAGTCTCCATTAAGTTCCTAGGCAGTCCTAAAGGTTTGTAATTCTACATTTGGCTAAGCCTAACTCTGTATCCCTATTCCTGGGCAAACTCTGTGATCTCTGACCAGTTCTCAGCCTTTCAGAAACTCGTCTCAGCCTAATCTTTGCTGGAGTCTTCCCCGTATTTATATCAGGCTGCAGCACTGTGGGCTTTGGGCGCCCTGCAGGTTGGTCACACCTGCCTGGTGGCTGCTTGTCATGCCCAGCACCACCTGGGGGAGAGGCAGTCTGGTTTGTGCATGGCTGCAGCAGGCGGCTGGGCTGGGCGGTCTGGGCCCTGGGCCGGGCACCAGCTGCTGGGAATCCCTCCTGAGGGAGGGGAAACAGCTTTGAGGCTGAGATTAAGGATGAGCTGCAGGTGGGGCACAAGGAGGAAGACAACAGAGAGTTGGGAAAAATTAAAAGGGTTGTGAAGAGTGAAATAGCATATTATATTGTTCACATCATTTAATTTTGACACATGCTTATGGAGCACCTATAATATGTTCACCAGAAGTGAAAATGAGAATCGAAGTGCTTGGAATAAGTAGAGCTTATAGCAAAAACTCATTTAGTAAAAATCTTATTAAAATGTTATCAAAAGCTGGGGATGCTTTAAAATCTGATTAAGAAAGTTTGAACGATAATAATTAGGAGTGAAGTCCCAGAGATATTCTGTGTTGGTGCCCCTTCCCTTAAGGAAAGGGCCAAAATGAATTCCAGTGAAGTTGGTCCTTTTGTCTCCAAAATAAGAGCAGAAATTAATGACTTTGCCAATCTGCCATTGCCAACCACTGCAGCAATAGACTTGCACAAGGTGGTGGTCTTAAATTGGCTCAAGCCTGTGATACAGGAGTAGCAGCTTCCTCTGCAAAAATGGGCCTTGTTAAAACAAAGTTGGCAATTATTCCTGGTGGAGGGGGAACTCGGTAATAATCACATGCCATCAGAATGTCCCTGGCCAAGGAGCTCACCTTCTTTGTGGGAGTCTTTGATGGCCAGGGACAGAACCAGGAGGCGGATGCTATCTACAGAAAGACTCTGGACCTGGCAAGAGAGTTTCTACCTCAGGAAACTGTTGCAATGAGAGAGGCAAAATTAGCAATTAATCAAGGAATGGAAGTTTATTTAGTAACAGGATTAGCCATAGAATAAGCATGTTACGCTCAAACCATTCCAACAAAAGACAAACTTGAAGGTCTTCTTTCTTCTAAAGAGGAAAGGCCCCCTCACTATAAAGGAAAATAGGAAAAAAAAAAAAAACATTAGTTTTTACAATGTCACTGTGATAAAAGTACTTCTGAAAGTAACTTTCAGATCCACTCTGATGCCTCAGTACATGGAATCTCAATGACCAAAGTGAAGAGCAAGTAACTCATATAGTGTGTTAAGCCTCTGGAATGGACCCATATGTGTACTTCATGCCAATGTGTATTGTGTTATAATATTCACTCAGATTTATAAAACTAGCAGTATATATTGCCAAAAACAAATTAACATTTAGATATATGGGGCTGGGGCTATAGCTCAGTTGGTAGAGTGCTTGCCCAGCATGCACAAGGCCCTGGGTTCAATCCCCAGCACCACCAAAAAAATAAAACATTAGGTGAATGTTTTAAAATAGTTCCTGCATATGAGGTTTTCCATTCTTAATTTTTTAATGTGAATAATGTATATATTGCACATTCTAGGGAATAATATTGATTATTGATTGTATGTCTATCTACTATACTGCATTAAGAAAATAAAATAACTTCCACATATCAAAAAATAATAAATTCAAATTGATTTTCAGATTAATAGACTATTCGGTGGTGGGGGCAGGGGGAGATTCCCTAGGTCAAAGACAGCATGAGAGTACAAATGCTCAGATTTTCTTCAAATGTTAATTAACATTTATTTTTTTTTTTAGTTCTGGGCGGACACAACATCTTTGTTGGTATGTGGTGCTGAGGATCGAACCTGGGCCGCACGCATGCCAGGCGAGCGCGCTACCGCTTGAGCCACATCCCCAGCCCTCAAATGTTAATTAAGAATGGAATAGATAAGCCTTGTCATCTCATTCCTCCTTGCGTTTGTTTTTTGTTTTGTTTTGTTTTCGGTACTGGAAATTGAACCCAGGGGTGCTTACCACTGAGCTATATCCCAGATCTTTTTATTTTTTATTTTGACCCATGCTGTTTACAGAAAGACCCTGGACCTGGCAAGAGAGTTTCCACCTCAGTTGTACAGGCTGCTTTTGAACTAGTGATCCTCCTGCCTGAGCTTTCCATACAGGAATGTGCCCTGTGCCCAGCTCCTTCTTGTTTTTTGATGAATGTGAAAAACTAAAGGAATAAAAATTAGGTACCTTCACGAAAATGGGCATACACATAAAATTAGATTAAAGTTAAGAAGTCCCATAATTCCTGTTTCTCCTACAAATTACCTTAAAAGCAATTCAAATATGAAGTAGGAAACTAAAATAAAATAAGACAATTCCTGGGTAGAAGCCTAAATTGAAATTTTCATGGTAGAAAAGCTGTTTTATAGTCTTAGAACCAGAATTTATTTTTGTTTCCCTCATGTTAGAAGGAACAAAGAAGTTTTTAGCAAACCCTGATTCCCTAATACTTTATTGCTATTCACTTGACATTGAAGATAAAGTTATTAAAAAGTTTCTAAAGTACATGCATGTGTGTGTGGAGGGGAGTGCTGAGAATCTGTGAGGTACTTTTAAAATTGGGCTTATTATGGCCAAAACATTTATTACATCATTAAACATATATTGAATATTTAATGTTCAGATAATGGAGGGGTGATGAAAATCATTGTTCTTATATTCAAGGATTTAATTTTGTGGGAGGGGTAAATAAACATAATCATGAAAGTAAGCAGCCACTTGCTCCATTACAGTGTTAGGAAAGTTCAAGGAGAGAGATGATTTTATTTGTGTGGGTAGAATGAATCAAAGTTTTCAAGAAGGCAGTGGCATCAAATTTGGTCTTAAATTTTAGGTAGAATTTTGACTATTGGAAGAAACAAAAGGATAGAGTGTACAAGATAGAAGAATCACATAGTCAAAGAAAAGGAAATAGAATAATAGAGGCCCAGTTTGCCTGGAAATTAGAAATAATATTGGGAAGATAGTGTCAGTCTGTTTTTTGTGTCTGTAACAAAATACCCAAGACTTGGTAATTTACAAAGAATGAAAGTTTATTTAGCTCATGGTTCTGGAGGCCAGGAAGTCCAAAACATAATTCTGGCAACTACACAGGGTCTGGTGGGGACATCTCACTGCATCATAAGATGGCAGAGGACACTACATGATAAGAAAGAGCTAGCATGGTAGCTAGGGCCTCTCTCCCTCTTTTATAAAGCCACTAATCCAATCAAGGGGCCCTACCCTTTGACCTCATCTAATCCTAATAACAACCCAAAGATCCCATCCTCCCATGGGTCCCCATAAACACATTAATTTGGGGATTGTTTCCAACACATGAACTTTGGGGAGACACATTCAAAGCACAGCAGTTATTGTGTGGGGTCTCCCTTTTGGGAACTTAATGCCAGATGGAGAATAAGCCAGAGGAGACCTATTGTTGATCAGAAAAGCACTGTAACTGGAGCTCAGGAGTATTCACCTGGCTGTAAGAGAAAATTTCGAGACCTGAGGGTCAATGCCACATGAGAGCTTCCAATCACCTGATCTTGGACAATGTAATAAGTTCTTGTAAAATTGTTTATTTAATCTAAAAGATTGTTCTGTATTCTGAAGTTGAGTACCTTACACATTATTACCATTGTTTAAATAGTCCACAGAAAAAAACATAAGGTTAGGGTTTGACTCAGCTGTCGAGTGCTTGCCCAGCACACATGAGGCCTGCCCAGCACACACACAGTGTTAAAATAAACAAATAAAAACCTTAAAATGTCTATAGAAAAATGAGTGATACTTGTGATCCTCCTGCCTTCAACCTCCTAAGTAGCTGGGATTTACAGGCATGTGCCACTGTGTCCATTCTGTCATCAATATTTTTTTTTTAAGAATGTTTTTGTCTGGCAAAATCTAAAGTTGGCAATCCCATATTGGTCCTCAAACCCTTTTCTGAAATACCACAGGTGAGAAAACCAGAAACCTAGGGACTACTAGCACGGGGTAGGGATTTGGACATGGGGGAGATTGGAAATAATGTGAATAGTCTTAGATACAGTGATAAAAAGGGGGCTGAAAGGAGGAAAGATACTGGGAGGGAAATTAGAAGAAGAGTAGAAGTTCATTGGATTAGACAAAGGGGAAGGAAGGAAGGGGACAATGGGAATAGGAAATACAGTAGATTGAATTGGACATAACTTTCCTCTGTTCATATATGAATACATCACCAGTGAAACTCCACATGCTGTATAATCACAAGAATGGGATCATAATTAGAATAATTTATGCACCATGTATGTGTACTATGTCAAAAATATGCTCTACTGTCATGTATGTCTAAAAAGAACAAGTTTTAAAAAATAGGAACAACCATTTGGCTATGGGAGCCAATGAAGGACAATTTCAAGGATGCCACTGATAAAAAGAGGGAAATTGGGAGGATCATAGTCTGGTGGAGGCAGAGTGGGCAGAGGTTGGTAAGGAAGATTAGTTTTGGAAATATCATGTGGATGTCCCTGCAGGACAACTATTTAGAAATATCCAACAAGCAACCAAGCTACTAAATTGTTAGTCTAGAACTCATTAGGAGGAATCATTTATTAATAAGATAACAGACATTTATTTTATACTTCTATGAGCCAAGCACTAATTTTATGGTAAAGAGATATATTTATATGTCATTTCTATAGACTCCCTTAGAACTGTCTTCATTAAGCATGTGTTATTTAATATTTTCATTAGATTATATTTTGTTTTGTGATGCTTTAAGCCTGTAATTCAAAGCAATACATTGCAGATTCAACAGTATTCAAATTTATAATTTATCCATAAGATTGCGAATGGAAGGAAAACAAAGATTTAAAAAATAAGTTTATTAGTGTATTAGTTAGCAGAAGCTACAGTAACAAATAGACCAAATGTGTAATGGCACAGCACCATGAAAGTTTCTGTCTTGGTCACAGTTTCTCTCTTGATGGACACGTTAATAAGCTGGTGAGATGGCTCTCCTAAGGGACACAGGCTGAGAGAGTTTCCACCTCATGATTTCTAAGGTCATTCTGTCATATCCATCTCAACTGGCAAGCATGGGTGATTTGGGGCTTTGAAGTGCAACACATTTTTACTCACACTCTATTTGCTAGGACTCAGTCACATGAACACAATGGCAACTGGGAAAAAGAGGAAATGGATTTTGTTGAACAATTAGCAGTCTGACATAATTTGCATTAAATAATCTGAGAAAACAGTTAAATTCTACTCCATAAGACACTTGGTGGTGAAGAACATTTTGTATATCAATGAATAGAATCTTTAGCACTGCTCCTCTGGAAAGTAGTTACGGGCACTTAAAAAGAACTTCCATTCAAGTAACAGTTAATGCTTTAATAGAAATTAAATTAATGCTTTAATAGAAACAGAAAACTGTTGAACTCCTATAACATTGTTTAGAGTCCTTGCAAGGATATGGTTTTTTTTTCTAGCTGAAAAGCAATCTCAGCTAACTGACCTGAAATGGTGGGAGAGAGGAAACTATTCCAGTAAGATATGTTTTCTATAAGCACATCCTTGATGACCTTCATCTTTGTTTCTAGGAATATGTTCCCCTTTTATGTGTTTGTGGTCCTGAATTTCTTTTACTATCAGTATTTTTTCTTCAAAATGGTCCTAAAGTGACTGCATCCTTCCTTTAACCCTTACTTAGCCTAGGACTACTCATCTACTTCCAAAGACTTTGACTGTAAATCTCATACCCTTTAGCCGAGTTCTGCATTTGAGCCTAAATTGTGTACTTAGAGTAGCACATAGGAACTCATTTTCAGTAATACATCACTTGATATTTATAAATATATATTTATATATTTATATTTTATGCATGAAATATAACAAGTTGGTTATTCCTATCTTTTGATTACCCCTTAAGACTAAATTATTTTCAATTTAAGATCAAATATCTTTACTGGGGATATTTTCCTCAAAGTCTTATGGTTATCAACAGCTCTGCTTTGATAAGTATTTCATTCACACTGATATATTGTTTATTCTGACATAGGACTGGGAGAGGGATACCTTCAAAAAAAAAAAAACATTAGGATTCCATATATTAGCTCTGCTTTAGGTTGTTCCTAGGTAAGTGGTGTAGTCTCTCCAGTAAGTAGTAGCAATCAGGAGAGAGGCTGAGGTGGGGGTAATAGGGATCATTAGAAAACTTTCACAGTGATACTGAATTAGCTCACTTTTGTGGAATTTTTTGCTTTGGTCTCCTAGCATCAGAACACTCTTTGGGCAGAATCCTAGAATAGCTAGGAGTCAGGGTTACACATCCCACTGTGGAAACTAAAGGGGGCACATAATCTTTTTCTCTGACAGCTGGGCCATCTGCAAATATTCTTGCTAAGGGCTTCAAACCTTAAGGGAGTGACACAAAAATGCAGGATGCATTTGCAGCAGTGGGGTTGGTGTAGGGGGCTGTCCACTGTTTAGAGGTGACTTCTCAGGTGGGGGTCTCTGCAGAGTATCCTATAGTGTCCTCTTGGCTGTGCTCCAGGGTGCCCAGCATTCCATTTGCTGCTCATTTTTTGGACCTTGTTCTTTGGTTCTGTGGTAGCCTTATTTAAAAACTGCTTTCTGCTTATCGGTCGGGGTAAATTTCTGTTGTTTTCATACAAGAATCATGACTAACACAGACATCAGCTACACCTAGGTTTTTCCATTAAAAACAACTGTTTTTCTTTTGAAAAAAAAATTATTTATCAACCAGAACACTTCAAAAATTAAGAAAAGCAACCCCCCCAAAACATTATAACTTCATCACCCATAATAAAACCATTGTAAAAACAATTAAAAAAACATTTTGTTTGGGTACATACCCTCTCTGGCCTTTTTCGTGGGCATATGAATATATTCTTTCTTTCTTTAGCTATTATAAAAAGTAACATGATGCTATCTATGGTCAACGTGCTTGTCACACATGTTCACACACTTGCATCCTGAACTTGCCTGCTCTTTGGCTTTACTCTCAGCAGTACTTTCTCACATCAGCTCAGACATAGTGAGTTGGCCAGCTGAGTGAAAAGTATTTATCACACTTTGTTTCTTTTCCTTTGGACTCTTTTCCTTTTTTTGTGATACTGGGGACTGAACCCAGGGCTTTGTGCATGTGAGGCAAGTGTTCCTCCACTGAGCTACATCCCAGCCTATTTATCACATTTATTAAAATTGCCTTTGAGTAAGTAAATATATGTGAAAGTCATATAATTCTCAAACACAAGAATTTATGTAGAATGAGTTCAGGTAAATTATTGGGCCAGAACACCAATCTAGCAGAGTAAAACATGTTCCTCTGCTGGGTAAGAGTCCTCAAATACCTACCAAGGCTATCTCATTTGGTCACATGCAAATAAATTAAAAATATTTATATTAAAAGTGCTGGAATCCAGAATTTCCAGAGAAAGTTTAAGGTGGTGCATACTCTTCCAAAGGAACTCAACATTTGACTAGAAATACAATAAAAATTTACTAACTTCTCAGAATGCAACAAACTGATCTCTAATTCATAAAGAATTGTAGAATATATGTTTGAAAATAGATCAATATATGTGAGAACAAATGACAACTGCCATTACAAAGCAAAGAATCTGAGAGGACAATTTTGCATGTATGCTAAAGATTATGAATATCATTTGCAAATAGCAAATACATTGGAAATTCTTATAAACTCTGATCTCTACCCTTCTATCCTAATATATTTAGTACCCTTTCTTTATAGAGGTGCAATACAACCCCAGATGAATTAAAACAAATTAGTACACTCTAAATTAATTGCTTTTTTTTTTCAATCTAAATTGTCTTTAGTCACATTCTTATTCTATGGCTCCTCGTTCCATTATTTATCTTTAAGGCACTTTTTTTTATACAGCTATATCTTAATACTAAAAATAAGACCTATACCTCTGGTTTTATTCCTGGTAAACAGTAAACAAATTTTCCTCTTATTGCGACCTCCTCCAAATTATTTTTAATAAATATATTTAAGGAGCTGACTCACAGAATTTTTAGTAATTCAAAACAAGTGTACAGGTGATAGAGTTTTTTTTTTCTCTTTCAAAATAAACCACCTTTATGCTGCTTTTAAGATTTCTGTGATTAGCTTAATTTTTAAAGTCACATATTATGGACATCTTCATCTAACTGTCTTTTCTCTAAGACCAATCTATTGATATGGTAACTATTCAATCAATATGTTTTTTTTAAAAAAAGTTCAATGTTTTATTAAGGAAAAGAAAATTAGGAATAACTTTTTAGATCCTGGGTCTCAACATTCCTTTGCTCTTCAAATCAAAATTCATAGTATTCACATTTGTTACCATGGATTTCAAAAGAATAATCTACATTTCTAAAAGCTATTTATATAGGAGACAAAAGAGAGTATAATTAAGCTGGAGTCTTTCCACATCATTGTCTTTGGGGTCCAAGCAGCAGATCCATAGTGTAGGTGAAAGAGTACTATGGCTAGGCTCCAGTATACGTGCTTCAGTTGAAGAACAAAAAGTTGAACTGTGAATACATTAGCCTGACTTATGAGAAAGTTGCTAACCAAAGGGTCTCCATCTTTAGAGACCAAACAAGAGAAAACCATCTAAAATGGCAGTAGCAATAATGTCCATATTTATAAAAGAGTACTTTTCAACACATATCAAAAGAGACTAAGAACACACATTGCTTGTGTCTTTGAGAACAAAATAAGCTGCTCATTTGTCTGGAATGATTCTTGATGGAAAACATTTTGGAACATTTCCTTACTTGAAAGCCATCTTTTTCTCTAGGGATTAAAAATTTTGAATTGTATCTCATTTATTCTCCTCAGTGGAAATCAAGCCATTTCAGAAGTCAGAGACTATATCTTTTATAATCTAACCTTCTATAATCTATATAGGGTCACTCATTGAGGAACTCCACCTGTTCCTATTACATATCAAAATTCTACCAAGATTCCTTGATATAGGGCTTCTTTTCTTACTATATTTTTTAAAATGCAAACTCACTCAGGACATTTGTTGACTACCATAGTATGCAATAAAATTTAATTTAAAAACTGTAAATTTAAGAGCACTTTTTTTTTTGTTTAGTCAAGTCTTGTAGGACAATCAGTTAACTTTAGCTAAGCTATATTACTATTTCCTTCTGATAATAAAAAATAGACAAAAAAAATCATATAAAAACTTTCTTAGGAATAAACAAGAAAATTTCTTTTTTTCAAAATATGTTGGAAAATGGTCAGTACTCAAAAAATAATTTTGTGGCAGGGGGTGGGTAGGTGGGAACTTGATCAGAAGCACTTGACCACTGAGCCACAACCCCATCCTTATTTTGTATTTTATTTAGACACAGGGTCTCAGTTGCTTAGTGCTTTGCTTTTGCTGAGGCCGACTTTGAACTCACAATCCTCCTGCCTCAGCCTCCTGAGGCAAAAAATACTTTTGACGGTTCAGCTTCTGTGATGATTGACATTTAAGGAAGACTTCTTTCAAATTTTCTAACACTAATACAAAAGCTGTTATCAAAATGTATAAAAATGCTTCTAAAACAAGTTAGATTTAATATTTTGATTTGGTGATCAGTTTATGATATTTTTTTTACAATTTTGTTTCCATACAATGTTCTTAATGAGGGTTTGTGCTTCCAAGTCATTCTCTTCACTCCTGGTACACCAATGTGAGCTCTTTGCTTCTGTTTAGCAATGCTGGAAGCCTGCACATCTCTGCACTTGATTGGTTGGCTTTAAAGGGATTACTCCTCTGGAAAGGCACTGTCTCACATCATGTTGCCAGCAGTGTGGTCTCAACTGTGATTAAAAGTTTAGGTTGAAGATGAGCATTTATCCTGAAAAAACTTTAGGATTCTTGTATTGTAGGGATTTCACACACCATATTGACTTAAAGTGTTTCTGATAAAGAGCTCTGTCATTAAAACCATCTTAAACATCATATCCAGAAATAACAACTGACTCAATGGCAAAGAGGTAATTCCCTCTTGTTTTAAAAGAAGCGAATACAATTAAAAATTTTCAACTACACAAATAGCCTTCATCAAAATTAACAATATCTGAGGATGAGATGTCAGCTAATCCAAGAAATCATCCTATTTATACTTAGATGAAATAAAACAATGACTTTTAATTTTTATTTTGCATTTCCCAGCTACTCAAACATTTGTCAATTTTCAAATTCATTATTTTACCTGAATTTACTGAATAAAATGCTTATTTGCAGTTTCATCAGCTTGCAATTATTACTACAGATTCTTCCCCAGTGTAAGGATTCTGTTTTATTTATGTTCTGTAGCTCTTTATTTCCTCCTAAACTTTTTGTTTGAGATCGACACTGTATCAGTGTTATGTAACCGTATTTTAAATTTGTAACATGCATACATACGTACACGTTTATCTCTCCCTTGAACCCATGATCCTGAAAATTAAACACAATGTGTCTAAAAAGAAAAAAGTACCACGGTGTGTAGGGAAAGTGTAGACCTGTAGAAAGACACTAAAATAACAGTTGTATGGCATAAGAAGGTAAAGATGTTATCTGTCCTTGTTGATAACAATCCCCGTGATTTATTAACAGCACAGGCAGCCAATTTAGCACACAAACCAGGTCCTAGGGTTGGCCATTAAGAAGCTGGCAACCTAAAGGAAATTAGGACTTTAAAGTCTCCTAAAGCATAAGGTTCATTTAAAAAACAAAGCAACCCCCCCCCCCACAAAAATAAATGGTAAACCGAAAAACCTGGAGAAAATACTCCAATTAGAGTCTCCTTGGCAACTCAGATGGAACCAAATGACTCAGGTGGACTATTAGAATAAACTGTGCGCCGTTCCCTTTCACTAGACCTATGAAGCCCATAAAACTAAGAGTTACTAGCACCTTCCTTTTCTCCTTTTTAATATTCCATACATTCAGCAACAGTTCTTAATCCGTGGTCTTCATTCATTTTTGCCTAAACGAGATCCTGAGTCACTTTGGTGACCACTCCTTTTAAGAAGCTGGCCTTATCTGACAACGAAATTAAATGCCCTCGGCGGAGAGAGGGTCAAGACCGAGCGGTAAGTCATCCAAAGGTGGAAGCATCTTGCTCTTATTTACTTATTTATTCAAGAGGCGGCGATGGCGGCGACCAGGACGAGGACGGGGGGCGGGGGGAAGGGGTGCGCGGGCTGTAAGCTGCACCCGTGGGGTAGGTCTCTGCGGAGTGGGATCAGCCACACTCCCCCAGCTAGACCCGCCGGACCCTGGAGACGACCAGCCCCTCCCCCACGGCACCCTTGACGCCTCCTCCTCTTTCCTGGGCCTTTCATCAGCCCGCCAGCTGCCCCCAGACCTCACTCCGCCCGCCTCCTTCCGCAGCTCCCGCCTACAGCGCGGGCAGGCCCAGGGCAGCCCACCAAGCCCTCAGCCGGGCGGGGACCCTAACCCGACCCCTCCGGCCGCGCCTCCCCCTTGTATAATGCACCTGCGGCCCCGCCCCCGGCCAAACACTGAGGTAGCGGCGGATAAGCGAGACCGGGCAGCGGAGCCCTCGAGGTGCAATCACCTTCCCTTCCCCCGCCATTCCGCCCACCCCGCTGGCTCAGCCACCGAGCAGCCGCCGCGCTCCTCAGCCGCCCCGAAACCTAAAGGGGTCCGTCTCCGGCACCACAACCAAATGGCTGAGCCTCCCTGGCCGGCTGCGCAGCCCGCCCATTGGGCCCTTCCCCCCCCATGCCGCCACAATTGGCTGTTGCCCGGAGACTCTCAGCAGCGATTGGCTCAAGCTGCTGCCCCTCATTCGCGAAGCCGCAGATCCCGCCTCCATGGTGATCAGGTTAGTGTGCGCCGCGGGTGCTGGGGGCTCGAGAACCGAGCGGAGCTGGTTGAGCCTTCAAAGTCCTAAAACGCGCGGCCGTGGGTTCGGGGTTTATTGATTGAATTCCGCCGGCGCGGGATCCTCTGCAGAGAGAGAGTGCGAGAGATGGACATGGACAAACGGATCCATTTAGAGCTGCGGAACAGGACGCCCTCTGATGTGAGCATTTGCCAAAAATATCTCCGTCGGTCCATTCTCCTACTTTGTGTGTGTATGTGTCTGTGTGTGTGTGTGTGTACGCGCGCGCGCGCGTATTGGGGGGAGGCACTTTTTTTTTTGAGGAGGGCGACCCGGAGGTGTAGGCTTGGGGGTCCGACTGCAAATGAATTGCAAGATTGGGGGTTGCAATGCCATCCGAGCATGTTCCGGCTGCCGCCGCCGCTGCCCTTGGTGTGTGACTACCTGTGCGTGTGCTCCCGCGTGTGCGAGTGTGGGTTCGAGTGTGTGCGTGCGAGTGTGCACCCATCGGGGGCCAGCAGGCGCACGCGTTTGGGTCGGAGAGAATGGGGCGAAATAGCCCTTGGGGCTCCCTGCTCCCATGACTTCGTCTGGGGGAAAGATTAACGAGGGAGGAGGAAGGAGGAGGAGGAGAGGGGCTGCCTCCTGGAATTAACAACAAAAAGGGGGGGGGTGTTATATTTTATACATGTATCCCCTCCTTCCGCCCCCTCCCGCGCCTGCCCCCTCCCTTTCTCCCTCGCTCGCGCACACAATAAGTTTTGGTTTTCGCGAGTCCAGTTTAGTTTCTGATAAATGTGGGCCGAGGCCCCCAGGGAAAGCGCGTGGGGAGGGGGCTGCAGTGGAGTTGGGAATGGCTCGAGTTTAAAGTGCGTCTTCATTTCTTTGCAGTGATGAGGCGAGAGACGGGGGAGCCATATTTGTAACTTTGTAGTGTTCGTGAACGCGCCCTTTCTCTCCCTCCCTCCCTTTCTCTGCCTTCCTTCCTCTCCTCCTCTTTCTCCCTCACTCTTTCCACCCCACCTTTGGGCCAGATGCTGATGTTTCTTCCTTTCCTAACGAAGGGAGGATAAATTGGAGGGAGGGGGAGGGATTTTCGAACGTGCAAAGGCACAGATAATCCCCGCGCCTCCCCACCCCGAGCGATCGTTAGTGCAAGTTGCCCAAAGGCTACGTCCCGGTCCCCCTCGCCCAGCTCCGTCCTAAGATGCCAGCCTTTGGGCCCTGGTGCCCCTCAGCACTAGCCCCTGGCCCGTCCTTCTCCCGGGTGGGCTCCCTGGCAGCCATTCGGCACTTGGTTAATAAATGGGCACGAGAAACTTTGTCAGGACGCGAGCTGCCCAGAGCCGGTGCCCGGGGTGGGTATTGGCTGGGTCCACATTTATGCGGGCATGGCAGACGCGCAGCTTCAGGATGGGAGTTTGCCCTCCCGTCGCCGTTATTGATTGGGCCGCGGCGGGAGTCCGGCCCGAGGAAACTTGCACGGGTGGGAACTAGAAGGCTCGGGCGAAAGCCCACCTCCGAGGAGGAAGGTGAGGCTGGGTGACTTGAACACTCGTTTTTATTTGTTTCCCTCTTCTCCTTAAAACACCAGTGTTTTCTGCGAGTTGGCGCTCAGCGGAGGAAACCCCTGGGCCTGGGGCGGAGACGCTAGCTGACTCCCCTCTGGGCCCTCGGGGGCACCCGGGGCGCGCAGGCAGGAAGACCCCGCGTCCAGCCTCGGTGCCCGGGGTTGCGCGGAGTTGGGAGTCCGGGCAGCACCGACTTGTCGCCCCTCGGCGTGTTAGACCGAGTCCTTGGCGAAGGCAGGCCTGGCTTCCTCTTTTCCCTAGTTCCTCCCCCAAACCTGAGTGAGACTTTTGAAAACAAGATCCTTTTTGTCCCCCCACCCCCATCATAACGCAGCTGTGGACTGTAGACGTGCGAGTGCCTTATGGCGCGCAGGGCGGGGAGGAAGGGGTGCCGCCACAGAAGGCAGGAGTTTCCGCGAACAATTTGCCGGCGGCCCGCGTCTTCCCGGCTGGGACCCCGGGCCCGAGCTTTTGGGGGCTGGGTGTGGTGATGGGGGAGGGGGCTCGAGCCGCGGTCTTCCCGCGTACTTTCCGGAAGCCCCCTGTGCGGAGGGGGAAGGGCGCCAAGTAGGGGGCCGGGGTCGTGGCTGGTGGGTGTGGAGGCGCGGTGGCCGGACCAACCCGACCAGCGCTGCTGGCCAACTGGGAGCGACGTCGAAAGCGGGTCGAACCGGCTCTTTAAACTTCCCCGAGTGTGTGCTGGGGGAGGGGAGCGCTCCGCGCCGAACTGGGAGCGATTTCTCACGCTTCGCCCCCTTGCCTCCGAGTCCCCGGCCCACACGCCTGCCCCCTGCCTCGAGGCGGGGTGGGGCGCGGGTGGCGGGGGAGGGGGCACTTTCTGCACATTTGGGGGGGAGGGAGAGAAAGCTCGCGAAAGAGGGACAAAAGGGGTGGGGGAGGAGGAACTGTTTTTTAAAAATAAACGTTTTTAAGACGAATAGCTCCCGGAGAGCGCCCCCTGCGCCCCTCCCCGCCGCGCTCCCACCCGGGCCCCCACACACCCACCTTTGGCACCTCTCCCAACTCGGATCCGGGGGCTGGTGGCCACGCCGCGACGCCGAACTAGGACGAGCAGCCATGTTTCCCGGGTCTCTCGCGGCCGCCCCGCCCCTCCCCCATGGCGCGGCCGGCGCGCGGCGCGGGGCTCGGAATGCGGGCTCGGGCTCCGGCTCCATGCGGCGCGGAGCGGCGGCTGGGCGGTGGGCGCGCGGGCCGGGAGGGTGCGCCGGCGGCCTGCGGCTTCCCGAGCTGGCTCCGAGCTCCAGGTGTTTTATTTGTGATTAGTATTTTAACGGCCAGGCCCGCCCGGGGCCGAGCTCGAGGACGCCGAGGCGTTATTGGGGGGCGGGGGCAGTCGCCAGGGCCCTGCGCGCCTGTGGCACGACTGCCGGGCGCCGGGCTGCCATTTTGTCACCGTGGCTGTTGTCGCTTGGGGGGGGGGGGAGCGGAGTCTTGCGCCATTGCCCCGACGGCCTCTGGCTTGGGGAGCTGGCTCCAGGGACCCCCCGTTGTGCTCTGCTCACCTCTGGGGGCTTCTACCCCCTCCCCCCGCCCACGGCCTGAGGTCTGCTGGAGCGTCGCAGGGCGACGATCCTCTCCCGAGCCCCCCCACCACACACACCCAGTCGGGCTCCCTGTCCCCCGCCCTCTTCCCTGGTATTTCGCTGTTCCTCCTGCAGGCAGGCGTTCTAGACGTAGTTAAATGTGGCCTCGAGGACGAACCGATCGTCCTGGCGTTTGCTCCTTCAGCGGAAGTGATAGGGTGAGGGGAAATTAAACATGAGGTTTCTTTTGGCGGGCGGGAGGGTTTTGAGCGCGCGACTCTAGTGGCCCTGACTGAAGCCAAGGACAGCAAACAGCCTCTTACCCGGGAGGGACGAGGTGTCGGGGATGCGCTGGGGAAACGCCCTCCGGGGCTGGGCTCTCCGGGAAGGTAGGTCGAGCTGCGTGTTTCAGGTGGGTGTCGCAGCACCCTACCGGCTGGCAGAGCCCCCTCGCTGTTTTTCCTCCCCTCATTTTTGCCGGGATAATGAAGTTAGCTACCATACCAAACATGACCCTAAACTGAAAGAAGAGTAAGGTTTGTTTTGCAAAAAGTAAACTGCCTTTCTCTGGCTGTTAAAGCCCAGGCAGTTTATATCTTCCAATGCTGTTGTCTCTGAGACTTTTAAAAAAGCAACGAAGACTCTGATGTCTGCCTAGATACTTACTTTCATGGCAGTGTCTGGCAAGAGCTGCCCTGGAAGCCAGCTTTGACCTTTGGAGTACATCGCATGATGTTTTCCAAGCTGACTGTATACTGACTGCCTAATTGGGTCTAAGTAGCTCGATATTAACTCCAGTGTATGCAGGCTAATCTGGGATTCGTAGGCAGAAAATTGAGATCTCCTTATAGTTGTGATCAGTTGAATTTTGTTACTGGTGCTGTTGATGATGGCAGTTTGATTCTAGAGGATCCATGATGAAATTAAGCTGGGCTTTGGAACCGCAGAGACCTGGGTTTGAATCCCCTGACATTGAGGTTGGAGGAGCAGTTACCCACCTTTCTGAAGCTTGATTTCTTGTAAAATGGGAATTGTAATCCTGTTTAATCACTAAGTGGCAAAATTGGTTTGATCTAGCCCTCAGTAGGTGCTCAGTATATGATAATGTTATTCTCAGAAAGATATTGGGGTGCAGTGAGGCATAACTTGGGTTTCTTCTTACTTTAGAATAAGAACAATAATAATAGCTTATGTTTATATACCCCCCATGCTGGGTCTGACACATTGCTAAGTGGATTAGAGGTAGCAATTAATCTATCCCCACAACAGCACTATGAGATACATACTTTGTTATCTTTACATTATGCTTAAGGAAATTGAAGCAGAGAGCAGTTATCATGTGACTAATAAGTGTCAGAATCAGGATTCAAAGTCAGCTAGTCAGTACTCAGCCTCAACCTTCTATAGCCTCCCTTGAAGCACCGTTTTTTACTTTTGTGTGTGTTTGGGGGGGGGTTGGTGGTAAGGCACTATGGGGAAGAGCTTTTTCTTCTCCACCTTTGGAATGGTGCCACCTTATGAAGAGTGAGTTTCTTGTTACTGAGGTATTGAAATGAAGACCATGTAGTCTCCTGGTTCTAGATACTGGGTATGAGGGGGTGTTCAACCATAGGCCCTGTGCATTGAAATTTTAAGCGAAGCCATATAGAATTTGGTTTAGCACATCACATCTACTTAGGCTCAAATGAATCTGGCATTTTAGGTGTCAGGGGACACATTTTAGGTAACAAGATAAGTAGGAGCCACTCTTAGGCAGTGGCTTATATGGGATCTTGCATGTAATGCATGAACAGAATTGGTATGTCCTTAGTATCTGGGACAGTATACTAATAGCACCTCATGGATCATCTCATTTAATCCTCCCAACAACTCCTTAAGGGTAGGCCAAGCAGTGCAGCATCATTTGGCTGTCAGGATGAATCATCTAGGGTTTGGAAAGGTTAAATTGTGGCAGACAGCAGAGCTTGATTCTCCACTATAAAACCAGAGATTAGGTGGACAACAACTCTGAGGGTTGTGTAGTCCTTTGGGACCCAGACATTGTCTATTACCAGAATCATTTGGAGAGCAAATGCAGATTTCCCAAACTCTACCCCTGGATGTAGGTTTACCATGGGGTCACCAAACCACAGCTGAGCTGCCTGGTTTAATAACTGCCATGAGCTAAGAATAATTTGTACATGTAAACATTGTAATCAGTTTTATGATAAGGAGCACTGACTTTGAGTCCCAGTTAAGCAAGATGTTATCTACCCTCCCAATTGTACCTGTCTCATTAGCAGAACTGTGTCCCCCCCCAAAAAAAAATTGTATCTAATATATTTTGAATTTTATCAATAAAGGAATTGTGGGAATTTGTTTTCATGCTTGTTATAAAAGTGCCTGTGTATAGTCTTTTAAATTTTGCTTCCTGATTAAGTTTGTTATCTAGCCCTTTGCAGAAATCTGGCTTAATAGATTGAGGGGGTGACCCCAGGGATCTGGTGCTTGTTCTTTAAACATATGGAAAGTCATATATGTGGATCTTTACAAGACCTTTTGTATGTGCCCTGAGTTAGTTTGAGCTTAGTTCTTGATCCAAGACCTCCGTAGGATGAGAAGTTGTCCAAGTACCACTCTTTGTCAAGATTCCCAGAGACAGGTGGAAGGAACTTTGCATTGCAAAGATTCGTGGTTTGAGGCCCAGTGGCTGGCATCAGGCTCAGGACAGAGATTGCTGAAAACCACAAGTCATCTTGGGATCCTAGTTTGGGTTTCAGAGCCCTTATTTTTCCCACCAGCCTCTTGTGCCTGAGGTACTGAGAAGGAATGGATAGAAGATGGCCAGGCTGAGGGGAGGAGGAAGTAAATTCAAGGGGACAAATCCTCATTCCAGTAAGGGCATCCTGTACTTTAAAGATGGCAAAACACAGACCCAGTTTCCTCTCTGTGCTGCTGCTGCACCACCAGCCTCTCAAGGTAATTTTCCTCTAGTCTTAGGGCTGTTGATTTTTTTTCTGGAAATTGCGCACAACACTCATGAGATGTCTGCTTGCTATTCTGTCCTCTCTGTCTTGGTGTAGTCATTTCAGAAAAGAACCAAGAGCTATTGCTCAGTGGAGATTGGGCCTTGGTTGAATGAACTTGGTACAACTTTGGCCTGACTTCGTTTAAGAGGCAGCTCCTCACTTTGGTGTGCAGAAGGGGCACTATTAGAGACTTTTGCTACTACATCTCCATTGTGGCCTGCTGACCCCTGCAGGACTAGCTAGCATTCTGGTCTTTGGGACCTATGTTCCACCAGTACCTAGCACACAGCAACACTGCCTCCCTTTCACATGCAGGTAGAGAAATGTGGAGCTGACTCAGAATCTTATGTTACATTGGAATGTAACTATTTGGCAAATACTAAATGCCCAACAATGATGTTTTCATTAAAGAGTCTGGCAGGGATGGAGATTTGTGAAGGCGTCTGTTATTCAATTTAATAAAATTGGTTGAAACTAGATGAGCAAAGCACCCATGGCCCTGAGCCACCTTCCAAGACATGATAGTAGCCTTCTTGTATAGAAGCAGTTGTCCTGATGGTATTGGTAATTCAAAGTCCTAAATAAGGTAAAAATGTCTTTTTTCCTGACTCTAATCCCTGCTTTGTACCATGCCCTGCAATCCATGTGTTTTTCCCCAAATTGATTTTATTTTAGCTTCATGACTGCCCCCTGCTTTTTCCTATCATTTCCTTTACCAAAACTTGCTCCAGGGAGCAGATCTAAAAGATCAGCTTACTCTACTATTACTCTGATGTGGATTAAAGTCCAGGCTGTGTTTCCCAGAGGTATTTACTTTTGGAGATTCCGGTTTGGTGAGGAAATTACCAGAGAACTATTAAAGACTTGAGTGCTGTTTTCAGCTTTGCTATTAACTAAGTTGGACAAGTTCTTCAACCTCTTGTTTTCTCCCCATCTAAAGTGGGGGTGTTGAATTAGATCAGTAGCATCCAAATCTTGATCCTAATAATAACATATGTTTAGCACTAACATGCATATACAGCATTAAAAAGAATGTGCTGGTTTGGGTGCATAAATTGATTTCATACCCTGTTACTATTGAAAGATATTTAAAAGATGGATATTAAGGTATTCTTAGATATTGTTGATTTAGTTTGGGGAAGAGAGTGCTTTTTTTTTAATATTTATTTTTTAGTTTTCGGCGGACACAACATCTTTGTATGTGGTGCTGAGGATTGAACCCGGGCCGTACGCATGCCAGGCGAGCGCACTACCGCTTGAGCCACATTCCCCAGCCCGAGAGTGCTTTTTTATAGCACTCTTGTGAAATCTTCCTTACTTTAAACCAGCCCATCTCTTGGTCCCCTCTTCTCCTTACTTCTAGCTCTTTCCCACCCCAAATAGTCACAGAATAAGGAATCATTGTAGCTTCCTACAACAGACAGATGCCTTCCAATATTCTTGGTTGTGCTAGTGGCCCTCAGCCAACCATATCCCCCCACCCCCTCCTGTATGTTCATCCCCTCTTGTCCCCCATTCTTAAGTGTGCCCTTCACTATGGAGGTTTCTTGAGGGCCCCCCACACTTTGTAGCACCAAGTCAGAGGATTGTAGAGGGGATATTGCCTAGGTGTACATCCTGTCTCCCCCACTTCTACCTGGGATGTTTGGGCAAGTCCCTTCACCTCGTAGCACCTTCCCTTTTTGTCTCTATAAGATGAGGGTGTTATAATACTGATCAACAGTCTGGTACACTGTAAGCACTCAGGAAATGCTGGCTGTTATTGTTACAGTCTGTTCTGCTAGAAACCTTAGTTGGCATTCATTTAAAATTTTTTACATTATCAACAGGCACATTATATTAAAAGGTAACATTTGTTCCCCTGGGAAAAGAGGTTGTAAGCTGGAGATTCAAATTTGCAGGAAGTTATATTTCCCTGGGAGCAGTTTAATGGTTGGTGTGCTGTTGTTCCTAGATCTGGGGATAGCTGGAGCATCCAGACAACTGGAGCAGCCCCAGTACTGTATCCAGGGTAGTTGCCACTTGAGATTCAGCTGCAGCTCCTTTTCTCCCTGCTGCTGCAGCTATTTCAAAGATATCCGTCCGCTCCGCAGACTTCCCACTGGCCTTACACCCTTCCCCTCCCAGCCTGGGACATCCTTCTCATGGAAAATTGAAACCTGCTTTCCTAAGAAATGCCTCATCCAATATGCCCAAATCCCTTCCCAGCTCAGAGCTGATAGAGTACATGGGTAGCTTTTTTCTACTTGAGTCTGGGCATAAGTAGGACGCAGCAGGATCTGCTGGGCTAGGAGAGTTGGGAGAGGGGCATAGTGAAGCTCAGGAGGGGAGAGACCTGCCAGCCCTGCTGTGCTCAGGTCTGGATTTCTGGATTCTGCTACCTTCTGCAGACATTATGAGAAGGGTTGGAGGGGATGAGAGTTTGTGTAGGAGGGATAGCAGGAGGGTGGAGGCAAGGACCTATGATAGTAAATTTAGAGGGCTCTTGCCTCTAGGGGAGGGACTCATCCCCACCTTATATAACTAGCTCTCACCTTACCATTTATGATTGGCTTTCCTGGCAGGCAAAGCAGTATGATTGTGAGGGGAAGAATAAGAGAGTGAGGGAACCACTTCCACTGACCTGTTTATCAGCCATAGCCTGTGCACAGCCTGGGCACAAGCATCCAGAATGAGGCAGGGATTCTACTTAAATGGACTACTCTACTAAAGTATCTGTGTAGCAAATTTAATTGTTTGAGAAGGACATGACAGGAATAGATTGCACAGGCTTGATATTATCTGGTTCCCATGTAGGAGTTGGAGTGATAAACAGGAGGAAGGAAGGGTGTGTGGTTAATAAAGCAGATTTCAACCCCAGCTCTACATTAGAGCCACCAGGGAAGCATTTGAAGAGATTCCCAGGCTCTGCCCCAACTACTGAATGTTTCCAGGTGGTACCCCAGTGTGTGTATTTTTAGAAAGCTCAAAAGAGGACTCTAAAGCACAGTTGGAAACCTCCACATGGAGGGAGGGTGCAGAACTTCACAGCAGGTAGGAAGAATTATACTAAATCGATGTAAAAGAAGAGGAAGTGGAGCAAGCAAATAGAGAAAGGTCCAAGGTTTAACCTGCTAGGATGCAGGAGTCCACTCCTTGGCCTGTCCCCCCATGCCACACAGGGCACACAGAATCTCCCCCCTCACACGTCTACTCAACTGCTCAATCTCTCATGTACCCCTCTTTCCTCAAGCTGTGGCTGGAAGTGTAATCAATTGGACTTGGCCCGTCCTCAGTCTGAAGGGTTTGAGAGGCAGTGGGCCTTTTATGGAGCAGGAAGGTCATCAGGTGTAGTGGGTAGTGCCCTAGGACTGCTGAGTTTGAGGTTACTGGCAGATCTGAGCCTTGGTTGTTACCTTCATAAAATTGTAAATAACAGTAATGCTTTTTCTCCAGGAGTTGTTGTAAGGAGTTGTGGCTTTTAAAGCAAGTGGGAAGCCTGGGCAGAGGACAGAGCCCTCAGCTTTTTGTTGAAGTGGGGCTGGAGGAACATTAGGCAAGCTGCTGGTGTCCTCTTCCCCAGGGCTTCCCTCGAGGTGGCACGTCCTCTGCCTGACTTGCCTTTCTGTGCTCTTGTCCTATGGCATCGGCCCTCCTGCCTCTCCACTCCTGGTCTGGCTGCCAAACTCTGGGTCTGCGACTTCCAGTCTTTCAAAGGGCTCTAAGAGGTTCCTTTTCCATGAAGCCCTCCTGGACCCACCAGGAGAAAGGGACTCAGCCAACCCATCAGGTGGTGTCCAGGTCCTGCAGCAGCAATCTCCTTAGCTAATTCCAGTAGCACCTCATTTGGGTGTGTGTTTGTGGTTCCTTTCTCTTGACCTGGTCAATCAATGTCTCTTTGTATTCTAGCCAGAGGGCACATTGAGGGTATGTGGAGCCCTGGGTTACTCTTCCACAGCTGGGGACAAAGAAGTGCTCTGGTGACTACAGAGTTGTTTCTGAGGCTCCCACCTGCTTACCTGTGGGAAGGGCCTGTTTATTCTGGCTCAGGGGCCTGTTCTATGTGGACGGAAAGGAACTGGCCAGGATGGCCTCTTAGGCATTCCTTCCACTTTTGCATGTTTCCCCGCTGTGGAGTTTGGGTGTACTCTAGAAGAGTGGGCTGTATGTACTCTGACGCCTGCTAGCTGTCTCCGGTAGGCCTGATGAAGCCTGTCTGCAAAGGTTGGCCTGAAGCCATAATGAGCGGTTCTGCTCCTCTGAGCCCCCGTCTAGTTTGCAGCTCTGCAAACGTGACTTTATGTGTCTTGGTTGAGAACTAGTCTGTGAATCTAGAGAGGTTTCCTCTAGAGGAGAGCCCTCTGGGTCTGCTGTTGTGGGTAGGGGTAGCAGCAGCTGAAATGGAATGCTGATTGTCCTCTTAAAGCTACAGGGTACTTAATTCATTGCAAGTGTTTGGCCTATGTGGGTACTCAGGAACCTTCTGCCAATTCTAGTGGCAAGTGTGATCATTGTCAGGACACAGTCACATGTGGAAATGAGGATGTGCCTCTAAGTTTGATCAGTAGCCATAGGCTCCAATGAAGTGTGGCTCTTGGTCTGAGAGGTGCCCACCATACCAGAAAGCAGACTTGAATTGGATTTAGTCATGTTAGCATGGGAGGCTTATTATGGACCTGGATGTCCTGATGAGGAACAGGGAGTGACTGATAAATTAGGGTTATAGGGATGGTTTTTTCAAATAGAAAATACTGCAGAGGGCTGCATAGCTTGACCAGAGTTATCTAGATGGTAAATTCAGGTAAGAATTAAAATCCTACCTTTCTGGCTGACCCCCAGCCTTGGCTAACTCTTTTCATTCATTGTTTACAAACATTGATTGAATGCTTGCTGTGTAGTGGGTTCTGTTCTAGATATAGCAGTGAACTAGATAAGCACATCACCTGTGCTGCCCACTTGGGCCCTCCCTTCTTTGGAGGAAGCATCCAATAAATCACCAAACAAGGTGGTGGTGCGGTAAGTACTGTGTAGATTACAGAATATGACTATCCAGGAAAGCTTCTGGGGGCCTGAGATTTGAGCAGTATTGGTAACCTAAGGTGGGCTTGCATTGCTGTTAGCCAGAACCTTATAATACCTATCTAGAAGTACCGTCTTCCCATTGAGCAAGCTGAGGTCCAGCAAGATTAAGATGTGAACTCATGAGACCATTAATAGGATGAAAAACAGGGAGAAGTTGTAACAGTTGGCCAGAACTCTGCTCATCAACCTTAGGCACTGACCTCTGCCTCGTCATCCCAGAATGTCTTTTATTATCCTCTTGGGACTCATGCTTTAAACAATTTGGACTTCTAAATTGCATTTATTAACAATAGTAGATTTGAGACAGGGTCTCACTGAGTTGCTTAGCATCTGATTTTGCTGAGGCTGGCTTTGAACTCGTGATCCTACTGCCTCAGCCTCCCGAGCTGTTGGGATTATAGACTTGTGCCACTTGCACCCACTGCGTTTTTGATTCACTTGGACCTTTTCTGTCCTCCAGCCCTAGTTTGGAGGTCCAGGTACTTTGGGTGGGCTGGGTAAGAACTTACCAATGCCTCTGATCCTAGAGTTTGTGAGGCAGAACTCAGGCCCAGGGCTTATTTTAGGGGGCAAAACAAGCTGCTCATCGTTAGGTAGAGATCACACGTATGACTGTTGACCCACCTCTTCCAAGGAGCTGGATGAGCCATGGTTGGCTGATGGGTTCACATCTAGTAGCAGCCCACCTTGAGACTGTGAAAAGGGGGCTCTGGTTGAAGTTCTCGAGGGCACTGCTTCCCAGTATGTGTTGTTTGTTTTTGACTGTTCTGTTCCTTTGTGCCAGGTAACATATTCTTATTTAATTTATATAGAAATGATGCAGGATGAGTGAGATTGTTCCCATCGAGCAAATGAGAGAGAGCTGAGGCTCAGAAAGGTTGAGTAACTACCCCAGAGTCATGTACTGAGGAACTATGCTGGAGTGCAAAACCAGGTTTCCAGCCTCAGGGATAACGCATGGAATCTGGAACCTTAGCTCTGATCACCAAATCTCCTCCCAACTACTGGGTGATATATGCAAATACTCTAGATTCTTGACTTCTATTTCTTTCTCGTCTACATCCAAATCTGCTACCTTTGTTTTCCTAGGAAAGTGAAGCATGTCGAGCCAAAATTTCTGGTTTAAAAAATGTTTTATTGTGGAATGGAACCTCTTATTGAGCACCTAAAATGAGTTTTGCCTGGTACCTGCATGCTAGTACTTGGCAATCATTACTTTTTTGATCCATTAGAAAACCCCTAGGTTTTGAGACAGGGAGACAGGCCCAGAGGTTAAATAGCTTTCAAGGCTCAGCAGACTGCCTTTGTGTATTATAAAGGTCCCTTTGATTATCCCTCCCAGATGGGACAGACACTCTGGGGGCAGAAGACAAGGACACCTTCATCATTGTATCCCCAGAACCTAGAGTCATACCTGGTATTTAGTAAGTTCTGAGTAGCATTTAATGAATGAAGGGAGGTTGACTTATTTATCCACACAGGTGGGCAGTAGTAAGCCCATTAGGACTTCACCCTATAATCAGAAGTGCGATCTGATTTCAGCACTTCTTTCAGTAATCTGGGTGAGTGCAAAATGACATGCTCCAGTTTACCTACATTGCAAATTATTTATTATAATAAAAAATAGAAATAACCCAAATACCCATCATAAGGGACTGGATGAGAAGAATGATGGCACATCCACACAATGGAACACAACCAGTAGTTGCAAGTAAGAAACATGGGAGGTTTTTATGTGTCCTATTACATGAACTTCATGAAAAAACAAAGACAAGTAAAGATCAGTATGATATGTTGGTTGGGTAAAAAGAGAAAAAAGATTCTGTATCGCTTGTGCATGTCATGTATGAACAAACTTTGGCTCAGTAAGTAGTTAACCGGGCCAACAAAGAATGGGATAGCAGAGAGGAATAACTGTATGTAGTCATCATCATCTCTGCTGATGCTGCTTCCTCTTCTCCCTCCTCTCTTTCTACCTCTTCCTCTTTATCTTCCTCCTCATCCCCTCCCCACTTCAGTCCTGGAGAATGGGTTCAGGTGCACTTTACCACTGAGCTACATCCCCAGCCCTTTTTATTTTAAGTCAGAGTATTGCTAAATTGCCTAGTCTGGCTTAGAACTTATGATCCTCCTCCCTCAGCCCCCCAAACAGATCACTTGCAGACATGTGTTAATATAAGATTATAGTCACTGCCCTTACTGGGCTCAACCATTAACTCCATATCTGCTTGTACTTTCTGATTTAAAAACCTCAGTTAAAAAAAAAAAAAAAAAAAAGGAAACAGCAAAACACAAAAGTGACTTTGAATTAGCTATTCTACTTAATTTTCTGGACTTTGGACCAGATCAAGTCATCTTAATCTGGAAAAGAATGTTGTGTACCCTGTGTATTTCCCTGGCTCTCATGGGCTTTCCCAGAATACTCCTAGCCATGTCCTAGGCAGATCTGTGGTCCCTTCTATTGATCTGGTCTGGCACTCTTGGGATGTTTGAGCAAGGAGCTGACCCAGAGGTGTCAGACCTTGTCCCCATTCCCATTTCTGGGGGTTTGTCCCCTGAACATACTGCCTTGATATGGCTCAGTTGATTCTTCTCTGAAAGTGAAGGATACAGTGAAGAGGGACTTCTGGAGCAGTGTGGCTGTGTGTAACAGGAAGGAAAAATGGCGGAACATTGTCCCAGGTTATTTTTAATGCTTTTCAGTTCAGCAAACATTCACTGAAAGCTAAGTGCAAGGCAATATGGGGGAATTGGTGTTGTATGATACCTGGTCTCTGCTTTCCGGGTTGCAAAGTCCTGAGTAAGAAATACACTCATAAAATTTATTACAGTAACCTCCAGGACAGCAAGCTTACCAGGTGGTTTCATACCCATCTGGTCCCATGGAGATGTGGGGTTGGTGTGGGTTCTTCCCATTTTATAGATGAAGAAACTGGTTTCAGTGAAGTCTTGGCCAAAGACACCTGGTTCCTAAGTGGTAAAGCCTGGAACCAAACCATGTTTTCTAATTTCTTCACAGGTGCCTACACAAAATTAAAACATTCTTCCATAAGGATTTTCCCAAGTGTATAGCTTAGGCCCATTTCTACCTAGAAGCATGGGATGGAAACAGTTCTTTCATCCCCCCCACCCCTCCCCTACTTTAGGGCAAGGCAAAGGAAATCCTGGGTAATCTCCTTTGTGGTGGTCCAAACAATTCTGTCTTCTGTTGCCTATGGATTCCCTGCTCTACCACGTGCTTGTGGAATGTGCTGTGGGTGTGTAAGAGTATGTTGCAGACAGCACCCTTTTCCATACCTCAGTCTCTTGCTACTGTCTCCTTTCCTTCCATCCTCAAGTTTTGTTACAGCTACCTGGCTTCCTAGCTCTTCCCAAATAGGGACAAGTGCACTTCCTGCTCAGAGTCTGTGTGGTGGCTCTTCCTTTCCCCTTCCCAGATATTCATTTGGGTTCAAGTCTCTGTAGAAACCTTGCTTTGAATAGGCCTTTCCTGGTCACCCTTTTCTCTGTTATCTCTTGTCACATTTGCTTTTCTCCCATTTTCTTTCTTTGTAGCATTAATATTATAATATTAATATTATTTACATTAACTTATTTATTATCTGGTGCTCCCATTAGAATATAAACCTATGAGGGCAGAAGCCTAGTTTGTTTTGTATCTAATGCCTAGCTCAGTGCCTGGCATATAATGGCTACTCCACACAGCTTGTTGAATGGGTAAATTGAGCCTTTGGGCCAAGCAAGTAAGGTTGCTTTAAGAGGACAGAATCAAATCCTAGCAGTTTAAGAGGTGAAAAGAGGGGCTGGGGTTGTAGCTCAATGGTGGAGCTCTTGCCTAGGACGAGTGAAGCACTGGGTTGGATTCTCAGCACCACTTTAAAAAAAATTTTAATAAAGCTATTGTGTCCATCCGCAACTAGGAGAAATATTTTTTTTAAAAAAGGGAAAAGACCCAGGACTGTCTCTTTGCAGAGCTTCATTATATAATATCATTCCATGTGATAATTGTTCAGCACTGTTTATGCATAGTGCTTTGCAGACAGTCATTTAGCAGCCTCTGGTTCATGTTTACAGGACCAGGGAGTTCACCAGTTTTCAGAACAGCCCATTCTTCATGAGACAGCCACTGTGATCAAAAGACCCTCTTAGGTTTTACATTAGGCAGAAACCTACCCCTTTATAAATCCTGCACATTGATTAATGGAACTGTTGGAGTAATGCAGAAAACTTAAATATACCTCTGTTTGCACATGACACTCCTTCAAATAGTTGGGGAAAGATAACTGTCATGGTCTCCCCCACCCTCTGACCTAAACATCACTAGTTCCTTCAATTGTTCTTTAATTGAAATTGCCTTTCCACCCTGGTTACCTTCTTCAAGTTTGCTCTTCAAGTTTCAGAATTTAAAGTTTGGGCTCATCAGTGCAGAGTGTTTTGGGACCTTGGACCAAGGAACCTGTCCATCCCACTTGATTCTGTCAACACAGTCTAGGATGACCTTCCTGGCTGCCATGGCAGAGGCCTCCTCAGAGCTGTTAATGAGGACAATTTAGGGCCATTTCTACAGTCATCTAGCCCTTCCCAGACTCTTAAAATTCAAGAGTCAAAAATTGTAAGTTTTTTTTTTTCTCCTCCTGTTTTGTTTTTTAGCACTTTGAGATTAAAGCAGTGGTAGACCTGTGAACAATTAACTCAATCTGTATTCTATTAAAAAGAGAGAATAAATCTAGTTGTATCACCAAAACCCAGGGGAACAGGTGGAACTCTAGAACTTAGGCAAAACCTGTAACTGTTTCCTTTTCTTCCTTTTTTTTTTCCCTGCCTGTCTTAGTGTCAATCTCTCCCTCTCTGCCACCTCCACATTGCTTTCTTGCTCTCCCTCAATCTGTTGCTTAACTTATTCCCCTTCTAGTTAATAGAAATATGGAACTAATATTTACTTCCAGAATTTTTTGCACTTCTATCACCAATATTTTACCATAAGCCCTGACTTTACAAACTTAGGCAAGTTGTGCATTTTACATTTGTCTGAGGGAGAAAAAAAATAAGATTAAATTGCTTCTTATTTGTAACCCTGGGCTACTTTGTTTTGTTGTCTTGGAGGAAAGAACTTTCAGCCCCAGTCTTAGGTTCTGCGAGATTGGTTCCCGTTTCTGCCCAAATCAGCGGTTTCCCATTCGTGACTGGACACTAGGGCTTCAATGTCAAGAGATTTGCTCTGCTTCTGTCATTGCTGAGGTTAGTGTCATTTGGGGTAGAGGTGGCTAGGAAGGAAGAGCCAAGTTCAAGGAGGTTTTGATTCTGAGGTCATTTGGGCTTCCCTGCCTCTTTGTACTCTTAACCCCCTGGGGGCTGAGGCTGGATGGAGGGCTGCACTCAAGCCTAGGGTCCTTCCCTGGCAGCCCTTTGTATTTGCTTCCTGTGTTGACTCTTAGAGGAGTTAGTTCATCAGGAGAGGCTACAACTTTGGGATGTGGGCCTTAGGCTAGGAGTTTGACTTCAGTGGCCACTCTAACCTTGGGTGAACCACTGCTTGTTTTCACCCAACTTCATCAATTGTTCAGGGCTGGATCAAGCACAGCAGTCCCTAGAGGTAGCACTGATGGGGTTCTTTAGTTATTTGAAAAACTTTTTTTTTTTTTTTTTTTTGTATCAGGGATCGAACCCAGGAGCCGTTAATCACTGAGCCATATCCCCAGCCCTTATTTATTTATTTATTTATTTATTTATCTATCTATCTATCTATCTATCTATTTATTTAATTTTGAGACAGTCTCACTAAGTTGCTGAGGCTGGCTTTGAATTTGTGATCCTCTTGCCTCAGTCTCCCAAGTATCTGGGATGACAGGAGTGGCAATGAGCCCATTTCGAAGCATTTTTTAAAAGCCAGTTGGGGCTGGGCATGGTCACATGCCTGTAATCCCAGCAATTCCAGAGGTTGAGACAGGAGAATTGCAAGTGAAGGCCAGCCTCTGTATTTTAAGAGACCCTGTCTCAAAGTAAAAAATGAAAAGTGCTGAGAATGTAACTCAGTGGTAAAAGTGTTCAATTCCCAGTAGGGATGGAGGGGGGGCGGGGGGGAGGGCCTGGGGGTGTGTGGCTCAGTGGTAGAGTGTTGCATGGCATGTATGAGGCCCAGGGTACTACCTCTAGCACTGCCCCCCCCCCCAAAAAAAAAAGCCAAATAGAAATGGGGCAAATGCCCACAGCAAAGCTGTGAGAAGTGTCCTGCCTCTGAGTCTGAATGGCTTGGTGCCTTCATAGCCACTGTGGGCTGAGCTGAACAACAACAGAATTGCCAGCTGAGTACTACAACTGGGGAAATGAGTTCACTTCTGTTTTGCAGTCACGATCTAAACAAGGCAGAGACCCTAGGCCCTGGGCCCCAAGGTCTGTAGTGGGATTTCCTCAGCAGTTAGTTTCTATAGTCCACAAGTGGGCCCAGCCCAGCTCTGCTTAAATGTCCTCATCTGGTTTCTGGAGCTAGTGTCAACCTGATCAGTCACTGGAGCAGTTGACTTACTTAAGAGTTGTTTTAGTGGGCTGCTTCGCCTCAGAAAATGGAAAAAAGTGTTGGTTTTCTAGAAGCTGGATGGTTCTGCAGGGCCCCTGCCCACCTGCACCTTGACCCTTCCTCCAGCCTGACTGGCTTGTTCCATGTGACCGCTCAGTAAGCCATTACCGAGAGCCAGCTCCTCTGGGCAGGGGACCTGCGGGGACTCTGAGACCTGAAACCTTAGCAAGGCTGTGTTTAGAGAGAAGGAAGAAAGAATGGCCTTGTAGCATTTATCAGGGCACTTGGTGGGCAACGGCAATTTGCCTGGGAGGGTGGAAGGAGTGTTATTCCTGTTGACTGTGCTAACAGAGAGCTGAGAAGAGACTGCCTGGGGAGGGGGTGCCAGGTTTTTATGAGGGGGCATTAATGGATGGGGGGGCATGGGAATCCTACTTTTTTTTTTTTTTTACTTATCACCCAGGATACCAGCTCTGGGTTCATTGGCCCTTGAAATCACCTCCTTTGGGGACTGAGTTTGATGTGAAGTGGACACTCATAGATTCAAAGTATTTGGACCCACAGAATTTTGGAACTAGAAGTGGCCTCATCTCTACTCGAGCTCCATTGTCCAGTATATGGGCTAGAGACCAGACAGAAGCCCAGAGAGTGTGGTGACTTCACACAGGGCACACAGCAAACTAGTGGCACAGAGAGGAGACTAGAGGCAGGTCATCAGACTGCTTGAGAAGCATCCTTTGCAGTGTACCTGAGTGCTGCTTGTCCCCCTTTCCTTCTCCACTTGCTTGCCTATTCACTTACACACACATCCCTGCTCAGACTAGTTGGGTGGATTCTTGCCTCATCTGGTATTCTGGCACCACCACCCCCCCAAGATGGGAAGGGAGGAGAGGCCACTTGTCTGTTCCTGAGCCCTGTCTCCTTCACCTTCTAACACTCCTTCCACCCTCCAGGCAAATAACACTCCTTCCCCTCCCCCAGCAAATTCAGAACCCAGGCCCCCTCCTCTTCTTCAAAGCCCCCAAACTACCCTCTGGGCCCTTTTCCTGTAACTCTAGAAAGGTTTTCCTGTACAGGCTCTTAAATTAGGCAGGAAATGCAGAGGCTGGGCAATTGGGGAATGCTTCCCACAGGAGGTGGTACCCATCAGGTCAGTGAAGTAGCATCATCTAGATTGGCTGAAATGAGGTTTAAGGGGAGGAAAGCAACAAAAGTACCACGTAGGAGGTGAGGCCCAGCAACGGTGCCTTAACTAGACAGGCATAAAGGGAGGTCTTACCACGACCGGGATCAATACTGCCCCAGCCTATCTTTAACTGGACGGAGCTTTCGCAGTGGAACCAGCTCCCTCTGCTCAGGCAAAGCCGAAGCCAAGTCCTCCCCACGCCCTGGGGAGGAGAGAGGAGCGGGTTCCAGTTCCCGTGGCGGTGGTGACTGTGCGCGAGCGAGTCACAGGGTTTATGTTAATGTGGGCCCTCCCCCCGCCGCGGCTCAGCCTATGAGCCGGCCTGGCCGACAGCTTAATTACCGCTGCGGCGCCCTGGGCTCGCGTTCTTGGGCTCCCGAAAATAATCAGGATGGCGTCACCACTTTCTGCGCCATGTGCTCCTCGCTGCCTTCCTAGCTCTATTGTAGGAACAACAACAAAAAAATCAGGGACACGGATGCTTTTTTCTTGGAGAGATTTTTGTTTGTTTTTAAAGTAGCGTGGGGCCCTGCCCCTAGTTAAGATTTTGAAAGATCTTTGAGAAGTGTGGAGACCTAAAGCTTGGCTACCATGGAGGCTGCAGAATAGCCTCCTCCTGTTAGCAGAAGCTGGGAAGCTTCCTGGGTGATCCGTCAATTCCACGGCTTTCCACTAGGGACTGCAATTTCTAATCCGGGTGGCCATGTGTGTTGTAGTGAAAAAAAGAAAGAAAAGAAAAGAAAGGAAAAAAATCACCCGGCTGTAGGGTCTGGGGCACTGGGTGCAACTCTGGACCTCACTGCTGCTTCTGGGAAAAAGTGATCTGAGTGGAACCAATGTTTTGCAAACCGGGTCGTGTTTTTGTCTTGTTTTGCAATGCTGGGAATCAAGTCCAAGGCTTCATGCATGCCAGGCAAGTGCTGTACCACTGAGCCACATTCCCAAACCTCCCCCACCCCAAGTTCCTTTTTTTTGTTTTGTTTTGTTTTAGGTGGACACAATATCTTTATTTTACATTTATGTGGTGCTGAGGATTGAACCCATTGCCTCATGCTCTACCATTGAGCCACAACCCCGGACCCCAAAGTTCTTTTAATAGAAAAAAGTAATTGTAAGTTTGTTTCAGGTGTATATGTCTATATTCCCAAAATGTGTGCACTGAGTACATAGTGTATTTCTTGCTGTGGGGGGTGGTTAGAAAGCCACTGGCCTAGATGATCCCTAAGGCCCTTGTAGCTTTCAAAATGTCTAACTTTTCTCAAAGAGCCTTAATACCCCCACCCCAACAGGCCTGACTTATTTTCTTCAGGTTTTGCCATTCTTGCTCTGAAACAAAACTATAGATTTTATGGTTAAAACAACAAAATCACATCTGTTATAGCTGTGTTAAATAATTTGGCCTTCTAGCTAGAAATGGGATCTGCAACAGGGGATGGCCCATTTAGAAGCTGACCTATTTAAAACCATGAGCACCAAAAACACAGGGTCAATTTGATTTGAGTCTTCTCTGCTGTGCAAAGACTGGAACCTGGAAACTAAATTGCTCAGGGACTGACAAGGTTGAAACCAAACAAAACCATATGTAGGTGTAAAAATCAAGAGGAGTATGTTTCTGAGCATGCTGCCTTGGTTCCCCAACAGGTTAGGAGGCCCGGTGTTTTCCAGAGGAATTTCTGCAGGCAGGTGGGTGATATGCATCTATAGCCTGCCCTTATTCTCACTGCCATGCCTTGACTACATACAGTAGAGAAGGCAGTGGATAAAGGGGAAGGCAAGGAGCTTTTTTCAAGCTGGAATGTTCTGAGTACATCATTTCATTTAATCCAGTCCAAGGTGATGGGCATTGTAGTCATTAGAGGAAAATTGGAAGCTCGGGGAGGCGAGATGGGCTAGTAAGTAGAAAATCTGGGCTTGAGCCAGGTCTGCCTGACTCTAGAGCCTGCCTGCCTTCTCCCCACATCTCCCTGTTGCCTCAGGAAGTACTGGAAGCATACTGAACAGTTCTTACTCTGAGCTTCCTTTTCTCTGGTTCTGCTCTTTAGAGAGCTCTGTTTTTAGGCCCAAGCTGTCCATTTTAATCAGGGCCAGCTTCACAGCTATGTGACCTGTGCTGCAAGAGCTGCTGTTACTACCTTAGAATTCTCCATGATTTTCTAAACAAGGGACCCACATTTTCATTTTGCACTGGGCCTGTGATTTATGGAGCCTGTCCTGGCTGTGAGGTAATACATCCACTTTCTTGGGTTTTCTGGGTGCCTCTTGGCCGCCTCTGGCTTTCTGTCTTCTCTAGTGGAGACATTTGGAGCATGCACTCTGTCTCGGCCTCAGTCCTGCTACCTGGCACACTGGGCTGGAGTTGTTTACTGGCTGACTGTCTCTTCCTTGCCAGTCACCAAACCTTGCTGGCAAGGACCCCGACCTTGGCTCACCATCGTCTCTGTGTCCCCTCAACCAACAATGTTGCAGGAACACCCTGTGTGGAGAGGCCTAGAGGCCCATATACAGAGCACTGGGTCAAGTTGGGAGCAAACACAGCTGCCCTGCCTTTCAGGGGCACAAAGTACACACCCCAAAGCTGCTGCTGTTTATCAGAGGTAGGGCTTATCCAATGCTTACTCCGCTGGCTACGCTGCAGGTCCCCTGGCAGTTTGCCTCTCTTGGTTTTCCTGGTACCTAGTATTGTGCCTGGCACAATAAAGAGGACATTTGTGAGGCAGTTGCTCTGGTGTCCACTCCCTGCTAGGCTGATTACGGAGAAGGACAGTCCCTGACCTCTAGGAGGATCAGATGCTTAATACACGATTAAATGATTCATGTAGCAGCTGCCCTCAGAGCCCCAGGACGCCCAGAGCTGGATACAAGGAAGGCTTCCTGGGGAGGGGACTTGATTTGTAGTGCAGGGTGAGAGGTGGGGAGTGTGGGGATTGGAGGAAGGGGAGGGGGCTTGTAGGTCATGTTTAGGAACGTGAATGTTTCTGAGGCATTGAAAAACAAGGTATATTTTCTAGGTTAGAGTTTGTGTTTTATAATTTAACAGATGTCATCCCCTTTCTAACAGGCAAAAGCTTAAGGTTTTGGGGACAGAGATAAGGTCAGTCAGCCCATGGAGTCCTTGGCCTCCAGCCTCCTAACTATAGCTGTCTCCGAGGTCACAGAGACCTCAGTTGGAGGCAAAAGCAGTGTTGAAGTAACTTGAGGTGACAGTGACCATGGCTGCAATGTTGGAAGTGGAGAGGAAAGGTCAAAAGGACTTCAGAGTTTTGAAACAAACAAGTTGTTCCTTTAGAGTAATAATGTTTGTGTTTATCATGGAAGTTTCAGCTCCCACTGGTGGGGAATGACTGAGGCCAGTGCTTTGGGGACAGTTTTTCAAGAAATGCGAGAACCAGGATAGTCTGTCTGACCTCTGGGAATCTTCAGTGCCCCTTCATGGACATCTCTTGAGGGCAGAATGTGAATGTGAGGCTCTTTCTGGGTATCACCACTTGAGCAGTGAAGTGGCGGGTCTTGTGGGGTTGAAAATTCCCATACCAGCAGAGTAGTTCCAGTTGTTGGGCTACAAAGAGTAACCACGTTTGGATATTTTTAAATCACCGGTGGAACTGGGGAGAGTCTAAACCCAAAGTACAAATTTTCAGTTTAATTTTAACTTTGCACTTTGCTCACACCCAGGACTTGGCAGGAAAATGGGCTTTTTTTTTTTTCCTCCCCTCTCCTTTTTAAAGCAAAACACACCACGGATGCAAAAGGGATGTTCTAGCATGGAAGGGTTAGGGCCAAGGCCGCCAAGTTCCAGAGGAAGCTGATTGGAATTAGAGCAGTTCAGGGAGGGGCCCGAGGCCTGGAAATACTTCAGTCTGCCCTGGGGTACTACAACACTGGCCTGTGGAGACAGGTAGGAGGGTGACCAATGGGACTTCCACAGGCCAGCAGCCAGGCTGGAGTTGTTTTGTTCTCTTTGGTCCATTTGAGACACTTCATAGGCAGCTCACTTGTTCCCCCACCCCACCCCACCCCTGCCACCCGTGTGATATAACATGGTTTGGGCTTTTGGGTGATATCAGCAACTACAAGATCTAGGCCCTGACCCCTCCCTCTTCTCTTTGGTCTCACCCTAAACAGTGTGAACACCTTTACTTCCCACCCCCTGCCAGGAGGGAGACACAGGAACAGTGGGGATTCTGAGTCCCCACCTGTCCCTTCAGAAGTTCCCAGGGAGCAGCCTCCTCTGTGATTTGGGAGAGAGACAAATAGTGGGATCCTAGGGCCCTCTGGATCTGTGCTCCCTCTTGCAGCCCTCTGAGTTAGGGCTGGGTTAGGTTCTATGCTTTGGTGACCAAGGAAGTGTAGCCAGGGTGGGGAGCTCTGGAAGTGCCGCCCACGCAGCTGTTGGAGCAGTTAGAAGAGGGGGGGGGGGGCTGAGAGGAAGCAGTTACAGAGCCAGGAGAGCCTGCAGAATTGAGGTGGGGTCTGGAGAGTGTGTACCCTACATTTAAGAATGTCAGAGAAGCTTCCAGGGGCCACTCTCCATGACTGTGTCCTGGGTTTTCAGGACAGGCAGTGCTACTGTGGCTACAAATAGAGGAGGATGCCTAGTGAGGGTTCAAGGAAGAGTGATGTGAATAAAAAACATTAGGTGTCAGGGCTTGTATTGTGTCCCTGAGAGAAGTGGCTGCAGTTTGGGTATGGTACTGGGAGCTGGAGACTGGCCTGGTCAACACTTTGAAACCCAGGTATCCATGGAATCTCTAGGTGGCGTGTGCCCTGGTCTCTGCACGCCCCCCACGCCCCCCCCCCCCCCCCAGTACTGAGGCCCTTTACTTCTTGGCTAATGGCAGTGAGAGGAAAGGCCATTGACTAGGCCAGGAAAACCACGCCTGCAGTCTCCAGGGTAGACCAGAGTCTCTTCTTACATTTATCTTTCCTTAGTGGAGCTTCAGGAATTCCCAGGCCTTCTAAGGAAACCAGCCGACAGGGGCCTCTTGACTCCTGTAGAGGAGGTGGGGGTTACTCTTTCTCCATTTACTTGTCCCCTATAAGGCCTGGCTTCCTGGCCCCACCCTGATTTTCTGCCCGAGGGTAGAGGGCCTCCCGGGATTTACTCCCAGGCACTCTTGCCACTGACCTGGAGAAAGTAGCTTGACCTGGACATCCGGCCTCTACTGGGGAATGAACTTGCCCACTCCACACCAGTGGGCAGGTGGGCCTTTATGACTAACACCTAGGCTGAGAGCTCATTAGCTCTGGAAGAGAGCTGCTGCTTCCAGGCTTTCCCTTCTATAGGAACCCACAAATTGCTGCTCTCATGGGCAGGGCAGTTGTCCTCCACCAGGAGGACAGCAGAACCCTGCTGGGCTCTGGCATCCAGCTGTCTCCCATTGTCCCCTGCTCTGCTCCCTGGCTTAATGTGGGCTATGTTCCTACTTTCCTGCAAACTTCCACCTGGCCCACAGATGGCTGAAGAAAAGGGTTACCTGGAAGACTGAAGCAAGTTGGCCAGCCAAGGAGATGGGGAATCCCTGGACAGGGTCCATTCTGCTTATCCAGGAGAGGCAAAGGCTCTGAGGGGCAGCAGTGATCCTGCAACAAATGCAGGAGTGCTGTGGAGAAGAGACAAGCCTATGCCATGTGACCCAGTGGTGAAAATTGAGGGCCATTAAGTGGGAGTCCCAGAGAGGGAGGTGGCATCTCAGTGGACATCTCATGTCCTGGTAGGCTTTAGGGAGCCAGCAGGTTGGGATGTTATGTCTGGGTCTGAAGGGACCCTCTCAAGTACCAGGTGCAGCCAGGAGATTCCTTCCGACCCTGAAAGGCCAGGTTCCCCAAGCAAGTGGCATTCACTGGGCAGGAGTAACTCAAGGGTAACCTCTTAGAGGCACCCTGGTGTCCCTGCTGGCTCCCTGGTCATTTCAGACCTGACATCTGCTTGCTCTTCCTCACCTTGTTGTCTGACCATGTCTACTGGTCATCTTGTTATCTGACCAGGTCACCCTCAGCCAGGTCTACCTTTTAACCACTCCTGAGGTGAATTTTGATCAGTTATTTCTATCTCATTAGAAATAAAGAATTTAGTACCGATATTTGGGTAAAGGGTGGGTGGGAAGCAGGGTCTCATAGATGCTTCCAGAGACATCCTTGGGGATTTTGCCAGCCTCAGCCTTTCATTATAGATGGATCCTCGGTGGGAGGCATTCCCTTCCCTCCTTCCCCATCTGTGTGCAGGACCCTGGAGAGCACAGAGCCAAGGCTAGTTGCAAATGCTCAGGGCTCACACGTGGTGAGCAGTATAGAATGTTTGCAGTCTCATGGAACTTTTATTGGACAGCACTGGTCTAGGGATGGGGACTTAGGAGTCCCTGGTCTGCCCCCTACCATGGGGTGGCAATAAGCGCCAGGGGCCAGATAAGCAAGCTCTGTGACAGCCAGAGAGAGTGAACGAGCATATGTGTGCCTCTTGGGCACCATGAACAGAGGGTCGCAGAAATACGGAGAGGTAAAGGTAGGAGGTGGCCTCTGTAGTGCTGAGGCAGAAAGGTGGGGGCAGGGAGGAGATCTGTCCTGGGCAGCACAGTGATCAGGAAGTGACATTTTTGTGTAATGATGGACTGCTTCCAGGGAGCGTCTCCTCCTCCTCCTCTAAGGAGGCTTCCCTGACACTCTTCCCCACTTATCCCCCTACCCGCTTCCATTCACGTGGTCCTTCCCTTTCCAGGTGAAAGAACTTGTCCTGGACAACTGTCGGTCGAATGAAGGCAAAATTGAAGGCCTCACAGACAAATTTGAAGAACTGGAATTCCTAAGTACAATCAACGTAGGCCTCACCTCAGTCGCCAACTTACCAAAGTTAAACAAACTCAAGAAGGTAAACAGCACGGGAGCCTGTGTGCAGGGAGCTGGGTGGGCAGGAGGGGGGTGATTACTTGGTGTGCAGGCAGCGTAATTGAAGGTGAGGCCAGGTGCCTGCACCAACCTGCCTGCAGATCCCCTGAGACTGCTTTCCCTTCTTCCCTTCCTCACTGTTCTGGGAGAACCAGGAGGCCCTGAGCCGAGAACCTTTATTTTAAAAGCCCTTTCTGCTTTTTTGTCTGCCTGTTTAGCTCGAACTAAGCGATAACAGAATCTCAGGGGGCCTGGAAGTATTGGCAGAAAGGTGTCCGAACCTTACGCATCTAAATTTAAGTGGCAACAAAATTAAAGACCTCAGCACAATAGAGCCACTGGTGAGTCATTTGAATGCTCCCCTCTGCTGGGTTGGGGGGGCGGGGGATTGGTATCAGAGAATACTGCCTTTGTATTTGTATAAGAACTTTTTTCATTTATCATAATTTCTTGGACTCTCATTGTATGTTGTTAGGTAGAATAGGAGCTGCTTAGGCCATACATGAACTGAGGCCCAGAGTTGAAACAGCTGACCGAGGTTACACAGCCAGAATGGGTAGTCAGTGTGAAGGCAGGATGTGGACCCTGGCCTCGATTCCTGGTCTCAAGCTTTTCCCTCAGTTTCCACTCACTTTGGAAACCTGGACTGTACTTCAGGCTCTGTGCATATTGCCTTTCTTTGAGCAAGAAGGAGTGACCCCAGTTGATGGACCAGGGTGGCAGAATAAGAAGCTGGCATTTCTTTCCCATGCTCAGACCTTACCTATGTCTTGGGGTCAGCCAATGAAATGTACTTCCCCCAGCACAGTTCTGTTCTGGTCTCCCACTCGTCTCCTGGTTTGGTCTGCCTGGAGGTCTTGATTTTGTAATTTTACTATGAAAGGAAAAGTCTTTTAAGTTCTTTTGAGTTTGGAAGTGTGGAATATTTTTTCTTGGAGTGTGTTTGGGGACTGAGTAAATGAAATCCTCGTAAATGTTGCCATTCAGTCACCATGTACTGGACACACATGCTCCTCCCAGTGGCCACACCCGTGTTTCAGCAGGCTCCCCTCCATTAGTAGTGTGATGAGTGCTACACTTCCCTGGTGCGGGAAACTGCTTTTGGTTGGGAGGTGGTGGCTCATCACATAGCACAGTCAAGATGCCTTTGGCATCTCTGCTGAGAATGACCCAGGTCACAGGTGCCAGGTGTTCCAAGTATTAGAGAATCGATATTGACCCTGAGAGGCAGTGGCTTTCCTCCCCAGTTAGGTCGGCCCCCATTCCAACAGGGCCTCAACTTGGGTCAAACTGCTTGAGTTAGTCTGGAGGTGAAGATGCGGCTCTCACATGCAAGCTGTGGCCCCTTAGCTTTCTCAGCCATCCAACAGGGTTCATATGAGCTTAGGACCAAGCTAGTACAAAGCTTTGACAAGCACGTCCTGCTAAGTACTGTGGACAGAATCTGGACCCTTCATCAGTTTTTCTCTTGTCCTTTTGGGCAAGTGCAAGATCACAGGTCTGTGCCTCTCGTTTCCTGTAGAACTCACTAATAGTTTCAACCTAAGCGGTTGCAGGAAGAATTGACTTCTATGTGAAGTGCTGTGTTAACTGCCATGACAATCATGTAGATGCAGAAGTTAGTTCATGCTGCCTTTTAGTTCCTCAATCTCTGTGGTCACAGGGGTACTCGGCAAAGCTGTTGGTTCATGTACCAAGAAGGACCCAGGTTAATTTCAAGACTGGCTCTGTTAAGGCAACAGCTGGAATTGCAGAATAAAAGCGTTAACATTAAATAAGGCTTTAAAGGTCCTCAAGTCCAACCCATTTTCCAGATGAGAACTTTTCAGGGGTGACCACTCCTGACTTATGCCACCTCCCATAAATTGCTCTCACTCTTAACTTTTTTTTAACCACTTGCAGAAGAACTTAGAGAACCTCAAGAGCTTAGACCTTTTCAATTGTGAGGTAACCAACCTGAACGACTACCGAGAAAACGTGTTCAAGCTCCTCCCACAGCTCACGTATCTTGATGGCTATGACCAGGACGACAAGGAGGCCTCCGACTCCGATGCTGAGGGCTATGTGGAGGGTCTGGACGATGACGAGGAGGATGAGGATGGTGGGTGGTGATGAGGCGGAGGATGGGTGGCACAGGGCCGCAAGGGCTCAGCCTGAGGCCAGGGGCTTCCTCCTTGGCTTGAGGCAGGGTGGGCTAGCTGCTGGGAAGCCCCACCTGCTGCTGGGGGTGGGCTATTTCCAGAGGGCCTGCCTTCCCCCTCTCCCCCAGACCCTAATAGGTCTCGTTGGTTATTTCCCCTAAAAGAACAGGATACAGACCCCAGAGGAACATCTTGAGATTGTGTAATTCCTTTAAAATTGAATCTTCAATTTTTGTCCCTTTTCTGAAACCTCACAAGGAATGTGATTCTGTTGTCTCTCTATATATAATTTGAACCCAGATGTAGACACTTCCAGGTAGGGGGCAAGAGGATAGGTGAAGGAGGAGTGTAGCCTGAAGACCCTCTTTCTCCGGGAAGTGGAGACCAGGTCACCAGCCAGAGAGACTGTGGGGCCCCCTGGTGGCTATAGCCCACACACTGCTGGCCAGCTCTGGGGTGTGTAGGAGGCTGCAAGTAGTGCAGAACCTTCAGGAAGGAAAGACTGGGAAAAGGAGTGCCTCCTTTTGACTTCCCACCTTCCCTGCTGTCGGTACAGTGTGGTGTCTCCACTCCATTAATTCAGACACAAGATTGATTTTTCCTTGCTATATTAGAATTATTTTATAAGGTATTTAGATTCCCTATTTGTCTTGGTGGATAATAACCATCCTCCTTCCTGAGGTGCATGTGGTGTTTTGGTACACAGAGAAGATCTGAGGGTGCAGCAGGATGGTCCAGTCTTAAAACCAGGCTTCCAGACCTCTGCTGGGCTGCCCACCTCTGATTCCATGTGTGACCTTGAACAAGTCATTTGTCTCTACTTTAGATATCCGACCCACATCCCTAGTCCTTTATTTTGAGACCCACTAAGTTGCTGAGGCTGGCTTTGACTTGCGATCCTCCTGCCTCTCCCTCCTGAGTCACTGGAATTATAGGCATATGCCACCACACACAGCTCCTGGGAGCTCTTTATAAATGAATCGACCTCCTTGCTTCCTCTGACTTGTGCTTGAATCTGGCAATCTGGCCTCGCATCCACAAGAGGTCTTTTGCTCTCATAAAACTTGAGGGGAGGGCTAACCTTGTGGATCCCTTTGAGATGTTTTTAATCATATCAGCGCTCGTGTGAGTGAGAGTACTTGGGCTTTGGGCTCCAGGGGGTGGGAGGGCTGTGGGACCCACACTAGACCTTGCTCACGAGGGAGGTGGCAGCTCACCACCCCTTTTGTCTTTGTTTCCCATCCCAACTGAACAGAGGAGGAGTATGATGAAGATGCTCAGATAGTGGAAGATGAGGAAGACGAATATGAAGAGGAGGAAGGGGAAGAGGAGGATGTGAGTGGAGAGGAGGAGGTAAGGAGGCGGGACTGCAAGGGCGCCATGTCCTGGGTTCCCTGGTGCTGCCTCTGAGCCCGTCCTGCCAAACACCATGACCAACCTGGGCAGCCAGGGGCCCTCGTGGGGAGCTACTCTCCCAGGGGCAGGGGAAGGAGTGCCATTCACTGGACTGTCTTTGGGGGATAAGACTTGCAAGTAGTTCTAGGGAAGCCGCATTAGGAGTGGGGAAGAAGATTCTGGAGCCAGGGACTCACCTATTGGGGGAAGCCTGGCCCTCTTTTCTGTATGAAAATTAGTTCTTTTGGAAGTATAGAGTCCTGGCCCCATTTGCTGCTGTTTTGCATTCATATGTTAATTACGATACTGAGCACTTAAAAGTGTACCAGGTAAAATTAGGCAGCTTGGAACTGCTAAAAGGTAGGATAAGGTACTCCTGGGTCTCAAATCAGAGGAACAGGGGTCATCTGCACACTGAGAAAGTAGTGCATCAAGAGTGGGCCATTAGCCTAGTGGATCTACTGATTCCCAGTTTTTCAAAAAATAAGGTCTATGAAGGTGACAAGGGAGAGAGCAGTCTGAGGGGATATATCCTAGCTCTATTGTGTACTAGTCTGTAAATTACAGATCATGATGTATCTCTCACTGGGTTATTTAGAATATAAAATAAAGTGTAAGCAAAATGCTTGAGGACAGTGTCTGACAATGGGTGAGCGTCTGACCAGTTAGTGTAGGCATTCACACCCTCCTTCAAGTTCTTGGCTCTGTTTGTGTTTTGGTGTTCCAGCTCTCCATAGCAGAAGCATTTTCTATGACTTGTTTAGAATTCCAAACCAACTCTTGCTGCTAGCAAGATAACAGTGTGGGCAAGGTGCCTGCCCCTGCCCCCTCCCTTACCATCATCCTCACTTCCTGTCTCCTTCACTTGGATGCAGACATCTACCTGCCGTATACGTATATACTTTGTTCAGGCAGGGTCTCCCAGCTACTGCTTGGCCTAAGCCTGGAACAGGTGGGGGAAGGCCAGAAAAGCTGGTGAGAAGCCGGGTGCAATGGCACACACCTGTAATCCCAGTGGTTTGGAAGACTGAGGCAGGAGGATTGCAAGTTCAAAGCCTCTTCTCCCCAGGTCTAAGCTAGGCTCACTTCTATTGAGTGAGCTCTTTAAAAGTAAAGACTTAGGAAAGCAGGTCTCCTTAGGACAGGGCAGTAAGTAGTGCTGGCTAATGGAGAGTTCATCTTGCCCTTCCTGTCACAAGAGGCGCAGCATTTGGGTTTTGTTTTGGTTTTTATAATCTCATTGACCATCTGTACATTTCCAGCTTCCAATAATACACACACAAAAACAGTCCTACCAAACAAACCGAGGGGAACTATTTGGTGACATTATCAAAGGATATTTCCCTTGACAGAAAGAAGTCTGTCACCCAGTTCTTCTAGACAGTGGGCTGCTTTAGAAGCAGTCCAGCATGCAGGGAGTCGGGGAGCATATAACATCTTCAGGGACAGCACAGAGCAAGGGCCCCTGTGTGGAAAAGGGAAATCACACTCCTGGCTCAGTCTCAAGCAAGTTGGGAATGATGTCCTCAGGGGGCCTTGAGTTTATCTTCCCTGCCCCTCCCCATCAGGTGGTCCAAGCTTGCAAGATAGTGAAAGAACTGGGGTAGGGTGCAGTTTCACTTGCCCACACAATCTGGCTTTGCTGACCAGGGTCTTCCCTTGAAGCCAAAACTGGATTGAGGACAGATGAAAGAAAGGGTGGCCTACTTTACACGTCAGGAGTCTGCTTAGGGAGCCTGTTCTCCTAAGAGCTTGCGAGCTGGAAAGCAGCCTGACTTCTGGGGACTTCTCATCAGGAGTTCTTTGCAGGGTGGAGTCCAGCCCCCTCCAGTTGTCTTGACAGTGTTGTATCTGATGTGAGCAATTTCTGGGGAAGGAGTTCAAAGCTTTCTGCAGATTCTCAAGTACAATCCTTGATCCAAAATAGATTCAGCACCTCCACTTGATGTTCATCCTGAGCTGGCAGGCCTTGGCATGGGACTCCGAGGGGTTGGGTAACATCCGTAGACCAGGTCATTTCTAACATTGCTTTTTCTCCCAGGAGGATGAAGAAGGTTATAACGACGGGGAAGTCGACGATGAGGAAGATGAGGAAGAACTTGGCGGTACAGTACCACTTTATCTCAGCTGATAGCAGCCTGGCATGTGTAGTTTACATTGGCTTGCTTGGGCTCTGAGGAGCCTGCAGTGGGCAGAAGATGCCTGTCTGAGGCCCCAGGTGCCTCCCTGCCTTGGTTTCCAAGGTGGCAAGGTTTCTAGATATGGCTGCTTGCTAGGGGTGTGTTGAGTTAAAGAGGCGGGTTGGATAGCTAATCCAAATGTCTTTCCCTTACTCTTCCAGAAGAAGAAAGGGGTCAGAAGCGAAAACGAGAACCTGAAGATGAGGGAGAAGATGATGACTAAGTGGAATAACCTATTTTGAAAAATTCCTATTGTGATTTGACTGTTTTTACCCGTATCCCCTCCCCTCCTCCAAATCCTGTCCCCTGAAACTTATTTTTTTCTGATTGTAACGTTGCTGTGGGAATGAGAGGGGAAAAGTGTACTGGGGGTTGCTGGGGGAGGGAGGGCGGGAGGGGGTGGAATAAAATACTATTTTTACTGCCACTCTTTATTTTTTCCCCCTCCTTTTTCTTTGTGTCTGGTTTTGTCCCTGTAAATGCAATAGCTGAGTACACACCAAGTGAGCGTTTGTTCCTTACTCTCAAAGAGGATGGTTTGGAAGTCTCTTACATTTCCTGGTATGTCCCAAGTCCCTAGAGTTGGTTTGAAAGCCATGCTGGCCTCAGTCTGGTCACTCAGATCCTGGGAGGGGCTGAATACCAGCTACACCCGCTAACTCTTGCTTTGGCTCATGTGATTTCTGTGTTTCTTGGGCCTGCTAGAGGCATCCAGCGCCCTGGTTTGTAAATAGCAACCTAAAGGCGTATTTTGGCACTGGTTTGGGGACATTCCCCATCTCTCATCCCTTTTTCCCCTTCACAGATGGTGGTGGGCTTCGCTTTTCAAAGAGGACTCGGTGGTACTCTTGAGCTGTGAGCCCTCGAGCGGAGAACAGCAGGCTTATGAATTATAAGTGAAATGGGTTTGGTGATTATAATTAGAAGAAACAAACCCTCAAACTTCAGCCTCTTTAAAAGGAAAAAAAAAAACTGTCCTATCTTGTTCTGTAAAATATTAGAACGCTTTGTTTTATGAAAATGACAGGATAATTCTTCCACGTGTACTTCCGTGCTTAGAACATTTTTACAGACCTGAGCGCTGGAGACGTGGCTGCATGTCGGCTGGGTTTTTTTCATACACCCAAGCACGGAAAAACTAATGCAAAATTGTATTTTCTTACCTAGTGGAAGTCTGAAATGACTGCAAATTCCTAGTGAATGTACAGGTTTGCTTTCGTGTCCCTCTTCTGGATTGCTTTAGAAGTGACGTGTTATTTCCTAACCCATGTTTCATCTGTATAAAAGAACATCTGCACCAGTTTTTCTCCTGCCCCTCAGAAGAGCCAAACTTTGAGTTTTATGTCTGTTTGTCATTGATAAATTTCAATAAATCTTTTTATACAATTTTTGGGGATGGCTTCTTTGAGTTCAACAGGCCATTGATCTTTATAAATTGCGTTTTAGGTAAACTGCTCACTGGCGGTGGAAGCATCTCTGTTGTCACCTGATGAAATAGCTGAGTTCGAATACGTTTGGTCATAAAGCAAGACTCATTAGAAGCTATATTTTAAAAAAATACAAAAAAGTTAAAGTACCAAAAAAATCACCAGAAAGTCAAATCAACCTTAGAGCCTTGTGTTAAATATCTTTTTTGTTTTCTTTTTCATGCTGTAAAAAGAATGTATGCTTGAAAACTCAGGAATGTATAAAACAAATTATTTCACAAACTCAAGAGATTTACATATGGTGTTTTATTTTGTCCCCTTTTTTACTTAATGTTATCATTTCTCTATATTTCTAAATTGTTCTTAAAAGCATATATCTTAAATGGCTACGTAGTAGTCCATCAAATGTATTCTGATTTGTTTGTGACCACGTGGTTAGATTTTATCATTACAGTGCACATTTTCATATATATAAGTACTTACACTGTTTGTGGAGTTCTTAGCACAAAGTTTTATAAGATTGATTGACCCAAAAGTTGACTCACATTATAATGCTTGTGTATGCAGTCCATTGTTTTCCAGAGTGATTGTAGCCATATCCACACATTTGTTCTCAGCCTCAGCCGTACGTCCTTGATCCCCACTGCAAGCTCTAGTTCCTTACAATGTCTTGGAATCATTGTGAATCCAGCAATTCACAGTGCATCCAAGAGAGCCTGTGACCTACCCAGTCTCCAGGCAGGTGCCAGGCTCAGTAATGGGGCAATGGGTATGAACCAGGCAGCCATGCTTTGAGCCTCAGAGCTTGTGAAGGAGCCTGGGAGTGGGGAGAAATTGGGGAAAACATTAGGACACTCTCAGGACTTTGGCCCTGACTCCCTCCATGGAATCTTTAAGGATCAATTCACTGATAGATACAAAAGTAAATACTATAAAATGTAAGGTAGATGATGAATGGATGAAACTAATGAGCCTAAGGAAGGAAACCTCTTTCTAGTTTTGGAAGGTAGAATACATGCCTCAGCTAATTTGATTTCAGTCAAGGGGCTGAATATTTCTCACTAATGAAATTATGAATATATCAATGATGCCATCTGTTATCAACCACTGAGGAAGATAATGCCCATTGTACAGACTAGGAGGCAGCTTGGTAACTTGGAAGAGGTGAAACCCAGGTCTATTATACTATTTTCATTTTATGGATTTTGGTCATGAATGGAGGAGGAGGAGGCTCCACCTGGGTGGAAGAGCTGCCCTTTACTGAGATCTTGCTATGTGCCTGGCCCAGTGCTTTAAACACCCCTTCTCAGAAATCTCAATACTGAGTCATCACAGCACCTTGTGTAGGTGCATTACCCTTGTTACTCAGATGGCTGAGTGACTCACCAAGGTCATGCAGCCAGAAGAGCACCATCAGGAATGGTCAGGTGTGTCAGTCTAGCTCTTGCCCTTACAGTGAAGTACCTCCAGCCTCCTAGCCCCTGATGGGCAACCACTTGATTGAGGCAGCTGTGTTCAGTTTCACCCTTGACTATCATGGATCAGGGAAGGAACTTCTCATACTCTGTACTTACAAATGCTAAAGAGGGCAAGTGATATGCCCAAGGTCATTCTGCAAGGGAGGGGCAGAGCAAAACCTGGAACCCAGGACTCCCGTTCCTGGGCTTAATATCATTCCTGCTGTTGTACTGCCAGTTGAGGGGAGGCCAGTCATGGTAAGGAGCAGAAGGTCCACCTTGCAGTGCTAGAATGAAGCCTAGCTGGGTGTGGACAGCCAATGATGGTTTCTACGTACCTTTGGGACAAATTGCATTTTCCTCATATTCCCAGTGACTGGCTTCCTGATGCTGACATTGATCACCATGGAAAGGGCTGTGCATTTACGGGTGCAGGCCCAGGCCTGGAGAGAACCACGTGCTGGTTGGTGGCATATTCTTTATATCCATTTCCTCCTCCAAACCTGGAGTGCACTGATGAAATCTGATGCTCCAGGAGATGAGACAACTAGCCCAGCTAGTAAGTGACAGGCCTCAAACCTCCATCTCCCTGACACCCTGTTCTTATCCCCTGTTAAAAGAACCAGGCAGATGAGGGAAGAAGGGTGGAGCAGTTCCATTGGTCTCATTTATTTTTTTGGTGTAGTTCACAGCACTCTACTGCTGAGCCTCTACCCCAGCCCCACAAGGGCTGTTTTTATCCTGGTTCAAAAACTACTTGTTCATAATTGGAAGGATTCCTACAGATAGTCCCTAACAAGCAGCTTTGAGTAACAGCCACCATTATGTCCCTAAGCCAGTCTTTGGACATCCCCTGTAGCAGATTGGGTCCAGGGAGCTGCAGACTGAGAAGGCTGGGGATGGTTGCACAGATGGGGACAGGTCTGAGGCCGAACCACCTGACAGGCCCTCAAGACCAGGCACAAAAGACAAGATTAGGGAAAGTCAAACCTGAAGGGGCATCTCTCTACTACTAATGGTGACTTGGGGGCTCGTGCAGGGGACATCCGCAGGTGGCCTGCCAAGCATCAGTTTCAGTTAGTGTTGCAACACTGGAGCCACTGGAAGGACTCATGTGGGTATAAACCATTCTTCACTCCTGAAGTTCAGATGGGCTGACTCCCATCTCTCTCTCCAGCTCCCAGAGTCAGCGTGTAGCTCAAATCTGGCCAATTAGCAAGCTCTACGTCCTGCCCACAGTGATCTGTGCAAGCAAAAGCCCAGATCCAGACTGGCCAAGTGAGACTCAATCCCTGGGATTTGGGAAATGAGAATCTCCAGTTGGGGTCCTGGGCTGGGAGCACGGAGACTGGAATTGTGGAGACACTCCTCCTGGACAAAGCCTGCCTGAGCCTGAAGCCGGAGCCAGGAAGTAGAGCCAGCCCAACCTCCTGTGAGTCTCAGCCTCAGAGTCTGACTAGTGCAAAAAGTGTGAACACTGACATCTAACTTAGAACTTCCTGTTTGCTGGGCACAAGTGTTTTGCTTGTTGTTCTTTATAACTCCACTTGGTGGTCCTTATTGTCCCCATTTCAAAGATTGAACACATATGAGTGCTTAATAAATATTAGCTGCTTAGTGCCATTCTTCGACAATAAATGCTTAGTAAAAAATCAACAGTATTCCCCAAGTTTCCCTGATAAGAATCCCTGGGGTTTGTCAGCTGGCCAGACCTCACCCTCTGGGAATTCTGACTCAGTAGCTCTGGATTGTTGCCCAGAATCTGTGTTTTTAACAATGCCCAAAGGATTCTCATTATGATGGAAGTTTGGGAGATGATGCATTAAACTCAACACCTACCACAGTGTAAAGAGAAAAGCATTAAAGCCATACTCACTTGAAGCTGAAGAAAGTGAGGCTCAGAGAGGTTAAGTGACCTGCCTGAGCACACACAGATGGCAGATGACAGAGCTGGGATTGAATCTAGGTCTACATGACCTTCAGACTTCATGTAGGAAGGGAAAACAGCTGTGTGTCTCACCATTTCTGAGATGATGGGAAAGAGCAAAAGGAAAGGGAAGAGAGAAAACTTTGTCTTTAAAAAAAAAAAAAAGCGATGGTGATTTTAGGGTGAAGAAATCCAAGCAACACAAATATCCTCTGTGACAAGAAGAAAGCCAAGTTCTAACTGCTACTTGGTTATTAAAACAATCTAAGCTGCAAACCATGGCTCTGGGAGACTGAGGCCAGCCCAGGCCACACAGTGACAAACATAAGACAAACAAGGAACGGGGAGTGCAGCTCAGTGCAGCTCATGTTGGAGGCCCTGGCTTCAATCCCCAGCCCCACAAGGAAAAAAAAAAAAAAAGGTGGGGGAATAATCATGAAGACAATTTCCCCTTCCCTTTCAAAACTTAGGTACAGTAAGTTCACTCTTTGTATCAACCACCACAGTCATGATACAGACTCACTTTTTGGTTATAAAAAGAAATGCATTGCTCTCTGGGAATTTCCTAAACCCTGCTGGTGGCTTCTGAAGGCGTAGCGCACGGTGGCCAGGCCTCTGGAGTCGGGAGACCTGGATTTTGGTCCTAGCTCTGAAGCTGCCTAGCTGGGTAATCGCCCACGGGTCCCCTTTATGTCCTGGAGAAAGAGCGCGCAGACTGAATGCCTTCTGACAGCCTTGCCAGTTTGTTGTTGTGGTCCCCTCACTGCCCGGAGGCCTCTGGTTGCCTTGATTTTGAACATGAAGTTTAGCATCGCCCTGCGCAGGCCCACAGCGGAGGTAGCAAGGGTCAGCGTAGGAGCTCTGCTGGGGTAGGAGCACTCTGAAGGGGAATCAATGAAATGCTTTTCTGCAGTCTCAGTCTGTAGACTGGTAGTCTGGCCTATGCACAACCACGATTGCCTGGGTAACCCAGCTGGGCCAAGAAAGAAGGGAACTAAAATTGGCCTGGATCAAGTGCTTTTGATGTCCAGAGCTTGACACCGATCTTGTTCATTCTTGTAGCAGAATTCTCTTTGAGGTAGTAAGTATCCCTACTCTCCAAGTGAAGGAATGGAGGTTCAGAGACATTATGTACATTATGTACATTATTGCTCAAGGACACACAGCCAGGTACAGCAGGATCTGGTATTAGAACCTGCTGCTTCTTGGTCTGAAGGATGGAGATGTGTCCTCAATTTTCAGGGCCCGTGCAGCCCACAGCTAACTGCAGCCAGATTCATCTCACCCAAATCTTGGCTTGACTAATTTCACACCTTCTCTCAAGATTCCAGCTCTCAGGCCCAGCACGGTCCTCCCACTCATCTCTGCAGTTCTCCGACTTCCACGCCTGTGACAGAACCAGTCTCTCCATAGTCCTTGGGAACAGATGTCTTGCAACAAAAATGTTTTGAACCTCATGAACAAGAGGAGAGGATCTCTGCTTTTGGAGAGAAGGACACTAAGATGTTTGCAAGGGTCAGGACCATCTTTTGTGATGCTTGAAAGTCAGAAGGAGCAGCACAGTGGGTGGTGCCATCCTGGGCTGGAGCCAAGAGGTCTGTGTGGCTCAGGCAAAGCCTCTCTCTACTCTCTGTCAGGTGAGGCGGTGCTCGTGGGTGCTGCTGGGACTGACCCTGGAGAAAGGGGGTCCTCTATGATGCAGGGAGATGGGGAGTCTTGGAGCAGAGGCAAGGTAGAGACAGGACACCTCATCCTTTGTAACAGGAAAGAAGAAGAAGGTGTAGACATCGGCAGGCTGTAGACACAGGTAGGTGAGCTCTAGATACAGGTAGGTAAGCTCTAGATACAGGTAGGCAGGCTGTAGATACAGGTAAGTGGACTGTAGTTACAGGTAAGTAGGCAGATTTGTTGGAGAGGAGATGGGAGAGATCCTGTTGGCCTTTGAAGGCATGTGGGAGGTGGAGGCCGAGAAGGCAGATGGCAACAGGGGTGTGAAGGGAGACAGCGGGCCTGGGCAGTTACCCTGGAGGGTGGGGAGACAACTCTGGGGAAGTCTGGGAGGCCCGAATGTCCATTAGTTGAGCCCGGTGAGCATGGTTTTAAAGGAAGAGAGGTCAGCGTGGCTCAGCTGCTTGAGTGCAGATGTACAGGCAGACAGGTGGGTGGACCCATGCAGAAGACTGTAATGGACCAAGCATGGGGTGGGGAGGACAGGTGTTCAGAAGGCTGTAAGGATGGACCAGGAATTCTAAGCTGGCTCAGGAGTCAGGACTGAGGGTGAGAAAGTAGGAAAAGGTCAATGTCCTGGACAAGTGCTAAGGTTGCAGGCTTGTTGGGGTGGGAGGATGGAGGGAGAGAGCTGAAAGAAGAGGGGAAGCAGTCGGAGGGGGCGGAGATGTGCACGTGGACAAGTCTTGGTGAGAAGGTTAAGGATATGGCCCTGGGAGCAGGTGTCTCATGGGCTAGAGTCATCATGGGTGATGAGGAATTTGCAGTTTGGAGAGGCCAAGGTATTAGATGGTTCATCCTTGAGATGGCTGAAATTACCAGGAATGATAACAAGACTAATGATAGGGAGGAAAAAAAGATAATGAACCAATCTCTAAAGTCCTCACTAGTGAGGAGACAGAGCAGCAGTCACATCTCTGAAGGAGGAAGGGGGAGAAATGGGAGTGATAATGGGGAACAAGAGCAATTCTCCAGTCCCAGGCTCTGGGGTATGTGGAGGCAGGGGACGGCTTCTCCCGTGGTCCTCCTCGGACTGCGGGGATAGTGGGGTCCTCAACAGGACCTAATGGGGTGATCACACAGCAGTGTGGGCCCTGGGCAGGGACAAGAGAGGAGCTCCTGCACCTCCAATGAGCTATGCCTGCTTTCTGAAGGTCAAGGAGGTGACAGGTAAATAGCCCTGTTCCCGGGCCATATCCTTGACCTTCTCACCAAGACTTGTCCACCTGGGCATCTCCCCGCGCTGTCTGCGCCCTTCTCTTCTTTCAGCTCACTCCCTCCATCCTCCCGCCCCAACAAGCCTACAGCCTTGGCACTTGTCCAGGACAATGACCTTTTCTCACTTTTTCACGCTCAGTCCTGACTCCTGAGCCAGCTTAGAATTCCTGGTCCATCCTTACAGCCTTCTGAACACCCTGCCCTCCCCACCCTATGCTGTGGGTGTCCATGGGGTGCCGCTTGTCTTGTGTTCTGCTTGTCCCCTCTGGATTTTTTGAGCTTGGTGGTCCAGTTCCCTGGGACCCCACAACCCACAAGTCTCTGTTCCAGCCAAGTACAGGGTTGGCCTTCACCTTTTGCTCAGGATCACCCCCTTCCAAGACCAGTTCTGGCAAGAAGTTCAATGACTAGGCACTCGTGTGTGCACCCATTTATCAAATACAGATGTCAGTTGTCCCTTCAACGGGCGCATCTTTGACCAGGGCTCCAAACTTCATGGCTAGCATTCAGATGGCAGGGAGGGGATCAGGAAGCACCCCCACAGCAGCCTGGCTGTAGAAACAGGATTGCTTGAGCCCAGGGGTTCCAGACCAGTGTGCGAGACATAGCAGGATCCTGTCTCTTTAACAACAACAACAACAAAGCAGGGTGGGGCTGGGGGTGTAGCTCAGTGGTGGAGCGCTGGCCTAGCCTGGGTGAGGCCCTGGTTTGATCCCCAAACATTGCAATAAATAAGTAAATAAAATGAACAGGGTTTTCAGCTTTCTAAGAAGAAAAAAGGCAGGGGTAGGAGTGGGGTGTGGTCATATGAAACAATATTTATGGAAAAGAGCAGAAAAAAATGTATATACACGCAACTGATGACAGTATGAAGTTTGCTGTCCATGAAAAGATAATATGCTCTGTAATTTAAGAACATAAAAAAAAATCCAATTTAAAAATGAGCAAAATTTGGGCTGGGGATGTGGCTCAAGCGGTAGGTAGCGCGCTCGCCTGGCATGCGTGCGGCCCGGGTTCAATCCTCAGCACCACATACCAACAAAGATGCTGTGTCCGCCGAGAACTAAAAAATAAATATTAAAAAAAAAATTCTCTCTCTCTCTCACACTCTCTCTTTAAAAAAAATGAGCAAAATATTTGCAGATCACTTCATAAAAGAAGATACAAAGGGCCTAAAAGCATGTGAATAATCACCTGCTGTCATTAATCATCAGAGAAACGCACCCAATGTTACCATCACTCCCAGCAGACTGGTGGAATTACACAGACTGACAAACTGAAAGTGGGTGAGGATTTGGAGCAACTGGAACTCGCCCTGAGAGTCGGTGGGTGTGTAAAATGGCACAACTGCTAGGAAAAAAGTCCCCCAAATTTCTTTTTATTTTATAATTATTTGCCTACCTCTGATCTAGCCTAGAGATTTATCCAACAAAAATGCAACATGCTCACAAAAAGACTTACCTGAGCATGTTTATGGAAGTTCTCCTGTAAATAGTCTTCAGATGGCCAATTGAATACCGCCTCCCAATGAAAATAGATGAATTACTGACAAACGCAAGAACGCAGCAGCTCTCCAAAAGAAAGAAGAAATGATGCTGAGCAAAACCACACCATACCGTACGGTTCCGTTCTTGTGAAATTTAATAACAAGCAAAACTGATCTGCAGCAGTGGAAGTCAAACACTGGTTTGCCTGCGGGAGCATGGATATGAGGATGGGTTGGAAAGGGGCGTGAGGGACCCACCCAAGGTGAGAGAATTATTCTGTATCTAAATGGGGGTGTGGATGCACACATGCATACATTCATCAAAATTCATCCCTGAAGATTTGTACGGTGTGTGTAAGGTAAAAAGAAATACAGAACCAGAAATAAATGTTGAACTATTGCTAATGATATGTATGCAGAAGCATTTACAAATGAAGCGCACTGATTTCTAGAATTTATTTAGAAATGCATAAAAACCATGGATTAATGTATATGTGATAAAGTAAATATAGCAAAATGTTAATTATAGAATCTAGGTGGTAAATAGATTTTTCAGATTTTCTGTGTGTATGAAAACTTTCATGATGAAATAACAGTGTGAAGATAACATGAGAAACAGATATTACAAAATTAAGACTGTGACCAATTTTTTAAATCCTTTAAAATGTTAACTTTGTGATTTTACATGCAACTGAAATATTGTAACATAATTCTATGTTACCAAAGTAAAAAGAAAAAGCAAAGCTCACCATAGAAATTTTGGAATATACAGAGAAAAAAAAAACAAAATGTTTTTAGTTTGTAATCTCATGACCCTAAAAATATATTAGTATATTTCTTTCTTTCTTTTTTTTTTTTTACTTAAAGTATCTTGAACATTTCCCTGTCTTTAAATTCTCTTCAAAAAGCATGATTTTTAGAGAGTAGTATGCTCCATTGTATGTACTTACTATATATAAATGGTTTAATCACTCCCTATTGTTAGATGTTGGCTTGTCTCCAAGTTTTTCTATCGCAAACAAAGCCAGGGTGAACTTACTGTTCCTACGTATTTGATCACATTTTGATTTTTCTGTAGGATGAATTCCTTGAATCCAGTTACTGGGTCAGAGGTTAGGAACTATTTTTAACATTTAATACTAGCATATTATTTTCCAGAAAGATTATACCAATTTATATGTCCCATATAGAGTCGGATAATGTTTGTTTTCTTGAAACTTGGCCATCTTTGGATATTTTTTTATTCATGTTTTAATTTTTTGCCAATTCTATAGGGTGAAGATTGTATCATATTATAGTTTTAAATCATATTCCTTTGAATGGTATTAAACATTTATTTTTCTAAATTCTTTTAAAAATTGTGTGTGTGTGTGTGTGTGTGTGTGTTGCTAGTGATTGAACCCATAGCCTCGTGCATGCTAAGCACATACTCTATGACTGAACCTCTGTGCTTTGTCTCTGAATTATCTGTTTTATATTCTTTTCCTTACCAGTTTCTATCACTTGTGGGGAGAGAGCTGAACAATTTTTTGTGTTTGATTTGTTGAAATTTTTTTGTGAAATAAGGATATTAATCCCATGTTTAAGTGTTTGCTACAGCTAGTTTTCAAAAATACTAGTGTTACATTTATTTATTTATTTATTTATTTATTTATTTATTTATTTATTTATAGATGAGCACAATACCTTTATTTTATTTATTGGTTTTTATGCAGTGTTGATTGAACCCAGTGCCTCACATGTGCTAGACAAGTGATCTACCACTGAGATATAACCACAGCCCACTATTTTTTATTTTAGAAGCTCTTTTTGTGTGCTTGCTTGCCATCAGTATATTCTCTTTAGTGAAATACCTCTCCATAGACATTTGAAGTGAAATATCTTCTGGTATCCATTTTCTGATTGAATTTTTTAAACTGTTGAGTTTTTAGAGTTCTTTATGTATGTTAGATATTAGTTCTTTGTTGAATGCACAGTTGGCAAATTATTTTCTTCCAGTCTCTGGTTTGTCTTTTCATCCTCATAGCATGGTCTTTTCCAGAGCAAAAGATTTTGATTTTGATGAATTCCTATTCATCAGTTTTTCCTTTTATGGATGATCTTCTGGGTTTCAGGTCTAAGAACTCTTTGTTAAGCGCTCTGTCCAGACAATTGCTCCTTTTTTTTTTTTTCTCCTAAAAGTTCAATAGTTTAACATTTCATTTTTCTCATGATTCATTTCAAGTTAATTTTTGCCTGAAGTGTGAGGTTTCCTTTAGACTCTTTTTAAATCCACAGATTCCCAGTTTCCCCAGTATCATGTTTTGAAAAGGCTGTTTCTCCTCCACAGAATGGATTTTGCACCTTTATCAAAAATCAACTGTGCATGTATAGGTAGATCTATTTCTGGGTTCTCTGTTCTGTTCTGTTGACCTACATGTCTGTTCCTGCACCAATAGCACACAGTCTTGATTACTATAGGTAAAAATAAGTCTTGAAATTGTGTAGACTGATTGCTTGTATTTTTTTTTTTTTAAAGAGAGAGTGACAGAGGGGAGGGAGAGAGAGAGAGAGAGAGAGAGAGAGAGAGAGAGAGAGAGAGAGAGAGAGAGAGAATTTTTTTTTTAATATTTATTTTTTAGTTCTCGGCGGACACAACATCTTTGTTGGTATGTGGTGCTGAGGATCGAACCCGGGCCGCACGCATGCCAGGCGAGCGCGCTACCGCTGAGCCACATCCCCAGCCCCCTGATTGCTTGTATTTTATTATTATTTTTCAAAATTGTTCTGACTATTCTTGGGTGTTTTTTTTTTGCCTTTCCATATAAACTTTAGAAAAATCTTGCCTATAACAAAAAATCTTCCTGAGATTTTGAAAGAAATTGCACTAAACTTATACATAAATTTAGAGATAAGTGACATCCTTACTGTGTTGAATCTCTAAATCAGTTAACACAATTTCTATTTATTTATTTTCTTTTTTATAGTCTTTTTTATGAAATATCTTCTTGTATCCATTTTCTGATCGAAAATGTTTCATTGATTTATTTCTACTTTTTAAAAAATTTTACTGATTTCTACTGTATTTATTATTTCTTTTCTTTTTCCTTTGAATTTATTTTGCTCATTTTCTAGTTACTTAAAGTGAAAACTTAGATTGTTAATTTGGGGCTTTCCTTCTTTTCTAATGTATGCAACCAAGGCTAAAATTTCTCACTCAGTCCTGCTTTCACTGTAATCACAAATTTTGATATCTTTATTTTCATTTTAATTCAATTTAATTTTTTTGAGATGCCCTCTTTGATCCAAGGATCACTTATCAGTATGCTGTTGAGTTTCCAATTGTTTTGAAAATATTACTGTTTTTTATATCTAATTTGATTTAAATGAGTTTTAAAAAAACTATACAATTCAATTTTTTTTTTTTTTTTTTTGGTGTTGAGGATTGAACCCAGGACCTCATGCATGCTAGGCAAATAGTTCACAACTGAGCTACATCCCCAGCCCTGACTTAAATTTTTAAGTTTGTTGAGGCTTGTTTTATTGCCTAAGATATAGCTGATCTTGGTATATGCTGAGTGCTCAAAAAAGAATAAATTTTCTTTTTTTAGTAACAGGGATTAAACCCAGGGGCACTTAAGCAATGAGCCACCTCCCAGCCCTTTTTAATATTTTATTTAGAGATAGGGTCTCCCTGATTTTCTTAAGGCCTCACTAAATCACTGAGGCTGGCTTTGAACTTGAGATCCTCCTGCCTCAGCCTCCCAAGCTGCTATGATTACAGGTCTGCTCTACCACGCCTCACCTATTTTCCTTTGTTGTTGAGTGAGTGTTCTAAAAGTATCAGACAGATCCCATTGGTTAGTGGCAGTGTTGAATTCTTCTCTGTCATTGCTGATTTTCTGTTTAGTGCTATCTGTTGTAAGAGGAATACTGATGACTTTAACTATAATTGTGGATTTGTCGGTTTCTTCTTTCAGTTCTATTAATTTTTTTCTTCACTATTTTGCAGTTTTGTTGCTAGTTGCACACAGATTTATGTGCTGTCTTCTTGTTGGATAGGCCCATTGTCATTAGGTAATGCCCTCACTGTCCCTGGTAAAAATCTTCACTGACGTCTACTTTATTCGATATTAGTAAAGCCACTCCTACTTTCTTTTGATTGATATTTGCAGGGGAACAATATTTTCTAAAGATCTTCTTTAAACTGGAAGATGGATGATGAGAAACTAGTTTAAAAGTTTTTAAGGTATAATACATTCAGTTTCATAATAAAAATAATCTAGAATGTGCAGAACAAGAAACATTGCTGAATTTACCTTATGTGCCTTCTTGTGGAAAAACAAATAAGTAAAAATAGAGAAATAAAACCTAGCTCTTTGCCATGCCTGATTCAAGCTGGCTTGTACCACAGCCTGCATTCTTATGCCAAGGAGCAGAGCTCTGCCAGGGTCTTCCCCTGACCTGCATTCGCAAGAACAGCTTCTCCAGCCTCTGGTGTTTGCTGGGTACCCCCAGATCTCATGCTCTCAGAAAATCTTGTGGAATTTTAATCCTATTTCCAAATGAGATAGCCATTCACCCAGAGATCCACCAAAAAAAAAACTGAATGAAGATGTTTATGAAGCCACTTTAACAATGCAGCCCCTTATTATATCGTTTCATCACTGATAGTGTGCCGTGAATTAGTGTTGTTATAAATTCTGTAATTATCTCCTGATTAGCACAACTAGAATGCATTTTATTTTGTTTTGTTTTTATTTAAATGACCAGTTTTAAAAAAATGTAGACATTTAAAATATACCACAAGTTTTGTGGCCCTATTTGGCATTTCTTCATTTTACAACTTATCAGGGTAGCATTAGCCACAGTCTCTCTGTGGCTTTCTCTTTTTTATTTTTATTTTTTTGTTATCAGAGATTGAATCCAGGGGCTCTTAACTACTGAGCCACATCCTTAGCCCTTTTTATCGTATTTTTTGTTTTGAGACAGGGTCTTGCTAAATTGTTTAGGGCCTTGCTAAGTTGCTGAGGCTGGTTTTGAATTTGCGATCCTCCTGTCTCAGCCTCCTAAGCTACTGGGATTTCATGCCCAGCAGTGGGGGTCTTTTTTGATGGCCCTAGAATGTTTGCAGTAGCTGTGAGCCTAGTGGGCCCAGTAAGCTCTGATCTCAGATGGCTGGATTCCCACAGCTGACCATCTAGGCCTTGAAAATCTCTAGAAAGACAAGAATCCAGGTATTTCCCCCTTGTCCTGGAGCAGCACCCTGGGAAAATCCTCATTAGAAAGTTGGTTGCACAAACTAAACGAAAATGAAAAGCAAAAATGTATGATCTTCTCTGGAAAGCTGAAAGAGATTTGCCTTTCTTAAATTCACTTGATAGTTGACGCCATGACTTACGTGCCTTCTTGTGGAAGAACAAATAAGTAAAAATATAAATACAGGTAGGGCTGGGGATGTGGCTCAAGCGGTAGCGCGCTCGCCTGGCATGCGTGCGGCCCGGGTTCAATCCTCAGCATCACATACCAACAAAGATGTTGTGTCCGCCAAGAACTAAAAAATAAATATAAAAAAAAAAGCAGTTACTTGATTAAAAGTAATTTAAAATAAATAAATATATATATAAATACAGGTAGCCCAAACTCCAACCCAATAAGGTGGAATCTGGGGGGAATCTAGAGTCAGATGTCTCTGAATTATGAGGAAGAGTCAACGGACTTACTAAACCAAGTCTGTAGGGAGACAAAGGGCTTAAAAAGTAAATGCACCCCAGGTGTGGTGACACATGCCTGTAATCTCAGTCTCCCAGCTGCTTGGGAGACTGAGGCAGGAGGATTGTGAGTTCAAAGCTAGCCTCAGCAACTTAGTGAGGCTCTATTTCTAAATAAAATATGGAAAAAAGGTTGGGGATGTGGCTCAGTGATTAAGCACCTTGGGTTCAATTTCCAGTACAAAAAAAAGCATACACACACAAAAGATTCCATTTTACAATATGAATATTTTATTATGAACTCCCCCCATTTTTTAACACAAAAGGTGGCAAAAAGAGCATTAAGAATGTGGACTCTCTTGGGCTGGGGATGTGGCTCAGCGGTAGCGCGCTCGCCTGGCATGCGTGCGGCCCGGGTTCGATCCTCAGCACCACATACCAACAAAGATGTTGTGTCCGCCAAGAACTAAAAAATAAATATTAAAATTCTCTCTCTCTCTCTCTCTCTCTCTCTCTCTTTAAAAAAAAAAAAAAAGAATGTGGACTCTGAAGCCAAACTGGCAACGCTCACACCCCAGTTCTGTGACCCTTTAGTTGTCTTTATGCAGATTTCATAATCTCTCAGTTTTCTTTTTTGTAGCATGAGGATAGTAACAGCCTTTGTCTCATATATGAGGATTAAGCAATATATGGTGCATTTAAGACAGGGCCTGGTACACAGAGAGCCCTGTATAGCGGGCACTTTTTTTTTTTTTTTTTTTTTTTTTAAGAGAGAGTGAGAGAGGGGAGAGAGAGAGAGAGAGAGAGAGAGAGAGAGAGAGAGAGAGAGAGAGAGAGAGAATTTTTAATATTTATTTCTTAGTTCTCGGCGGACACAACATCTTTGTTGGTATGTGGTGCTGAGGATCGAACCCGGGTCGCACGCATGCCAGGCGAGTGCGCTACCGCTTGAGCCACATCCCCAGCCCAGCGGGCACTTTTATTGTAGGAAGGTGGGGTGTGCTGAGACTAAGGCATGGCTCTGGACCAAGACTGCCTAACGTCAAGTCTCGTGTCCTTATCTGTAGAACGGAGAGCAGTACCAACCCTCCTAGGGGTGTTGTGTGATTGAAACTATCTTTAGAGAGATATAGTCTATATACATCCACTATATATAATATATATGTATGTTTGTGTATGGATGTGTATATGTCATTTCAGAAAGTGCCTTGCACTTGGTCAGCACTATTGTATTTCAGCAAATCCAAGATGGCATAGTTGTAAAATGCATCATTATTTTATGTACTAAGAAAGAAAAGCCATTGCAATTAAATTATGACATGCCTTTGACTGTAATCCATCCTAATTTCAAATATGATACAAAGTGAAAAAATGCACATCTTGGAATTGATGAAACGTGGGATTTAAGTGTTAGCCATTCCACTCTTGTTTTTGCTTAAAAATATATCTTGGATATTGTTCCATATTGGTACAAAGAGAGCTTTTTCTTTCTGTTTTAAATGGTTATATAGTAATCCATTGTGTGAATGAGCCATAAATTATTTAACCAGCCCCCTATTAGTTTCCACCCTGTCACAGTTACAAATGATACCACAATGAATAACCCTAGAGACATGTCATTTTGCAAGTTGGCTATGATATCTACAGGATCAATTCCCAGAACAGACATTGCTGGGTCGAAGAGTATATGTATTTGGAACTTTTGTAGCTATTTTTAAGATCACGTTTTAAATTTCCAGACTTCTTCAAGCCAAGGAAAGCATGCGTCAAAAAAGTTTGAAAAGAATCAGCCTAATGAAAGAGGAGAGCTCCACTGGGAATTCCACCGGGAATATGGTGGAGACAATATTTTCATACACTGCTGTGGCCCCGTAAATTGGTCAGACATTTTGTGGGGAGGAGGTACTGGGAATTGAATCCAGGTTGCTTTACCACTGAGCTACATCCCAAGCCCTTTTTATTTCTTATTTTGAGACAAGGTCTTGTTAAATGGCTGAGGGTCTCACTAAGATGTTGAGGCTGGCCCCAAACTTGGGATCCTCCTGTCTCAGCCTCCTAAGTCACTGGGTCTACAGGCATGCATCACAGCACCCAGCATGGATAGACTTTTGAAAGATATTTTGGCACTGTCTTTTCAGTTCTACTTCTAGAAAGCTGTCTTACAAAAATACTAGCACAAGCTGCAAACACAAATATAATCCTCATAGCATACAATGTGGCAGTCGTGGTGTTCAGAGCTTATGGATATTAACCAATCTAATTCCCATGCTTTATGAGGTAAGGGCTACTAGCTCAATTTTATAGAGATGGAGAATTAAAATACAGAAAGGATAAAACTAATAAGCTGCAGAGATAGGCTTGGACCCAGCCAACCTGGCACGAGTTTGTACTCGTAAGAATACAAACATACTATTTTGAAATAGTAAAAAAAAAGAGACAGAGACAGAGACAGAGAGAGAAAGATGGCTAAATGTCACAAAGTGAGTTATCTAATATTATTATAAATTCATGCTGCAGAAAGCAATGCAACCATGATAAAGAATGAAGTAGATCTTTATATACCAACATCAACATATGTCTATAATGTAGTGCCTTGTTTGAAAAAATCAAAAAGGGCCAGGTGTGGTGGTGCATGCTACTAGGAAGGCTGAGGCAGGAGGATCACAAGTTCAAGGCCAGCCTCAGCAACTTAGTGAGGCCCTAAGCAACTTAGGGAGATCATGTCTCAAAATAAAAAATAATAAAATCTGGGGATATGGCTCAGTAGTTAAGTACCCAAGGGTTCAATCCCTGGTAGGACCCCCCCCCCAAAAAAAAAATCAATTAATTAAAAAGGAGAAATGGGAGTGTGGCTCAGTGGTAGCACACTTGCCTAGCATATACAAGGCCATATGTTTGATCCCTAGTACCATAAATAAATAAATAAATACAAAAAGGAGAGTACAGGGCATCTTGGATAGCAAGAGTACATTTCACTACATGTGTGTATGTCATCTATCAAACACAGAGATGGATGGATGGATGGACAGATGGATGGATACCTGCATATATAAATAAATAACAATAAGTTAAAGGAAAATGAAACAATAAAGGCTATTTACCACAATTACATCTGATTAAGAGAGAAGGTTAGAGAAGGAGGACTTTGTATACTTCCAAATTATTTGTCTTTACATAGATAATATAATAATAAACCAGAGATCATTAAGAGACAGCAGTCATGTGGGCATTTAATTCCTGACTCCTTAATTTTCACTTGGCCCTTGTACCAAATTTCATCAGAAACACCAAGAAATAGTTGAATACTGTGAATTGAAAAAGAAATGGGGCAAAATCAAAAAACAAACAACCCCCCACATTCCGAGATAAATAGCCCTAACCTGTACTATTATATTATTTGGAAATTTATTGAGCTTTATGACCTACAAAAGGCACCTATCAAAAATAAACCTTTTTTAAGTTATGAATGCATAGTTGAGTTTTCTTTGGCACTTTTGGGTGATTCTGCCATTTCTAAGTTCTTTTCACTTCCTAGATTCTTCTCTTCTGACTTGAATTTCCCTCTAGATACTTACTGTCTTAATTCACGAATGCTGCTGTAATGAAATATTCTAGACTGGGTGTTGTTTTGTTTTTCCATCCTAGGGATTGAACCCAGGGATGCTCTACCACTGAGCTACATCCCCAGCTACTACTACTAACCTTTTTTTTTTTTTTATAAATTAAAAATATTTGTTTTTCAGACAGGTCTTGCTAAGTTGCCCAGGCAGGACTCCAACTTGCAATCCTTTGGCCTCTGCCCAGCTAAGGCACTGGGATTACAGGTTCGTGCCAGCATGACTGCCTGGGTCATTTATAAAGCGAGCTCTTGTAGTTCTAGAGGCTGGGTAGTCCAAGAACAAGGTGCTGGTGTTTGGTGCCTTGTGAGGGCTGCTCTCTGCTTCCATTATGGTGCTTGTTGCTGTGTTCACATATGGTGGAAGGCAGAAGAGCAAGAGAGCATGCCCTTCAACCTTGAGCTCTTCCTGAGGGTAAGGATCCCATTCACGGGGAAGGGGGGAGGGATTCCTCATGACTTAATCACCTTCCAAAGACCACATCTTAATAACTGTTCACCACATCTTCATCCTGGGAATTCATTTTCAACATCAGTTCTCCAGGGCAAACCATCATTCAAACAATAGCACCTAGGGATGAAGGTTACTTTACACCAGGATCTTTCTAGGAGTGATCGTAAAGAAAACACCTTTATTTATTTTTTAAAGGTCCAGGCCAGGTTGAGTTGGTGGGGTAGTCCTGAGCATACTGGTGAAAAGACTCAATGATGATCTCAGCTGCCTAAAGAGGGAAGCACTCTCCAATGAAGAGGCCCACAGTGAACAAACCCTGCCATGCCATACCCACTTGGCACCAGTGGGTCACACCCTCCACTGCTTCTCAGGAAGAGACCTGATCTCAAGAAAGGAGCATAATTGCCAGGTGCAGTAGTGCACACCTGTAATCCCATCTGCTTGGGAGGTTGAGGCAGGAGGATCACAAATTCAAGGCCAGCCATGACAACTTAGCCAGGCCCTGTCTCAAAATAAAAAATACTGGTGGTATAGTTCAGTGGTAGAGTGCACCTGAATTCCATCCCTCGCCCTTAATTAATTTTTTTTTTTTCTGGACAGGTCTTGCTAAGTTGCCCAGGCAGGACTCCAACTTGCAATCCTTTGGCCTCTGCCCGCTAAGGCACTGGGATTACAGGTTCGTGCCAGCATGACTGCCTGGGTCATTTATAGTTGTAGAGGCTGGTAGTCCAAGATCAAGGTGCTGGCATTTGGTGTGTGAGGGTTCTCCAGGAGAATCGCTGAGAACGACAGTGGATCTTTGGAGGCAGTCATTTGAGATCACATACACAGCATTCTTAAGGCATTGGTGCTTTACCAGGTAAACTGGGAGGAGAGGTTCTAAATGTCATCGTCTCGTAGAGGACTTCCGTGCTGCTGAAGCAGGAAGCTAGAAGCATCTATTTCAGTATACCTGACCCTCTAAGGATGAAGTTATTATACTTGCTAGTTTCAGGCTCTGGATAAACTTCCCATATAACTATTCTAGTTTTCCAAGACTATTTTTATACTTTTTGAGGTATTCATCCCAGATTAGCTTTTTCTTCCTCCCTCCCTCCCTCCCTCCCTCCCTTCCTTCCTTCCTTCCTTCCTTCCTTCCTCCCTCCCTCCCTCCCTCCCTTCCTTCCTTTCTCCTGTTCTAATGAATATGGACAGTTTGGAAATCTTTTCTAGGAGAAGGATTCTTGGTGTGACTCCCTCTGTGCTGTTTATCTTCAGGTGCGATATCGGTCGTGTCTTGCAGACCTTGTTTTACTGTCCTATGACTCCCCCTTCCTGTTCATTATTCCTCCCTGGTGTCTTGTGGGTCTCTTGGAGAGCTTTCCTCCCAGTGGAGGATTCCTGAACTGATAAGGTCCCCTTTTGCCCAGAAACAGAGGAATTTGCAGTCTCTGGTCATGGTAGGAGTCCCCAAGTTTATATAAACCATATCCAGGGCCCAACAGCTAAAGTGACAGGATTTGTCTCCTTCTTTGAGCTCTTTCCTGGCAGGGCTCAGCCTCACTGTGAATATCGACATAACCTGTAATCCCAGCGATTTAGAAGTCTGAGACAAGAGGATCACAAGTCAGAGGCCAGCCTGGGCAACTTAGTGAGACCTTATCTATAAATAAATAAATAAATGGCCAGGGATGTAACTCCATGGTAGTGCATCCCTGGCTTCAATTCCCGGTACTGCAAAAGAAAGAGAAAAGATACTCTTGTACATGCTTCATGGTAGACATATGTGCAGGGTTTGGGTAGATCGGACAATGAGGAATGGGTCCAGAATGGTTCTGAAAATTACCTGTGTACCAGAATCATCTGTAAAACCAATAGGAAACCCAAATTAATGATGAAGGGCTTCAGCCTGGTTTTATTTTGTTGGAATGGTGTTTTTTTGATTGTTTGATTTTGTTTGGGGGACCAGGGATTGAACTCGGGGCACTTAACCACTGAGCCACATCCCTAGCCCTTTTTAATGTTTACTTTGAGACAGGGTCTCATTAAATTTCTTAGGGTTTCCCTAAATTGCTAAGGCTTGCCTTGAACTTTCGATCCTCCTGCCTCAGCCTCCCGAGCCACTGGGATTACAGGTCTGTGCTACGACACCCTGGCATGTTGGGATTTTTTTGGACCAAGTTTCCCAGGTGATTCTGAATCACATCAAAGTTCTGAGTCACACTACAGTCTAGGGTTTGGAAATATCACTCTTTATATCAAAATGACTATTCATTTAGTAAATAGTGGAGGAGAGGTCCCATTCAACCACATTCCTTGCCACAGTGCATATTGTGAGATATCTTTAATTTTACCAATCTTGAAAGTGTAAAATGATATCTTCTATCTCACTGAGATCTTAATTTGCATTTCCCTGTTGCTAACAATACCTAGCATCCTTTCATATATTTAATAACTTTCTTTCTGTATTATATTTACTTCTTGTAGCATTTTACTTTTCTAGTGAGGTGGTATTTCTTATTGATTTATACAGCCTTTTAATATTCACTAAGTGTTTCTTTCATTCACTATTATGTATATTGAAAGATCACTTTTTGGGTCAGGTACATAGTTAATGAAACAAGGATCCCTTTGCAAAGTTTACATCCTAACAGGAGACAAACAATAAATGATATGATAAGTAAGTAAATCACAGTAATTTAGAAGGGGCTACATACATGGGAAAAGGAAATATGAGAAATAGAAAGTCAGAATATAGCTTTTATTGGATGCAATTGTAGCCATGTTAATTATAGCCCTTCCCTTTGCCCGCCCCAATTAGCCAATTGTGTAGATTGAAACCCCGAGCTCCTCCAATCAGGGTGAAGGACAGTGCTGCCTTAGGGATATAAGCAGGCTGACCACGGGCTCAGGTGCGCTCCCTAGCCAGGCGCCACAGCTTGCCCTTTGGGCAGGAGAAGTTTGCCTTGCACACCCACTTTGGATCTCGTGTCTGATTTTGGGGGGCAACTCAGTATTTCTAACAGAAGTGTTCCATTTAGTAGCCTATTAAGCTGACAGTCTCCACTGTTAAAAGAAAACCTTTAGACAAAGTAGATTTCACAGGGCTTAATTAAGGATGACTTGTGAAATTGGGTAGCCCCGAGAACCAAGGCAGAACCTCGGGGCTGCCACGTGGCTGGACAACATTTAAGGACAGAAAAAGGGAAGTGACGTGCGGAAGGTGGAAGTGAAGTCTAGAGACAGCTCTGTGGATTAAAGCTTGGCGCCTGCCTTATTTGAAATTGGTCTGAATGGTTGGTCACCTGTAAGTGACTGAAGCTTGGCGGCTCTGACTGGCTGAGACTCCACTATTTGTTACAAAGCAAAGGGGCTTCTGAATTGGGTTTTCAGTTTGTTTATGTACTGAGTTGGGTTGCAGTTTGTGACACAAGGACTAGGATATTCAAATAGGGAGGCTTTCTCAGGCCAAATCTAACTTGATTTAACACAACTAGTTGTTCTGCTTTTTGCTTCTTTCCTGTACCAGTGATTGAACCTAGGGCCTCACACATGATAGCACTACCACTGAGCTACATCCCCAGTCCTTTATTTTATTTTAATCTTGAGACAGGGTTTCCCTAAGTTGTCCAGACTGGCCTCAAAGGTAAGATCCTCCTGCCTCAGCCTACCCAGTAGCTGAGACTTACAGGGATGCCGCTGAGCCTCGCTTGTTCTGTTGTTTTTCACAGTGTCCTAGGTCATAAATTGCTCTATTGTCTGACCCAGTTAAGGGCCCCTTTGCCGTGGCAGCGTGTTTTATCAGGCTTTAAGGCTTACTGCTACCTGTTAGCCCCAAAGGACCTGGCCAGACGCAACTACACGGATCAGCTCAGCATGATTTTTATGCAGGAATGGAGTTTTATTTATTTATTTTTTTAATATTTATTTTTTAGTTTTCGGCGGACACAACATCTTTGTTGGTATGTGGTGCTGAGGATCGAACCTGGGCCGCATGCATGCCAGACGAGCGCATTACTGCCTGAGCCACATTCCAGGCCCAGGAATGGAGTTTTATTTAGAGTCATGCCTCTGATGGGCCCACTTTCCTGGTGGAAAGTGAGCCACTGGACAAAAGTAGGGGAAAGGGCTAAGCTAGGTTATACTGAGAGGTGACTTAATTAGTGAGCGTGTCAGCTTGAGCACTCAAGAATTTGGGGTCTGCTTTACAAATTCATGAAGGTGTCAGTTTGGGTACTCAGGATTTGGGGGTTTGTTTTACTGGACGAAATGGGAGGGGGTCTGGGTCAGTGGACAGTATCTGAGATTTATCTTACTGGGCCAGATGAAGGGCCTGGGGCCAGTGGTTGCTATCTGGGAAAGGATTTCTTTAGGGAAGTATCCATGCTTTGGCTTCTTGCCAGAGACTGTCATTCCAGACTTGATGGATGTCTCCTCCCTTGGGCCTGTCTTGTCACTGGGAGGAATGTATTGGGGAAGGATCAATGAATTGGGGAAGGATCAATCATTGTACGGGTTTCTTTTTTACTCCCTTTCCCAGGCCTCACTCTTTGGGGGTTTGTCGTTTTCCATATGTAATGCTACCTGTGAGGGTTCTTGGCTCTCTCTCACCTTGATTCTCTGTTAAATTTCGACTTGTACTTTAGCCCCCTCTTTTGTGGTGGTGGTGTTAGGGCAGTAGTGGGGAATCCCTGGGTCTCGTGTATGCTGGCAGGCTCTCTACCACAGAGCTATATCCCCAGCAAACTGCCCACCTCCTCGATTTCTTACTACCAAAATCTAAATGTTTTTTTTCCCACAATATCCTTAGGCATGAACTTCTCCAAACCCCATTCCAAATGAAGTCAGTCCTCTTCAGGAGAGCGGTTTAGTGCTCTCCCCTTAGGGTCTTTCCTTTCCCAGGTAAGAACCTCTGTACCACTGCACAGGAACTGAGGGTGGGCACAGCAGTGCATTTCTTTCACATGGATGTCCATTAGTCCCAACAGCATCTGTTGAGAAGACTGTCCTTCTTGCCGTTAAATGTATTACTTTGGCACCTTTGTCAAAACCCACTTGCTGGTGTACTCTGTCTCTGGATCCTATGTTGAGTTCCACTGATCTCAATAATGTCAGTTATGTCAACACAGACTGTTGCATTGGCTGTAAATGAAGCAGTGTAAGTCCAGGTACTTTGTTCTTTCTTGATACTGTTTTATTTACTATAAGTTCTTTGCATGTGTAGGTATATTTTCCAAAAAAAATTATATTTATAAATAATATGCAAAATGAATCTTGTGAGTTAAGATGCTTTTGGAATGTTGATCCAGATTAGGTTAAATCTGTAAAAATGCAGAAAATAGGCATAAATATGTAGCTTTCTAATCCACAAACATAGTATATCTCTCCTTTTTTATGTCCTCTGTAGTTTCTCTCAACAATGTTTTGTAGTTTTCAGTAAACAGGTCATGTACAGTTTTTATTAAAATATATCCCTAGTAATTGTAGTGATTCTTAACTTCTTTTTCTATTTTTTTTTGCATTCCATAAAAATATAATTGATATCTGTATGTTCACCTTGCACTCTGTAATTTTGCTAGACTTAATAGTTTGAGGAGTTTTCTAACACATACTTCTTGATTTTCTTTTTATGTGTACTAGGATAATATCGGCACATAAAGGCAGATTTGCTTCTTTTTCAATCTGTATGCCTTTATTCCTTGATATCTTGCCTAGACTAGTGTTATCCATACAATTCTAAACAGAAGTTGTAAGAATGGATGTCTTACCTTGCTCCCAATCTTAGGGAGAAAACATTGTCTTTCACCATGAAATATAATGATAGCTGTAGATATTTTTTAAAGATACCCTTTACCAGAGAGAGTTTTTATTTTCAGTTTGATAAGAGTTTTAATTGGGAATGAATATTGAATTCTGCCATTTACTATTTTAACATCTACTAAAGTGGCCATAGGATTTTATCCTTTATTTTGTCAAATTAACCTTGAATTCTTGGAATAAAGCCCACTTGGTCATGATGTATTTCCTTTTTATATTACTGCATTGAATTTGCTACAATCTTAAGGCTATTTTTTTTTTTGCATCTATGTTCATGAAGTGTATTGGTATGTAATTTTTTTCTTGTAATGACTTTGTTCAATTTAGATATTGGGGCAAAGCTAGACTCAAAACTTTTGTTGAAAAATGCTCCCTTCATAGTTTAAGATCATTTTTAATAATATTTTTGTAGAATTGAGGGGTTTTCGTTTTGTTTTGCTTTGTTTCCCTTCTTAAATGTTCTCTAAAATATACCAGTTAAACCAAAGATTCTGGACTGTCCTTTGAGGAAAGACTTTTAAAGTATGGATTCAATGTTTAGAGTAATTGCTGGACTATTCAGATTTGCAGTGTTTTTTAGAGTAAGACTTGTACTCTGTGTCTTTTAAGGAATTTGCCCATTTCATCTAAGTTTTACAACATATGGGCATCAGTGGTCTGTAATAGTCCCATATCCTTCTAACAGCTGCCATATCTCTGGTAATGTCCTCTTAATTTCCCTTTTGTTGTTAATTTGACTCTCTTTCTTGATCAGTTTAGCTTTTGTCATTTTTATTCATCTTTCTTATTTTTATTTGTTTGTTTTAATTAGTTACACATGGCAGTACAATGATCTTGACAAAGCATACATTTGAATCAGATGGGATCTAATTTCTCGTTTTTCTGAGTGTACAGGTTGCAGAATCACATTGGTCATGCAGTCACGTATATACCCAAAGCAATAATTGCTGCAGGCTGCCCGGCCCCCAGGCCGAGCCGGCTGGCTGAGCTCCACTCCTGCCGCTGCTGTCGCCCAGCACTGCCTGCCGCACTCCTGCTGGGCGCTTCCCTGCTGGGCTGTCAGTGCACGCCGGCTAGTAATCTTGCAACCCGGTTGGGCACAAAAACACAAGCCAGTCAAACTGAAACAAAGTTTTATTTTGTGAGAGGCCATGTGCGTCCCCTAACAAGTGGGTCCACCCACGTGTCCTCTACCTGAGCGGGGGGTGGGGGGGTGGGGGGGGTGGGGGGGTGGGGGGGGGCTCCACTTCCCCCGGAACATCCTCCTACCATCCTTTCCCAACCAATGGGAACTCTCCCATTACAAGAGTGACATGAGTAACCTGAGTCCCGAAACGGGCCCAGGTAAACAGCAGGAGTCCAATTACCATATGAATGTAACTTAACATAATCATAATCTGAATGGCTGGCTGGCAGTCACTAAACCCAAAGGTGCCTGTATCAATATTTTTGCTGTGGCTCTTAGCAAATAATGATGTCTATTTTATTCTGCTGTCCTTCCATTCCCCCCTTCCCCTCCCCTCCCCTCCCATCTCTTCTCTTTACCCAATCTAATGTGACCCACTTCTTCTTTTTTTTCCCCCTCACATCTTCATACCTGTATTCTGTATAATGAAGGGGATCTCCTTCCCTCTTCCATGCAATTCCCATTCTCCCTCCCTTTCCCTCTCACCTTTCTTCCCTATCTAGAGGTAACTTTCTTCTCATGCTCTTCCTCCCTAGCCCATTTTGAGTAACCTCCCTTTTATCAGAGAAGACATTCGGCATTTGTTTTTTTGGGATTGGCTAACTTCACTTAGCATAATCTGCTCTAATGCCATCCATTTCCCTGCAAATGCCATGATCTTGTTATTTTTTAGTGCTGAGTAATATTCTATTATGTATAAATGCCACATTTTTTTTATTCATTCCTCCATTGAAGGGCATCTAGGTTGGCTCCGAAGTCTAGTATTGTGAATTGTGCTGCTGTGTGGTTGTGCTGATGTGGCTGTGTCCCTGTAGCATGCTGTTTTTAGGTCTTTTGAGTATAGTCTGCGAAGAGGAATAGCTGGGTCAAATGGTGGTTCCATTCCCAGTTTTCCAAGGACTCTCCATATTGCTTTCCAAATTGGCTGCACCAATTTGCAGTCCCACTAGCAACATATGAGTGTACCTTCCGCCCCGCCCCCCATCCTCGCCAGCACTTACTGTTTGACTTCATAATGGCTGCCATTCCTACTGGAGTGAGATGGTATCTTAGAGTAGTTTTAATTTGCATTTCTCCGATTGCTAGAGATGGTGAGCATTTTTTTGTGTATTTGTTGATTGATTGTATATCCTCTTCTGAGAAGTGTCTGTTCAGATCCTCGGCCCATTTATTGATTGGGTTATTTTGTTGTTGTTGTTGTTGTTTAACTTTTTGAGTTCTTCGCATATCCTTGAGATTAGAGCTCTATCTGATGTGTGAGGGGTAAAAATTTGATCCCAGGATGTAGGCTCCCTATTCACCTCACATATTATTTCTCTTGCTGAGAAAAAAAACTTTTTAGTTTGAATTTGTCCCATTTGTTGATTCTTGGTTTTAACTCATATGCTATAGGAGTTTTGTTAAGGAACTTGGGGCCTAACCCCACGTGATGGAGATTAGGGCCTACTTTTTCTCCTATTAGACGCAGAGTCTCTGGTTTGATTCCTAGATCCTTGATCCATTTTGAATTAACTTCTATGCATGGTAAGAGAGAGGGATTCAATTTCATTTTGTTTTTTATTCATCTTTCTAAGGTCAGTTTTGCAACAGTTTAATTGATATTCTCTATTGGTCCATTGGTCCATTTTCTTTTTTTTTTTTTTTTTTTTAAAGTGAGAGTGGAGAGGGAGAGAGAGAGAGAGAGAGAGAGAGAGAGAGAGAGAATTTTTAATATTTATTTTTTAGTTCTCGGCGGACACAACATCCTTGTTGGTATGTGGTGCTGAGGATCGAACCCGGGCCGCACGCATGCCAGGCGAGCGCGCTACCGCTGAGCCACATCTCCAGCCCCATTGGTCCATTTTCTATCTCATTGATTTTGCTCTGATTTTCTTCCTTCTGACTTTGGGCATAAATTGCTGGTTTTATTGTTTTCCTCCTAGCTTCTGGAAAAAGATACAGGCTTAGAATATTGTCTTTAGACACTTCTTATTTAATGTAAGTGTTTCAAGCCTCAAAGTTTCCTTCTACACTCAATTGTAGATGTGTATTATAAACTTGTTTGTTGCATTTTTATTTTTATTCAGTAATATTTTCTTTCTTTCTTTATTTTCTTTCTTTCTTTTCTCTCTCTCTCTCTCTCTCTCTCTCTCTGATGTGTGTGTGTGTGTGTGTGTGTGTGTGCGCGTGTTGCTGGGGATTGGATTGAACCCAGGGCTTTGTGCATGTGAGGCAAGCACTCTATCAACTGAACCCCCTATCCCCAGCCCAATATTTTCTATTTTTCATTGTAATTCCTTCATTAACTTGAGTTAAATAGACATGTGCTGTTTAATTTCTCTTAGAGGATTATCCAGATAGTTTTTGTTTTTATTTATTTTTGCCATACTCAGATAACATAATTTTAATCCTTATAAATTTATGGAGATTATTTATATGTTAGTATATGGTCTGTACTTGTGAATATTCATGGGCACCTGAAAAGAACATGCATTCTGCTAATATTGAGTATGTTTTATATCTACATATTAGGTGACGTTATTTAAAAGTAGTTCCAAGTTTTTATATACTTACTAGTTTTATATATAATTGTTCTATCAATAAATGGGATAGGAACTGGGTGTGATGGAGCATATTCTTGATCCCAGCAAGAGAGGAAGGTTGAAATCTATAACTGTAAGTGTACATTCTCTATTTTGTCTTTCAGTTACTTAGGTTATTTTCCTGTCATCTGAAGCTCTGTCACCCAACACATGTACATTTAGTTATTTCTTTTTGATGACATGGTTCTTTTCTCATTTGCTTATAATCTCCCTGAAGCTTACTTTGCATAATAGTGATACACCCATTTCAGCTTATTATGATTAATGTTTGCTTGGTATATCTTTTTTCTATCCTTTGATTTTTTAACCAATCAGTGTATTTATATTTAGTTTGTTCTCATGGTCTTTTTATGTAGCCTGACACCTCTGCCTTTTAATTGTAGTGTTCAGGCCATTTATATTTAATGTAATAATAATATAGTTGTATTTAAGCATACCATTTTGCTATTTGTTTTCTATTTGTTATATCTGTTCTTTATTCTGTTTTCTTTGTTTCTACTTTTTCAGTCATTTTATATATATATATATATATATATATATATATATATATACATACATATAGTGTGTGTGTGTGTGTGTGTTGTTATTGTTGCTGGAGATCAATTCCAGAGCCTGTGCATGCTAAGCAAGCACTCTATTACTGAGTTACACTCCCAGACCTTTAATTCGTTAAAGTCATTTAGTTAATTATTTTTTGGTACTGGAAATTGGACCCTGGGGTATTTTACCTCTAAGCTACAATCCCAGTGCTTTGTATTTTTTTATTTATTTAATTTTTATTTATTTTTTGTACTGAGGATTTAACCCAGGGGTGCTTAATCACTGAGTCACATCCCAGCCCTTTTTAAATATTTTATTTAGAAACAGGTTCTTGCTGAGTTTCTTAGAGCCTCTCTAAATTGCTGAATCTGGCTTTGAACTTGCAATCTCCTGCCGCAGCTTTCTGAGCTGCAAGGATTATAGATTAAGCCACTGTGCCTGGCCTTATTTTTTTATTTTGATACAGGGTTTTGCTAAGTTGTTGAGGATGTCCTTGAACTTGGGATTCTCCTGCCTCAGCTACTGAAGTAGCTATACAGGCATGTGCTACCATTCCTGGCTCCATTCAATATTTTAATGATTTCACTTTTTCTCTACATTTCTCTTGTTAGCTATATTTCTGTTTTATTTTTCAATGGTTGCTCCTAAATTAATCATATACATTTTTAAATTATCACAGTCTAGCTCCAAATAATGGTATAAAATTTCATGCAAGAACCATGAAGATTCTGAGAAAACACCCTACTTGTAAACATACAATCTTAGCCTGCTAAGATTTCATGGAGATTAGCAGAAGACTCAGGACCAACAAACAACCTTGTAACTTGACACAGTAGTAGGTAGATGCTATGCACACAGTGAGATGTGTGTCACAGATGATGAACCCTGAGCTTGGGAAATCTCAACCTTTCATAATTGTCTGCAAGCAAACCTGGTCACCCTGGAAGGACAAATACAAATAGTTTTATGTTTTTTTCTCTCAGAAGATGATTCTTGCTGAGGTTTTTGTTTCTTAACCAACTCTTCTCTCTTGAATATTGTATGTGTGGCAAAATACATGCTCATTAGGAAAAACTGAAGTGTAATATCTGGTGAGCAAAGGCCACACTTCTCAGGCTCCTTGTGAAGGCTTGAGAGTAAAGCCAATAGATTCCAGCCCCACTGAGCTGGCATCCGTGGCAGGCCTGAGTCTGTCTGTTTCAGTTCTCAGTTCTGCTTCCCGCTGCTATAAAGCCTTGCCCAACTGTTAATGCCCTCTCGGTCTTGATTTCCCCAGAAGTGAGTAACCCTGTATTTGTCAGCACCTTTTTATCACTTCCAATTTTCTTTTAATTTCATACTTATCAAAGGACTCTTCTAGACTTTTTTAGACCAAAAGTTTCTTTTTATCATATATCTCTCATTAAAAAAAAATAAGCAAAGCAAATTGGTTGTGGCATCCCTAAAACTTCACCTCTGGCTCTTCACCAGGGCTCAGCATTATCAACACCTGTGTTTTTTGACATAGGATTGCACTCTGGGTCCACAGGAGGTTGAAATGGCAGCACTTCTTCAGAGCAAACTTCACCCTTGTCTTGGCAGTTTCCTCCTAACCACTGACACTGACTCTAGCAATAGAGGGCCTCAGGGCTGCTTCCTGGATGATGGGCTAGGAGACCCTCACTAGCTAAGGTGTTTGAGCAGGGGAGATGAGGGTCTTTGACTTGGAGTATAGCATGGGCTAGAGTTCTGTTCATGTGGCATGTTGGTCAATAACCTGCCCACTGTGTCTTCGGAACCCTTTGTATAAACTATCTATTTTTTAGTTTTGGAAACTGAACTGCAGAAAGGTAAAATAACTCACGCAAACAGTCAGAGCAAGGGATCCTACCCAGCTGCGTCTGACTCAAAACCATCCCTTCTGTTTCCCTTCCTAGTCCACCATGTTCCTCCTTTCTGACCCATTGCCCTGGGGCTACAGACTTTGAGCACTCTGCTTCTCCAGGACATACCAGCTTGGGGGGTAGGGCATCAGTACATTACCAATAATACGAATAAAGCACTGTTTCTGTGACTCAGCCTCTCCCACTGAACTAAAGGCATCTGGGAGTCTCTCAGATACCTCCAGCCAGTTCAGAGAATTGGGGGAGAAAGCAGGTCTCCCATGTACTTCCCAAAGAGCCCATCTGGCCCTTACTCAGTAGGTCTCTCTTCCCTCCCCTGTCCTATAGGGCGAGGGCTGCTGACCAGAAGTTCCTGGGGGAAGGCCTTCCAGCCTGTGCCCCCATTATGTTCTGTGTGCCCTGCATGTGTGATGGGTGGTTCCTTCTGTTCCCCACCCTCAGGGCTGGGTCCTTGTCCCAGGGTGGGTCTCTCTCGAGTAGCTCTTCTGACCTCCATGAGGAATGATTCTACCTCCTTCAGTCTTCCTGTCTCTGGCCTTCCCCTTGCCCCACCCCAATTCTCCAGTCCGGCTCAGAATTACAAGAATTACAACTGTGGCAGCTGAGGGCTAAGGTCTGTATTTACGGATCCCAATACATGGGCCTTATCTCCCCATATTAGTTTTAAGTTGCTGTAATAACAAGTTACTGTCTTAAAGCAACACTCTTTTAAAAAAAATATTGTTTAGTTGTCAATGGATCTTTATTTTATTTATTTATATGTGGTGCTGAGAATCGATCCCAGTGACTAACAGATACTAGGCAATAGCTCTACCACTGAGCCACAACCCCAGCCCCAACAATCACTTTTTAATCTTTCAATTCTGTAAGTCAGGACAGGTAAGCCTGGGTCCTCTGCTGACAGGTCCTGTGGGACTCTTGCATAGAGAGACAAGGCACCAGGGCATTCAGCAGGAAGCAGCATATATTAGTTCCAGCGCTGGCCCAGTGGATTTGTATCCTAAGGCTAGCCCCAAATGCAGGAGGTGCTTTATATTCCTTTTGTTAGTTGCTCCTCACTTGCTAGCTCTTTGTCTCTCATATAGGGTAATACACATCTGGATTGGACATTCTATTTCTATAGTCTAGAGTGCAACAATGTTACCACAAAGTGGTGGAATGTTCAGTTTATACTGATGGTGCCAGGTTATCTTTCCTTTGTTCTGAGAAAGTCCCTACCACACCCTCAGAAAGCTGAAATCACCATGTCAGCAGGGATAGGCTCTCCTCTAAAGGCTTTAGGGAAGAATCCACTTCCAAGTTCATTTGGGTTGTTGGTAGCATTCAGTTCCTTGGGGTTGCAGGACTGAGGTTCCTGCGTTCTCACTGGTGCCTGTCAGGGGCCAGTCTTTCCTCCTAGAGGCTGCCCTTGTTCTGTCTCATGCTTTCCATGTTCCCCTTCTCCTGTCCCTAGAAGATTGTTCCCTACTTTTAAGGGCTCATATATTTTAGGTTGCTGAGGGCCATTGCCAAGTAGGAATGACGCATCGAAATTTCCTTGCCAGCGTACCCCATGTTGCTTAGAGGAAGGACTCGTGGAAATGGACTTGCCTAGGACATTCGCTGTGACATTGCATGTATGTTTGAGAAAGGTGACCCTGCTCAAGGACCAGGGTGGATCCAGGTTTAGGGTGTATCCTGCAGGTTTTAGGAAGTATCCCACTCCTTGGGTTTAGGGCGTTCCCAGGTTAGGACAATCTGGGTTTAGGGCAGTTCCAGGTTTAAGGTTATTCCTGCTGGGAATAGGGCGTATCCTGCTGCCTGAGTTCCAGTTGAGTTCTCCTGGAATTCGAAAAGTATTTGGGAACGTGAATTTCCTGAGAACGTGTGTGTACGGGGCCGGTGTGAGTTTGGGAATACAGAATTGCTGTTTGAATCTACAAGGTGTGTGGTGGCTCGTGTTTCTGTGCCCAGCCAGACTGCAGCATTAGGTGTCCTCCCACTTGGAAAGTTCAGGACAAAACTGTCTGCAAAGACCATTTTACAGTGTATCAGAATATATCTGTAAGAGCCAGATGTGGTGGCTGTAATCCAGCTAGGGAGGCTGAGGCAATAGGATTGCAAGTTCGAGGACAGCCTTGGTAACCTAGAAAGACTCTCTCTCAAATAAAATGTAAATAAGGTAGTTCAGGGGAATAGCTCTTGAATAGCATGTGCAAAGCTGGAGAAGGGGGTTACTTAGCTGGGTTTGATCCCCAGTACTGGGGGGAAAAAAGCACATATACATATATATTTATGCGTAGGTTTCAGGGATAGTGCACAGCAGCTTTGGGGAGCCATTACTTGACCTGACATATCTGCCAGCTGATTCAAAATCTCCTTGAGGAGTTCGGGTGCTGGCTTAGCCCTTGAAGGGAAACTGAGGAACGAAGGACAGGTAAGCGAGAAATGAAAGACAGAGACCAGGCAGAGATACACACCAGAGTTCATTTGTCAGAGCTGACAAATAAAGGCCATCCCTCTCTAGGAGACAGAGGCAAAACAGGCCTGAGTTCTGGGACTTTAAGGGGCAGGCTCAGGAACCAGAGCCAGGTGGGTCCTAAGGCAGGTGGTTAGGGGTTGGATTGGGATGAGGGAGTGGTGAGCCTTTCTCGGAAACGCCCTTGGGCGGGAAAGTGAAATATTTTCCTTAAAATGAGGACTGTCACTTAAGATAGCCTTCCAGATGCTAAGCAAGGACCTTATATTTCCCCCTTTTTTGTTTTTATTGGGCCCCTTTGGGAACAGGGACGTAGGTTGATCTTCTGTAACTGCTTCCTGCTGGGAAGGGGCAGCATTTGAATCCGGCCTGGGAGAAACGCAGCTTGAGAGGGCCTGTGGGTGTCACAATAGAAAAGGACAGAGAAAAACATTTTATTTTTATTCTTATTTTTTTAAAATTTTTTTTTAAAAGTGAGCACAGCAGGTATTTTTTTTTAAATATTTATTTTTTAGTTCTTGGCGGACACAACATCTTTGTTGGTATGTGGTGCTGAGAATCGAACCCGGGCCGCACGCATGCCAGGCGAGCGCGCTACCGCTTGAGCCACATCCCCAGCCCCGAGAAAAACATTTTAAATGGGAGTTATGAACCACCGAGGGAGTGGTAAGAATGACCCAATAGGGTCCAGTCCATTTTGTGGAGAGAGGAGAAGGGAGGCCTGTTGGGGGGGTTAAAAATTACCAGGACACCAGGAGACAGAGTGGGAGAAGGGGAAGAGGCAGAACAGCATTACTGTATTGCCAAAGAAGGTTCCTAATGCATGCAAGAAGGGCCAGAAAAGATGAGGAGCAAGGGGTAGTGGAGAATCAGAGGGTGGTGAGCTGAGCAGGGAGATGGGTGGACCTTAGTCCATACAGAAGCTCAAAAGGGGAGATGTTGAGTGGCTTCTTTGGGAGGGCACGTAACCTAAGAAGAGCTAAGGAAAGCAGTTTAGTCCAATCTAAATGTAATTCAAGGGATAGTTTAGTGAGACTGTTCTTCAAGGTCCAGTTGGTACATTCCACCGTGCCAGAGGACTGGGGACGGTAGGGGATATGAAAATGCCAGGAGATGTTGAGTGCCTTAGCTACAGACCGTGAAACATGGGAAGTAAATCCAGGACCATGATCAGACTGGAGCAAGGAGGAGAGGCCAAATCAGGAAAGAATGGGTTCAACGAGGATGTTGGCCACTGTAGAGGCACATGTATGGATGGTAGGAAAAGCTTCAACCCATCTCAAGATGGTGTCAACAGGTACCAAGAGAAATTTGTACTGCTTGACCAGGGGCATATGAAATCCAGCTGCCAATCAGAGCAAGGGAGATGTCCTCTTCCCTGGTGTAAAGGGAAGGCCGGTGGAAGGAGATTGGAGGTGGGATTGGTTTTTTGGCAGATTTCACAGGAGGCAGAGAGGGTAGAAAAAAATTGTAGGTCCTCTAGAGTGAGTTTAAGGTAGGAAGTGAGAAATTATTTTAAAGACGTGGTGTGAGGGTCAAAGAGGTTGTGAAGGAAGGTAAGCATCTGTTGGGTGTCAGGTGGGGAAGAGTCCCCTCGGAGGACTAGCAAGGCAGAGGACCACAGGCGGAGTAGCCTGTTAGAGGGCAGCGGCCCTTGCCTCAGAGTCTGCCTTGTTGTTGCCGAGTGTCACAAAGGAGGTGTCTGTCTGATGGGATTTACCATGTGAGATTCCAATGGCAGTGGGAAGCTTTGAGGCCTGAAGGAGATCGGAGATAAAGGGGGCATTCGTAATTGAGGTTCCCTTGGTGGTAAGGAATCCGCGCTCCTTCCAAATAGCAGAGTGGGAGAGAAGTATGTGGAAAGCGTATTTAGAGTCAGTGTAGGTCCCCTTTGCCAAAGTGAAGGCTCTGATGAGGGCAACAGGTTCAGCCTGCTGATTGGATGTACTACTAGGGAGGGGAGCTGCCACCGAGGTTAGAGAGACTAGAGCATACCCTGCCCCATGAACTCCCTCCCTCCTGAAGGAGGAGCCATCTGTGAACCCTGTGTATGTCACCTGGAGCAAGGGGCCTTCCTATATGTGGGAGGGATGGAAGAAGCTCCTCCAGAGTTTCAATGCCTGAATGGGTAAGAGGAGAAGAGGTGGAAGAGTCCTGAGGAGCCGGGAGGAGAGTAGCAGGGTTTAAAGGTGAGCTCATGTGGAAAGTAAGACTGGGATCTTCCACCAGGGAAACCTGGAGAGATAAAAGGTGATGAAGGGTAAGTATTGTAAGCCCTTGTAGATGAGGAGTTTCTGTAGGTGATGGGGAGCCAGGATGGTGAGTGGGACCCCAAAGGTGAGTTTGTTTGACTCAGCTAATGAGTAGTGAGATTGCAGCCAACGTTAGTAGGTAAGGGGCCCATCCCTGAACAGTAGGGTCAAGACCCTTCAATAGATAAGCCACAGGGGCAAAGGTTGGCCCCAGCATGTGTCCAAGGACCCCTAGAGTAAATCCCTAGTTTTCAGCCACATAAAGGTGAAATAGGCGTGTGAGATCAGGGAGATGGAGAGCAGGGCCCTGGGGGTGGAGCCTGGTGAAGGGCTTTGTAACAGAGTGCAATAGAGGTTCAGAGAGTGGGCCCGGGGCCGCACCATATAGAGGCTTAGCCAATATAGAGTAGTTAGGAATCCAAGCTCTGAGGAATCCTGCCATACCTAGGCAGGAGAGAATTTCTTCCTTAGTAGAGGGCGTTGGTATAGCAGCGATAGGCCCTTTCTTTCAACCGTGATGCCTTTGTGTGTAGGGATCAGGAGGAGGCCTAGGTGTGTTACCATTGCCAAGGAGAGCTGTACCTTGGATGGAGAAACCCTATAGCCATGAAGAGAAAGGAAGTGAAGAAGTTTACAGGTGTCCTGACACTGACCTCAAAGGAGGGACTGCTAAGAAGGAGGTCATCAACATAAGCACCATAGTGAGATGTGTGGATGCTAGGTCCTTAGCCAAGGCCTGTCTGAAGATACGAGGGCTGTCGCGGAACCCTTGGGGGAGAATTCTCCCCATCAGCTGAGTGGAGTTATAAGACTCAGGGTCTGTCCATGTAAACGTGAAAATATCTTGAGAGTCAGAATGGAGGGGAATAGAGAAGAAGGCATCTCTCAGGTCTAGCTCTGAGAAGTAAGAGGTCCCGGAAGGAGTGGTGGACAGAAGGGTATAGGCATTGGTGACCACAGGATGGATTGGGACCGCAGAGTTGATGGAATGGAGGTCTTGGACCAAGAAGTAGGAACCATTGGGCTTTTTTACTGCCAAGATGGGGAATGAGTGGTCTAAGGAATCCCTTTTACAAGAGGTCTTGAATGATAGGCTGTAAGCCTTGGAGTTTTTGTCAGGAAAGCGGGTATTGTGATTGGGCCAGAAAATGGAGGGGGTCTTTAGGTGGATGTGAATGGGCTTGTGGTGTGGCGCAACAGAAGGACTTGAAACATCCCAGACAGTAGGGTCCACCTTGGAAGGGGGTAGTGGGAAGGCACTGGCAGATGGGATAGGGGTGAGGATCAGGGGAGTGGCAGGTGAGTCTGGGTGGAAGCGTATATGAGGGGAGAAAGGAAGCATAGTCCCCCAACTTTGTGAGGATGTCCCTTCCCATAAGGGGAACAGGGCCCTGTGGAATGACCAAAAAGGAGTGGGTAAAAATTAGAGAGCCAAAAGCACAAACAAGGCTAGGTGTCTGCAGGGGTTGGTAAGGTTGACCCTGTACCCCAAAAATAGAGGTCATAGAAGGAGTAGTAGGCCCCCAGAACTCCTTGAGGACTGAATATGTAGCCCCAGTGTCCAGGAGGAAGGAGACAGGCCTACCTGAAATACGCAGAGTTACCCTAGGGATGGAAGCGGTCAGCTGATGGGGACCTGGGCCTCGTCAGTCCTCTGCAGCCAGGCCTAAGAGTTGGAAAGGGGAACCGGAGGCCAGATGGCCAGGGGCCTCTATGAGCTATGGGCTTGGGGACAGTCAACGGCCCAGTGTCCCTTCTGATGGCATTTAGGACAAGGGCCCAGAGGCTTGCGAGGCTTAGGACATGTACGAGCCCAGTGACCCTTCTGACCACATTTAAAACATGGTCCAGGAGGTCCCAAGAGACCCTTCCATGGACCAATGGAACCAGGAACAGATGCTAAGGACAGACAGATGGACAGCTTGAGCGAGCATCTGATATTTATGCTTCAGAGCCTTCTCGTCTCTCCTGTTATACACCTTAAAGGCCATTCCCAGGACCTCAGCTTGGGGAGTTAGGGGCCCCCTCTCGAGGTGCCTTAGTTTGGCCTTAATATCAGGGAAACTCTAGGAGAAAAAGTAGGTCATTAGTAGTTGTCTCCCATCTGGAGTCTCAGGGTCAAGATCAGTATATTGTAATAAAGCCTTGGTCAGATGATCTAAACATGCTGAAGGGTTTTCATTCTTACCTTGGAAGATTTCCTGGAGACTTTCATAATTGATAGCCTCATGGGCTGCCTTTCTAAGTCCTGCCATGAGGCAAGTAATGAATTGGCTACTACTAGTTACTCCTCCAGGAGAATTATCATCCCAATTGAGGTCCCGATCAGGGACTGCTTCAGTGCCAATCAGATGGGCAGGGGAGGTCTGATGTACCTCATCACCATAATTTCTAGCTTGCTCCCAAACTCGCCTGCATTCCTCAGGCAGGAGGGTGTTAGACAAGATCATATGGACATCATGGAAGGTCAAAGCATATGATTGAGTCAGATATTGAAACTCTTTGATATATGTGGTGGGGCTTGAAGTATAGGACCCAAGCCTCTTTTCTATCTGTGAAAGATCTGACAAAGAGAAAGGCACATGAACCCGGATTACACCATCTACCCCAGCCACCTCGTGTAGAGGACACAGAGATGTGGGTTGGGCAGCAGCTGCCTGTGAGCGTGTGGCAGGAGGAGGGAAGGGCGGAGGGGCTGAGGGGACTGTGGCTGCAGAGGCTTCATCAGAGAGGGAACTGTGGTATGGTGGGGGCTCATCCTCTGGGTTGAAGGAGGAGGAGTCCTGGGTAGGATCTTCTGTCCCTCAGGAAGCAGGTATAGGGGAGATGAGAGCTAGGAGGACTTGTGTGGAAGAGCAAGAGTTGCAGAGAGAGGGCTCATAATGTAGAGGAGAAGGCCTGAACGGATGATCTCTCTTTGCATTTTCCCAAACATTTACAATAGTTGAAAAGATCCCTTATAATATTGGGATCTAGAGTGCTGTTAAGCGGCCGTTTAGAGTCATTCAAAGGATATTGAGGCCAGATCTGATTGCACTACTGATAAGTTTTTTTGGGGGGTTAGGTCTAGGGTGAGAGAGAGAGAGAGAGAGACCCTAGGTTAGACAGGAGGCAGCCTTGAGGACTGTGGTTAGGGAATGGATGAGGAGCCACCCTCAGTGAGACGTAGTAGATGAGTTTAGAGGTGAGTCTAGTATCACCTAGATGAGAGGACGGTTATGCTCAGGGGGTCGTCACCACCACTGTGTAAGCGTTGGTGCAGGAGCCTGTAGAGGCACTTGGGCACCTGGCCAGGACTACGTATAAGGGGCAGAAGCCTGTAGAGATTAACCCAAGGCTGAGAGGTAGTCTCACCAGGAGCAACTCCCAATCACCTTCGGTGTTTTGTTTTTTCTCAAAACCCAGGACCCAAATAAAAGATCACCAATGGACCCAGTCAACAGTAGGGGTCAGCTATCGCTCTGAAAGCTGTGGCTGGGGGTGCTCCTGACCACTCGGTAACCCTGGGAGTGCCGGACAATCAATGGTCACTTCCTGGGACCCATAGGTCCTTTAGATCTACCAGAGACAGGGGTCTTACCTGGAATGTCCAGTGGTGGGTGCGGAGAGGGCGTTCTGCATAATGGAGGGTCTGGTCTCATGATGGACTCTGGATCGGGGCCCAGGGATACTCAGTGACCCTTGAAGAGGAGAACGGGCACACCAGGGAACCCGATCCCGGGTTTCCGCACCAAAATGAAGGGAAAGCAAGGAACAAGAGAAATGAAAGCGAGAAAGTAAGCGAGAAATGAAAGACAAAGCAGAGGTAGATACACAGAGTTTATTTGTCAGAGCTGACAAATAAAGACCATCTCTTTATAAGAAAGAGGCAAAGCCGGCTTGAGTTCTGGGGCTTTTATGGGGCAGGCTCAGGAATTAGAGCCTGGTGGGTCCTAATGCAGGCGTTAGGAGTTGGGTTGGGATGAGGGAGTGGTGAGCCTTTCTCAGAAATGCCCTTGGGTGGGAAAGCGAAGCTTTTCCCGTAAAATGACTGCTGTCACTTAAGATGGCTGTCCAGATGCTAAGCAAGGATCTTATAGCCCTGACCCGACAGGTACCCAAAAAGTCCTGTTGCTGGGGAAATTTGAGGGTCTTGCTATCTGACCCAGGGGATTAAAGGGAAGAGTTAAAATTCCCAAGAATTTAATTTTAAAAATATTCATTTTTCAAAAATTGACAAGGGAAGAGATATTACCTCCTTGTGAGAGGTAAATGCCTTCACGTGGGTGAGTCTGGCAGGAGGTACTCTTCAGAACTTGGTACCTCTAGGTGTGAGGAAGGCTGTGGGTGCTTCTGCTATTTTTGATGTTATGGTTTAGCTATGAGGTGTCCCCCCAAATCTCATGTGTGAGACAAGCAAGAACATTCAGAGGTGAAGTGATTATAGACCATGAAAGTTATAACCTAATCAGTGCATTAATCCACCCATAGGGATTAACCGGGTGGTGACTATAGGGTATGCCTGGAGGAGGTGGGCTCTGGGGCCATGTCTTTGGGGTTTATATTTTGAGCCTGGTGAGCAGGGCTCTCTCTGCTTCCTGGACCTGTGGCCTGGCTGCTCTCCTCTTCAGCCATGATGTGCTGCCTCACCTCAGGCCAGAGCAATGGAGTCGGCCATCTACGGGCGGAAACTGGGAGCCAAAATAAAGCTTTCCTCTTTGTTCTTGTCAGGTCTTCTGATCACAGTGGTGAAAAAGGTGACTAAAATGGCTGGGGTACTTGGACAACAGGGCCCATGGAACTGGAAAGGGTGGGCTTGCTCAAGGCCAGAGTGGGTTGAGAGCTGCAGGTTTTTCCCAGGCTGCCCTTCAGCCAATGCCCTGGAAACATAAAAGGTGGTTGTTGTTTTTGGTGCTGGGAGTTGAACCTAGTGCCCCGGGCAATCTAAGCATATGCTGTACCACTAAGCGACATCCTCAGTCCCTAGTGTTATATTCTACTTCTTCAATAATACTGTCTTTTCGTGCATTTGTATTTTATCCCTCCCGTGTACCTTAACATCAGACATCGTCTCTCACAACTATCCATATTTGGTTTTTTGATTCCTTGGGCCTCCATTTCCTCATCCCTAACATGAGAAATGCACGCCTTTCCTGCTTTGCAGGGTTATTGGAAGATCCAGTATCCAACGAGATGAGATGCTGAAGAAACTTTAAAATAGCAGGCAGATGCAATAGATTACCATTAAGGAGTCACCTGTCAGGTAAGCACTGCTTCCACAGGCTGTTGGCCAGGAGACAGTCAGAAAGAGGGGGAAGGAAACATAAAAATAGAAAAGAAAAGCTGATGTCCTTTTTCTTATGTGGTTGATTTTTTTTTTTTTTCTTTCCAGTACAGGGAATGGAACCCAGGGGTACTCCCCAATTGAACTATATCCCAGCTCTTTTTTATTTTTATTTTGAATTTGTGGTCCTTCTGCCTCAGGCTCCCAAGTCACAGGTGTGTTCCATTGCAATTGGCTTTATATGGTTGGTTCTTAATTTATGACTGAAGTTCAATCACTAATAGCCAAAGAGTACTGACTTCACAGAGAAAAACTTGGAGAAAATGTTTACCCTGATGGTAGATAAGAAGAGGACAGTCAGCACTTTTGGTTGTCTCCTGGGGTGATCCTACACTGTGACTCTACAGGTGATTGGTTTGACCTCCATCTTAAAGCTAGGGGAACCTCATGCTTTCCCCCAAGAATTCTGGGAATTCCCTGGAGTTGGGTTTCTCCAGGTCAACTCTGACTCTAAATTTCCTTCTTGGTTGTCTTGTGGCCACACCTTTATTCCTATCTCAAAATTGCCTCAAATGTTGAAGACAGCCCCCTCTCTTTGATACTCCTTATAGTTCACCTACTCCAAGGCGGCCTGTACAAAAAACAATTATTAGAATTTTAGGAATAGATTATACTGGGAAAAAAGGTTTGATTGCAGAATCATGGTCCAGATAATTGAAAACAAAATCTTTTTTAAAAAATATTTATTTTTTTTTGAGTAGATGGACACAACACAATGCCTTTATTTTTTATGTGGTGCTAAGGATCGAACCCGGGTCCCGCCTGTGCTAAGCGAGCGTTCTACCATTGAACCACAATCCAAGCCCCCAAAATCTTTTTTTTTAAATATTTATTTTTAGTTGTAGTTGGACACAATGCCTTTATTTTATTTATTTACGTTTTGTGGTGCTGAGTATTGAACCCAGGGCCTCGCACATGCTAGACAAACGCTCTACCTCTGAGCCACAACCCCAGCCCTAAAACAAAACCTTACAAAATTTTAAAACAAAATCTGTTCTTTAGAGCTTCCCCAATTTCCCACCTAATAGGCGTTAGCTTCTGGCCTTATTGCTTAGTATTCTGGTTTCCTCTTTGTTCTTCTCCTCTCCAAATTCCTGATCATTTCTTAGAGATTTTTAGCAATCTTTGTTTTTTTCCTCCTAACCCATATCCTCTGGGCCTCACCTTCTACCCTCAGGGGGCCTATCAAGGTATTTGCCTAAACAAAGACACTTCCTTCCCTAAAAAGAACTCTTGTGCTACCAGATAAAATAATAGCTTCTCTTGTCTGCTACAACAATGACAAAATGGCCAAATTGTGCTTATTCTTTGGGAAATCTGACTGACAAACTGATGTGACTCCATTTTTGAAAACAGCTTCTACCTCAAGGCCTGTCCAGAGGGAGGGGGCATGACCCTTGTCCTTGGAAAAACCCACAGAGCACTCCTAGACAGATAGCCGCCCTTCTGAGTTGTTTGTCTGTAAATAACAGGAAAGATCCTCAGGCTAGGTGAGGACCCATAGCAACCCCCTAGCAACCACCAAGCAGCATGAGACAGGGAAATACCTGGGATGCCAGATGACCCTCCAGTAGTTTATGGTGGTTGATAACATGTTGGGAAACCACGTACTCCCCTTGTGGCCTAAACCAATCAGTTCAAAGGAATCCCCCTCTTGTACTGACCAATCACCCCTACCCAACTTGTTCCCACCAGTGAATGTGCTAATCAGTGTTAAGAGTTATCGTTTGACTTTCCCGCAGTATGGAATGATTTGCTGTGTGATGTTGTGACGCATAGAGTATCCCCCCAAAACCTATAAAATCTCACTGAACAAAGGACCGGGACTCACTCCCTGGGACCGCTGCATAGGGAATAGTTGTGAGTCCAGGCTCGAGCTTGCAATAAAGACTCTTGTTTGATTGCATCGGATTCGGCTCCTGGAGGTCTATTGGGGTCCCACGAATCTGGCATTACATGACAATATATGGGCCTTCTGGCCAACAGAAAAGTCAACAATTCTCCTGATGAGGGAGTTTTTACCCAGGGTCTATCTGCACCTGATGCTCACAAGTTTTGGGGGGTGGGGAACCTAGGTGGTTCTATTTTATGATGAACAAAAGCAGGGTTAAGGAACTGAATCAAAGAAGTTCTGAGCTAGCACTTGAACCCAGATCCCAGGTCATTCAATAATCTCTGTTTGGGGAATTTTTACAAAAATGGGTAATGTGTTTTGAGCATGAATTTGGTGTCCCAGTATGGAAGGTCAAAAGAGACATGGGTTATTTGTTAGGTAGGTTTTACATAAGTGCTGGAGGAAAAGATAAGCTGTCAGCAGATGCTTTTCTGTGTTGAGACTGAAATGTTATCTCCCCAAGATAACCATCTTGAAGCTGTTAGGGAAGATCCAGCAGGGCGGCCTTGGAAGCCACCTCCTAAATCCCTCTCTCCCCAGTCATTCCCTCTCCCCTCCCCTCACCCACATCCTGTCCTCTCAGAGGCCCAGTCCCCATTCCCCACGTCCTCTGGGAAGCCATCCGTGACAGCACACACTGACTGAGTTTTCTCTCCTGGGAATCTCCTTGACAATTACTCTCTGCTTTGCACCATTAGTATGTTCTAGACCAGTGGCTTTCAGATGTTGTTGACTGCAGCCCATAGTCAGAAACATTTTACCTTGCCTCCCCACCCCACCATATTCTCTCTCTCTCTCTCTCTCTCTCTCTCCTTTTTCCTTTGGGACCAGTGATTGAACCCAGGGACGCTTAACCACTGACCCTCATCCCCAGCCCATTTTTAATTTTTAATTTAGAGACAGGGTCTCGCTAAGTTGCTTAGGGCCTAAATTGCTGTGGCTCGCTTTAAACTCGTGATCCTCCTGCCTCAGCCTCCTGAGCTTCTGGGATTACAGGTGTGTGCCACCACGCTGAGCCACATTCTCTTCCTAAACACAGAAATATACATGTGATAAAAATGTCTCATTTTGATGCTTTCAAGCCCCACATTCCCAGCAGACAGCCAGACACAAGGCTCTGCACACCTACTGGCCCCTTCCCAGCCTCTCTTGGCTTCAGCAGCCAAGGCCCTCTGTGCTCCCCCCACATCATACCAGCTGTTGCCCTTCTCCTTGACTTTGGACCTGCTGTTGTTCCCTCAAGGCCTTTCTCCCTCTGAGGGGGAAACTGGATCCACTTCAGGACCTCAGAGGGCCTTCTTCTGCCCTGTGCAGTTTGGGTTGCTCTGAGACAGTACTCACCACACTGAACTGGATTTCCTGACCCACGCGTCGTTTGCTTCCCTCACTCAACCGAGCTCCTGAGGCCAGTGATAGGAGTATCTCAGTGGGTTTTATATCATTGGCATCTACAGTAGCGTCATTGTCCAGCAGATGTTAATTGAAAATTAACAAAATAATGCTGTTCTCTAGTCTCATGTCATCATTAATTAAAATTCTTCCATTCCATATGCTCCTAATCTCTCTGGCTATTTTAATGATCCAGTTATATATGTGTTTGGTGGGGGGAGGTGGAGAAGATGGACTTGGGAAATCATAACAGTTGTTCATCCAATAGTTCCTGCCATACCTCCTTTCCAGCACAGTCAGTGGTATTCATTGTCGAAGGGAGGATGAGGATTCTGATAGCTGGAATGCATAAGTAAGCAAATAGTCAATGCTCAACTTATGAGTTTTGAGGCAGATTTTCAAAACTCCACAGTGGGTTAGGAGTGTAGCTTGGTGGTGGAGCACTGACTTAGCATGTGCAACACCTTGAGTTGGATCCCCAGAACCACAAAAAGATTAAATAAATAACAAATAAAACTTCATGGCAGAGATAATAGTCTTGAAAACCAATGCATTTGATTTGGAGAGAAGAGCCTGATGCCCGAGAAAGTAGGCCGCAGGGGTTAGGTCTCAAGCTATGGGTTAGAATAGGGTGGGTGAGGAGCCAGCATCTTCCCCAAAGACAAGATTAGCGATGGGGACACTAGGTGGAGCTGGATCAGGTCAGTGGGTGGGACCAAACCTGGACAGGTCAGGAAGGCAGAGTCAGCATCAAGAAGACCCAGGAGAGGCTGAGGCAGCTCCCATTGAGCATCTGTGGCCACCTTGGCCTGTGTCCATATTCACACGAACTGTCAACTCACTGGGGGAGCAGGAGCTTCTGGCAGGGCCCTCTCTGCCGAGGTCCTACAGAAGTGATGCCTGGCCAGCCCTGAGTTTGCTCTCTCCATCCACTGCCCACGTGTTCTCTAGCTCTTCTGGTCCAGAGGGCAGTGGTGATGTGGGAAGGAAGCCCCAGCATCTGCGCCTGGAGAATTAGACAGAATAAGCCCAGGATTCCGCCTCAAGGAAAGCAGTCATGGCAGGTCCTAAGGCTTTACATGGGTTTAGACTCTCATTAAAATTACAGCATATGCCAGGTGGGGTGGTGCACACCTGTGATCCCAGCAGCTTGGGAGGCTGAGGCAGGAGGATCTCGAGTTTAAGGACAGCCTGAACAAATTAACAAGATCCTGTCTCAAAATAAAACATAAAAAGGGCTGGAAATGTAGCTTTGTAATATAACACTTGCCTAGCATGTGCAAGGCCCTGGATTGCATTCCCAGTACATTTAAAAAAAAAAGAAAAAAAAAGGCCCCATGGGGCGGGTAGGCAATATCATTTCGTGATAAAAGGACACAAATTTTCTAAGACAGCCCTTCCTCGTTCAGGTAGCCCAAAGGGCATTTGCTAAATAAGGTGCAGCCAACATGGTTCCAAGTCCCCAGTTAGTGGTGATTTAGAAGTATAAAGTGCTGACCCTGCCTCTGTGGAGCACTCCTGGGGGTTCTTCTGATGTGTCCCTGCCCACTCCCTTTTCCCTGCTCTTTTCCTCCCTCCCCTGTCAAGGTCCAGTCCTTCACTCAATAAGTCTGCCCTGACCACTCCCAGGCACTTGCCATCTCCCACCTGGGTCACTACCCCACAACCAGACCTAGTTTCCCTGTGTGACTCTTGCCCTCCAATCCCCTGCAGTCCAATCAGCCAGAGGGAGGTGTCCATTCCTGCTTCAAGCCCTCCAGGGCTCCTTAACAGAGTCCACTTCCCATGGGCAAGGATTCAGGGCTCCCCTGGGCTCCCCTGGGCTGGCCCTGCCCTCGTCCTCTGTGCCCTGAGCTATACCAGTGCCTGGGAAGCAGAGAGCTGGGCAGATGGCTCCTGGTTCTCTCATCGGTGGCTTCCTGAAGACTGTGTGGGCTGCAGCTGGTGAGCCCCAGGGCTAGGCTGCCCTGGGCTCTGACCACCAGCTGCAGAGGCCTGGCTGGGACCCCTGTCCCTTTCTTCCCCTTTGCTTTACAGCTTTCTCTTCCCTCGCCTCCTCCTCAGTCCCCAACCTCATCGAATTTCAGACTCTCCAGGCAGAAAAGGCCCCTCCCTGTGATTGTCCCTGTGGGAAACTGGTCAAGGTCATGGAACAGGTCAGCGTTGGTCTGGTCTGAGACGGGAAGTCAGAGGAAGCCTCAGTCGCACATCCTGCCGTGTCTGCAGCCTCCAAGGGAAGGAGACGCAAGCTCCCTCCTCAGGCTCTCTCCACTGCTCCCTGAGGACAAGTGACCTCCAGGCCAGCAGAAGGCTTGGTGCCTCCTTGAGAGCCTCCCTCCTCCTACACCTGGGGTGTTTTGGATCCTGGCTGCTCTGGGTGTCTGCTTTGTCATGAGGCCTGGTGCCTGTGGTTGGGTCATTAATTCTGGGGTGGGTGGGAGGTGGCAGAAGGGACTCAGCTCAGAACAAATAAGCTGGATAGAAAGGCCATAATCTGCCACCTGCTGGCTGGATTCAAGTTTCTAGCAAATTCTTCCTGATTTTTAAATCTTGCTGTAATTACTGTGACCTTGAAATCCAAGATCCCTGTCCTTAGTATCCCTTCCTCCATCCTCCCTCCTGAGGCCCAGTCTGTTAACTTGGTGCACACCAGCAGCCTACCCACCCCAGGGGGTTTATCTATGAAGGTGGCTCTGGCAAGGGCAATGCTTAATCCAAGGGACTACATGCTAAGGACGGGCAATGCCAGGCAGGGTCACAAGCCAGGTGTGGGGAGGGGACAGGGTGCTCCAGGACAGTAGCTTCCTAGAACCTCAAGCTCTACCCTGTAACTGCTCACCTTCTGTCTCTGAGTAAGGCTGACCCATTTGTGCTTGTTAACGAATTGAAATTCCAAGGAAAGACAGGCGGCAGGTTGATCCCAAATAGGAAACACACGTACGTGAGGGAACAAGGAGGTTCTGCCAGCATCCCAGACAGGCCCTCTTCCTGCCCCTCGCTGCAGGTCTGCCGGGCCTCGGAGGGATCAGCTAGTGCTTCCTGTGGCCAAGGTGAGTAAGAGTCTACCTCTGCTCCAGGCAGCCCCGTCACGGTCACCACCAATTTCGAGCTGGAGGACAGGGTGGAGCTTGGGGGGTGTTTTCAGTATGAAGTCATTTCCCACAGTGAAGGAGCAGCCACGTTCTACACGGTCCACTGACAGTCTGGGATACTTGCCCAGTAGCAGGAGAGTCTAAAAATGCCCAAACCCATCTTGGGATCTCAGGAAACTGGCTGGAAGACAAGCAAGGAGTCAGCAAACTCCAAAACAACTGCCCATTCCAAGCTGAGCCCAGCCAAGAGCAAAGCTCATCCTAGCTCTAGGGGCTCTACATCCTGCCTGGAGATGTGATGGTACCTACAGACAGACCACCGGCCAGAGCCGCTCAGGGGCAGGCCCAGCACCCAGTACTGAGTAGGTTCAGCTGCCTGGTATGTGTTAAACTAAGTTGGAAATCCAACTGGGTATCAGGGGGCTGGATAAGGAATTCTAGGGATGCCCAGGAGGGCACCCTTGCTAATAGCAGGGGTAATAGGGGCCTCTCCATAGATGGGATGGGTTGAGCCTACGATATCTTTACCTAAGGAAAAGAAGGAACAAACACCTCGGGGGGAGCATGGCTACAGGGATGGTTCAAAAAGCCACAAAGGGCTTGCTTGCTTGCATCTTTAAAGATATATGGTGGGCAAGGCCTCATTGGCAGAGGGATTAGTGTAACAGACCATGCAAGGAATATATCCTACCATATGAAGAATTTAAGGGCATAGAGCCAACCGATGGGAAACCAACGAGTTTTTCAATAAATGCAGAAAATGTAGTTGGGAAAATGAACTACTGAGGGGAGAGGGAGAACAAGTTCAACTCTGACCTTGGACAGTCTGATAAGTAATGATTTTCTAGGTGCTGTGGTGCATGCCTTCAATCCCAGCGACTCAGGAAGCTGAGGCAGAAGGATTGTAATTTCCAAGCCAGCCTCAGCAACTGATGGAGATCCTGTCTCAAATAAGAAGGGCTGCAATGTAGCTCAATGGTAAAGTGTCCCCGGGATAAATCCCCAGTAATACAATTAAATAAATAAATGAGTTACCCAATTGGGCTCAGATTTGGGGGAAAGGTGGGACAAGTCAAAAAGATAGATTACCTGTCCATTCATTCACTTGTTCCCCTGGGCCCAGATTGGGGGAAGCCTGTCAAAGGACCATCTCCATCCTCCCCAACATCTAAGGAGAAGGAGCTTATGAGAGTTAGACTTCCACTGGACCCAAAATTGCTTTCAAATCCAGATTTTGTCAGTCAATCTCAAGCAGAACCTCTAGGAGTGTCTTTGTTCACATTTATGTTCAGCAGAAGTGCTTTCTGGCACCTAAGCCCGTGAGAAGCTCCCCGTCTGCTTCCCTTTTCCTGATACAGTTGTTTGTGCCACTTGATCCGGGCAATGGGTGGATTTGGGGATTTGTCCCATCCTCTCAACGCTGGTATAATGGAAACCAGATGTAGACCAGGAAGGGACCCTAGGAATGGTCCACATCCCTTATTCTGTAGATGAAAAATAAATGTTGCGCAGAAAGAAAAAGTGACTGAACATCACACAGCTAGTCAGGACCAGGACTGGGCCTGGACTTCTGCTTGGTGTCCTGCCCAGGACTCCTCTGCAGCCCTCTATCATCTCCTCCTTGACCCTCTTCTCTAAGACTGACAACTGCTTTCTTCTGGCTCTTTTGAGTTTCCTGTGGTGGCTTTGCACCTGTCTTCTGCCAGACAACCCTGGCTTGGTGACAGAGTGTCACCAGTCTCATGATATGATGGCACCCAGAGGGGGGGCCTTCAGAACAGCTGTATCCAGCTCTAGGCCTGGCTGGGGACAGGGCATGTCTCCTTTGGTCCTGGACCCAGGAGATCCATGTCCCCAGGCCTCTCACCCTCTACAATGGCTGAATGACCTTGAACATGTCACTGCTCAGCCTGACTGTCCTTGAAAATGGGAATGATAGAACATATCCTGTTCCTCTGCTGTGAGAATAACGTGTGTGTCGAGTGTATGGAATCTGCTTTGTAAACTGTGAAGTGCTGTTCCAGTGTAAGACACTGGTCTCCCCAGAGCCCAAGACAGAGCAGAATAACTATGGAACTATTGAGTAACTCTAGGATGATAGTTCTCAACTGGGGGCGATTTTGACTCCCCTGGGGGCATTGGGCAGTTTCTGGGAACATTTAAATTGTCACAACTGGGTGGGGGTTTCTATGGCATCGATGGGTGGAGGTGGGGCTGACTGCTGAACCTTTTCCAATGTACAAGACAGCCCCCACGGCCAGGGCTTGTGTGGCCCCCCAAACCTGTGAGGAATGAAGATGCAAAAGCACATCTGTTGACACAGAGCTGGGCTCTTATTCCAGAAGGGCCAAGGAGCTGTGCCTGGGGAGTTGACCATTGAGGTACCACCTGACCGAGAGCAGGAACCACCCAGGGTTAAATGAGATGGCCACGCCCAGCTTTGATACATTGAAAACATTTTATTTTCAACTCTATCCTTGGGAGGCAGCATAAATAATCACAGAAGACCACAAAGGTCGATGGGAGAGAAAAAAAAGCTCCGGAAGTGTGAGGCGAGATGAGCTGATGCTGCCTGGCGGCGAGGAGGGACCAGGAGACCCTGCTTCAGCTCTGGGAGGGTGGGGGGTGTCAAGGAGAGGCCCAGGGCTGGGGGCTCACCCCTCCCAGCCCCCTGGAGGGCCAGTGGACAGGATGTTCTGCAGGGTGGCTGAGGAAAAGCAGGTGGAGTGTCCTGGATCTAGCAGATCCTAGCCAGTGGGAGAAGAGTGGACACCCATGTCTTGATCCCCAGATCTCACCCCCAAGCTGTGACTTTTCTGAGAACAGTGCTTTGGGGCTCTGTGGGTGGTGGACCATGAGAGGAGACAAGGAGGAGAAGGAAAAAAGAAAATTTGCAGAAGACCAAGTGAAATGTGGCATCCCAGAGTGGTGCGCCCTCGGGCCACCGCCCGGTTCCCACGTCTGCACAATGGAGCCTGTGAGGATGGCGGGATCCTATGTGTGAAAGGATGGTGGCGACTTGAAAGTGCGGCACTGATGTGAGCGGCTGTGGTCGGCTGTGGTCGTTTCTAAGTGCGTAAGGCTGAGAGTGACTGAGAGAGCGGTGGGGAGAGACACAAGCAGAACATCCCCAGAAGCCATCGGACCCCTGCTCCGCCTGCCCCAGGAGGAGCTCCACCCTTCTCAGCCTTGGTTTCCTCCAGGAAAGAGGCCTCATCTCAGATGGAGTCCCCTGAGGGCAGGGTGAGATCAAGGGGGGTCTGGGGCCCCCAGCATGGGGGGTCTCCACCGGGCAGTGTGGCACATTGGCACTACTGGTGTGGGACAGACGGTAGAAGTGGCTTCCGGTTCTCCTTCTGGAGAAGCCTACAATGGGATTGGCATTCGATGCAGTGGGAAGGGCCCTGGCCACCAAGGGTCCTGGTCCTGGGTACACTGTTGACCTGCTGGGTGATTTAGTAGGTCTTGTCCCCATTGCAACCCTCAGTGCTTTCTTTGACAAATGGGGACACTAATCCCTACCCTGGCTGGCTCACAAATTAACTGGGAAAAGGGTGTGCAAGAGCTTTGAAGAGACTCACGGGGCAGGCAAGGGGTCATTATGGCCTTGGAGAGCATCCTCTTCATTCCCTGAAGACAAGGGGCAGGGGGAGGGGAGGAGACAGAGGGGAGCCTGCCGCGGCTGCCCATGTCAGGTGAGCCAGGGCTGCTGGGACTGCAGGAGGAGCCTGCAACCCAGCCCTCACTCTGTGCTTCCAGCCGTGATCCTGGGCAGGCCTCTATTGAGTGCTGACATGTCCTGACAGCCCCTTGGCAGGGGAAAAGTTCAAGTTCTAAGTCGATCAGGGATTCTGCTTCCCCCTCTGCTCTCTCGTCTGAGGAAGACACCTCTCAAGGAGTCTGTGGTCCTGATCCAGAGGAGAAGCTTAGCTCCTGGGTGGCAGGAAAAGGGGCTGTCAGTGGGGGAAGGGGTCTCCAGGAGAAGCTGGGGCTAGTGTTAGCGTGAGGTCAGGAGGTCAAGGGTCAGCTTCCAGTTCTTGAGGCAGTAGAGGGGGGTCTTCAGGCTGGCCCCCCAACTCCAGCCCTGGCTCTGTCTCTGGGGTCACTGGATAAAGGGAAGTTAAGGGATGAGTAGAAACCACGGAGAGATCGGCTTAGAAATCAGCCCAGCTGAGGAGCTAACAGTTTTTGGGGCTGTTGCGTAAGTTTTTCAGTTCCAGCTGTAGCTGCCGAATGCGGATGTCCTTCTGGGCCAGCTCCTCTTTCAATCGTCGAATCTCGTCCTGTTGCCGGAAGAACATTCGGAGGAGCTGGGGTGGAAGAAGAAGAAACAGGGCCACAGAGGGCCCGGGAGAGAGCAGGTGAGAAGGGATTTGGCAAGTGGGTCTCCAGATCCCCTGCCTCCCAGGCTTCCACTGCTCTCAGTCCTGGGCAGCCCGGATCCATCCCCATCCACCTTTCACCCTCCAAGCTCAGCCCTGGCTCCTAGCTTCCTTGTGACCTAAGAGAAAGGCAGGCGCTCACCGATGAAGGTCTGGGTCCAGCCCTGCAGTCCAAATGTGAACCTAATGCTTTTCTTTATCATCCTGGATGGAAACCTTTCTAAGATCTTTTTCATCCTTCTCTTCTTAAGGAGGCTCAGGATTCAGAACGGAAACTAGTTTTTGGTTTGATTGTGGTGCAAGGGATGGAACCAGCTCCTCATGCATGCTAGGGAAGCTCACTACCACTGAGCTACACCCCAGCCTTGGAATTTTGCTTTTAAAATATGGGACTATGACCAGGTACCAAAGTTTTCACTGAGAGGTGATTCCTTCACGGGGTGGGCACGGGGGCCCAGCATCAGGTATGTTGGCAGACCTTCACTCAATTGACTCCCTGGATTGACTGACCACTTTCTTCATTTCCTCTGTAAAACATACTGACAGGGCTGGGGATGTGGCTCAAGTGGTAGCGCGCTCGCCTGGCATGCGTGCGGCCCGGGTTCGATCCTCAGCACCACATACCAACAAAGATGTTGTGTCTGCCGAGAACTAAAAAATAAGTATTAAAAATTCTCTCTCTCTCCCTCTCCTCTCTCACTCTCTCTTAAAAAAAAAAAAAAAAAAAAAAAAACATACTGACAGATGCCCACAAAACACTGAGCCCTGGAAAACAGCAGGCTACTCTGGACCCTGCACACCAGAACTGAAGGTCATCCAAGGTCACTTGTGTTTCTGTAATTCTGATGTGAGTTACATTTACTATTGTAATGGCATACTTTAATTCAATATGATATACACTGATGAAATGAGTATAAGAAATTTTTAAAAAGAACTTAGCTAAGTGCTTTATAAAATCTTGCTAAAGGTGATGCTAAAAAAGTACAGTTAAGGGCAGGGGTCATGGCTCAGCCGTGGAGCGCTCACTTAGCATGTGAGAGGCACTGGGTTCGATCCGCAGCACCACATAAAAACAAATAAATAAAATAAAGGTATTGTGTCCAACTACCAGTTTAAAAAATGTTTAAAAAATATAGTTTGCTGGGTATGGTGATTCATACCTGTAATCCCAGCAACTTGGGAAACTGAGGCAGGAGGATCGCAAGTTTGAGGCTAACCTAGGTGATTTAGTGAGACTATTCCAAAATAAAAAGGGCTGGCGGTGGATGAGGATGTACCTCAGTGGTAAGCTGCACCTGGGTTCAATCCCCAGTACTTAAAAAAAAAAAATTGTAGCTGAGTTAGGCATGGGTGATATAACCATAGAGATTGGGTGATAGGCTATCTCTTGCTGTGTAGTGGTGGCACAACTGTGTGTATTTGTCAAACCTCATAGGGCTACACACTACAAATGAGGAAATTTATACCCTAATTCACCTGTCTCAAAAACAGATTAGTGAAAACAAGGGCTTTGCTTTCAGAATGACTTTAAATTTTTGTTCCACCCAAATGAAATTAAAACAGGAAATTGGAGGTAGGATGTGATTTATGTGAGAAAGACATGGCAGATTCCAGCCAGGGGAGAACTCATCAGATAAAACACCAAAATATGTTGAATATTTGTATATTTGTATGTTTTAAATGAAAATCAAAATTGATCAAATTATACTATTTTATTGTGAGATGTATGAATATAACAAATCTCACTGTTAATAATTATAATGAGCCAATAAAAAGAGGAAAAATGAAAATCAATTATTTAAGCAATGTCTGCATTATTTTTGATTCCCTCCCTAACCTACTTTTTTTCTTTTCTTTTTAAAATTTTATTAACCAACAAACCACTGATCCTGACTATATCTTCTCCAAGGGACAATATACTATTTTTCTTTATAGTAAATGATTCTGCACAATGTTGCATCTTCCACATTCTCAAAACTTCTTTGCAGGGCTGGGGTTGTGGCTCAGTGGTAGAGCAATTGCCTTGCATGTTCGAGACCTGGGTTCGATCCTCAGCACCACATAAAAATAAATAAGTGAAATAAAGGTATTGTGTCCAACTACAACTAAAAAATAAATATTAAAAAAAAAAAAAAAAAAAACTTCTTTGCAGCCAGGCATGGTGGCACACACCTGTAATCCCAGCAGCTCTGGAGGCTGAGGCAGGAGGATTGTGAGTTCAAAGCCAGCCTCAGAAACTTAACAAGACCCTGTCTCAAAATAAAATATAAAGAAGGGCTGGGGATGTGGCTCAGTGGTTAAGTGCCCCTGAGTTCCATCCCTGCACCAAAAAGAAAACAAAACAAAAAACTTCCTTGCAGATATTAGGTCCACTTTTGTCAAAAACAGCTTTATTGAAGTATAATTCTCATACCATAAATTCACCCATTTCAGGTGTATAATTCAGTGTTACTGAGTTGTATGACCTACGTCTCCTCTGCTGTGTCAAGCTCTCAGTTGGTCTTTACGCTTAGAGCAACGTGTCTATCTTTTGCAGTCCCACTTTCTCTTTGGTTGCTTCCAATCCTCTGTGACAATTAGAACTGTGAGGGGAACCAGAGTCTGCAGGCTCTGAGCAACTTCCTCCCAAGGAAGATACACAGCTTTGGAACAGAGAGATCATGGTCTGCTCAGACACCCTTTGAAGTTTTCCTCCGTGTTCTCAGTTCTGATCACACAGGCAAGTCTATAGCTAAATGTTCCTTGATTCGACACTCCTCTACCCTGCCTGCTCCAGATCCAGGGCCAGACCTGAGTTCAGGCCCTTGCCACTGCCCACCTGGGCAAACTGCAGCCACCTGTGTATCACTACCTTTGAAAGTAGGGCACCTTTCCAAAAACCTTTTCTTAAAAGGGAAAATGTTAAATATTTACAAAAATAGGAAGAACAGCACCACAAACCCCCAAGTATGGATTGCCCAGCTTCAGCAAATAACACGTAATCATTCTTGCTTCATCTCTGCTCCCTACTTCCCTTCCACCACACCCCTCGGGAATTATTTTGAAGCAAATCCCATTTATCATAAGATTTCATCCAACCCTAGAAAACTGAAAATCCCTCTACAATGGCACACAAACATACTTCACAGCAAACATATTATCAGGGATCCTGTCCATCTCCCCCTTTTAAGACTGTGAGATCCCAGAGGTCAAAGATATTCTGATTTTTATTAATTATAGCAATAATGTAAGTTAGTGGGCCTCCTCTAAAATGGCCATGTCATCCTCCCCCCCTCAAGAGTGGGCTGGATCTAATAGGTTGGTTCAAACAAACAGAATATGGAAGAATTGATGTAATGTCATTTCTTTCTTTTTTTTTTTTTTTTTTTTTGCATCAGGGATTGAACTCAGGGGCACTCGACCACTGAGCCACATCCCCAGCCCTATGTTGTATTTTATTTAGAGACAGGGTCTCACTCAGTTGCTTAGGGCCTTGCTTTTGCTGAGGCTGGCTTTGAACTTGTGATCCTCCTGCCTCAGCCTCCTGAGCCACTGGGATTACAGGCAGGCACCACAGCTATTCTAAGAATAGATTAAAAGTCTGTAGCTTCCATCTTGGAGTCTCTCTCTTGTACCCAGGCTCTGAGGAAAGCCAGCTGCCATGTGTGTGAGCTTCCCTATGGCAAAGTCCATAGGGAAAGGACCTGAGGAAGCCTCTGGCCAACATCCCATGAGGAACTGAGGCCTTCAATCCAGTTGAAGTGAGTGAATGTGGAAGTAGATCCTTCCTCAGTCCAGCCTTTAGAAGTGACCACAGCCCCAGCAGACAGTGTAACCACAGCCTCACGAAAGCCATAGCACCCATAGAAAACTGTGAGATGATAAACATTTGTAAGTCATTTAAGTTCTGGAGAAATTTGTTACACAGCGATAGATAGCTATTACAGTTGGCCTCTTTCCTTGAGCACTTAGTACAAACTGGAAAGAGCAGTACAGATTATCTTCTTTAATGCTCATGGCATCACATACCCCTATTTTTCCATGAAAAAATGAACTTAGATCAAGAAACTTGCTTAGTCACCCAGGAAATAGCAAGGCCAGGATTCAAATGCAGATGGTTCCATGCAACTACTTCAGCTGCACCAGTCCCAGTGCCTGGCACATGGCAGACCCTCTGACTGGTGGCTGAGCTGGGCTGTACTGATCCCTGGGTTGGGGGTGGGGGGTGCCTTCAGAGGGTATGGACAAAGCTCAGCTCTAGCTGTCCCTAAAGGAGCTTTCTCCCATTCCAAATGACACAAAGAGCACTTTCATAACTAGCCAGCCCTTTCCACAGGCCAGGAAGTGTCTAAGCCCATCACTGCCTTGTGCCCAGAGGGAGGCAGGGCTGCGATGCACCAGGCCAGGCTTGCTTCTTCCCTGTGACACCACATGACAGCAGCAACCTGAAATGGATTCAGGAGAAGACTCACACCTCCGTGCACTAGTGAATTTGAGGCGGGGCAGGGGCAATTATCTCCCCACCATCCCAGCCTCTATTTATTGGGGTCAGAGGCAATGGAAGCCACAGCAGGCTACTTATAGTGTTTGTCACGGGAAGAAAAATGCTTCCAAATGGAGCTGGCACATGGGGGCCTGAAGCCCATGATTGAAATGTAAAGGTCTTGCTCTTCCAGGGCCCGTGGAGGTGATGACTTATATTCCTTACCTCGTTCTCTGTCCTGGGTGGGACATTTTCTAATAAATCTATTCCGTTGACCACAACGCTCTTCTTTTCTCTGATGGGAGCCTTAAATACCACTTTTGAGGACTTCTTATAGCCTTCCTTCAGGGACATCAGCACGGGATCTAAGGAAGGCAGGGGAGGCGTCTCACCGACTGGTTGCTGTCAAGTGACGTGCATCTCACTGACATGCTTGACAGCAGGCAGGTGTGAGGGCGAGCAGGTGGAGGGTGTGCCAGGGGCCAGGCTGAAGGCTGGAGTTGCAGCCTCGTGGCCTCCTCTGAGAAGCCGACCCACAGCGGTACCTCGGTTGATGCCTCCCAGCCATTCATCCGGGGTCAGAGCTGGCTCCGTGCCCGGCGTCATGGGGTAAATGTCTTCCTGGTAGGAATCCGACTGTAGTGGAGGAAGCACAGGGGAGTGGACAGCTGGGGGCTGCTGACTTCTCCTCCCAGACCTCCCGCCATGCTGACTGCTTTCCTGCTCCAGGTCTTGGCTCTGGCCATACCAGCTGCCTGGACCTGCCCTTGTACTCAGCAGGCCCAATTGTCCCCACCTGAGCATGTCTCGCTCTACTCTGTACCCGGAGTCTGAAGATCCCAACCCACTGTACCTCCTTCACCTGGGCTCCTCCAGGCTTATGGGCAGCGGTGAGCAAGCTAGGATTCAACACAGGGGCCCTCTGGTGCCCATCCCAGTCCCACTCACCCTGCGGGGCACGATCATGGAGATGGGCTCAATCAGGCCCTTGAGAGTCACCAGCTTGTAGAAGCGGAACACCTCACAGGCCGACACATCCAGCCCGTGTTTGGGCATAACCCCTGTGGAGAGGTGCACACCAGTCCATGGGGGCCCGGATATCCACCCCCCTGGGTGCATTTACCCCTGCCTAGTGTTCTCAGCCAGGGGCCAGGAAGAGGTTTGGAGACAACAACCCGTGCAGAGTGCAGCTGGGTTTGCAGCCTCAGGCTTGAATCAGGCTCTGATGGAATCAATCTTTCTCTCTTTTCTCTCTCTCTCTCTCTTTGTACTGGGGATCCAGGGTCTCCAGGTCTACTATTGAGTTACGTCTCCAGCCCTTTTTATTTTGAGATAGGGTTTTGCTAGTTACCCAAGCTGGCCTTGAACTTGTGATCCTCCTGCCTCAGCCTCCAGAATAGCTGGGATCACAGGCGTGTGCCACTGCACCCAGCAGAATATGACTCTTACTGGTCACTTTTCAAATAAGTCCCTTGGACCAGACATGTCTCATCATGTGCACACTTTAGAACCTGGGCCTTGTAGAACCCGAAGAGACTGCAGAAATATTTGAATCTAGTTGACTCCTTTATTTATGAGGCCACTGAGGGGCAGAGGGGCAGGGTTTATCCAAGATAACAGGGTCCCAGAGCCCATTACCTTCTGAAATGAACTGTCTTCCCTAAGCCTCCGTGTCCTCCGAGAGCGAGGAGGGCAAAGCCACCCCCTCCCCTAGAGGTTAAACACAGCCTCAGATGTTTTTCTGTTGTATGTCTTTCAGAATAAGTGGTGCTTGCAGGTGACATCTGTGTTTCACAATGTCCCTAACACCCAAGTCTCCTGAATACCTACTAGGAGGGGACAGTGTGGTGTTAGCACAGCTCAAGCCAGGTTTGATTCTGCCCCTCTATCTGCCTCTCTGAGCTCTCTTTCCTCGGACAGAAGCAGCTCCATGAGAGGCAGGGATCAAGTGCAAAGATGCCCACTGCCAGCCTGGCACCAGGAGGAGCGTGGGTGGATGGCACTCCTGTCTTTCCCTGTGATGTAAGCGGGAGGTAGGCTCTAGGTCTACCTCCCCGCCCCTGGAACAGAAACTCCTTTTCCAGATGGTGCAATTCCAGGAGGTGGAGGGGTTGGAGCACTGGGTACCCCCTTGGGATTTGGAGCTAGCAACCCTAAGTTTGAACGTTTCTGCCACTTCACAGCTCCAGGACCTGCCAGGCATGAGTTACGTAATGTCTTTCAGCCTGAGAAAAATACCTGGCTCATGGTCAATGCTCAGTGGTGGCCAAGGTGAGGAGGATGAGGACAAGGAGGCAGTTACTCTTAGCTCCTCCCCAGCCAGCACATCCCATGCCTTAGCCAGTGCTTCTGACCTTACGCCCAAACATCTCCAGGAATCTCCCCCTCCTCCCCATTTGCATACTATCCACCTAATTATCAGCCTCTCTTGTCTACAATCTACAACTGCTTGCTAACTGGTCTCCATGCCTCCTAGTGGCCCTTCCCATGTTCTGCTCCCCCATAGAAGCTAGAGCAATCTTACACTAATATTCAAACCACAAGGTGTTGCCCCACCCCTCACCCAAGAAAAAGAAAATCCTCCAATGAGTTCCAATAAATTCCAAACTCCTTCTCCTAGTTAGTGCTTTCCCCCATCTCCTCTCCATCCCTGCTATATCATAGTCTATGCTGGGTTTAACCATATGGATCCTCCTTCTGATCCTAGAACATGTCAGGCTCCTTCTGGCCACAGGGCCTTTGCATTAACTGTTTCTCCTCCTAGGACTACTCTATTCCTTCCCACCAGGGTTAAGCACTCAGGTGAGCCAGAATGTACACTCAGGCCTGACTCCAAAGTCCAGGCTACTTTCTGTGCTACTTGGTGAAGGGGTGTCCCTGAAGGAGGTGGGGATGACAGAGAGCTGGGGAAAGGTGGGGCAGGGACAGACCGGTTGCTGGGGTTGGGGTTCTGGCTTCCCAGCACCTCAGGAAGGGGTTTGAGTCTCGTCCCTGCCTTGGACCTTAGTTACTGAACTACCTTCCACGCATGTCAGACCCACTTAGGGCTCCATCTCCTCATCTGCGGTGGGGAATGAAGACACAGTAGCCTGAAGGCTGCTGCTCAGCACGGATGCCAGGGGACGCAATGCCATGGAATGACTGAGCTGGTGGATGGGGCAGTGACCGGCTGGCTGAGGAAGGACCAGCTGACCCTCCCAATAGCCAGCACCTGCAGGTTCCACTCTGACTTGTCCGAGACGGTGGCCTTCTGAGTCTGGTTTCCCTTTTTAAGGAAGAGGGTGATCCACGAGGCAAATGTCCAGGCAGCCTCTGGGCCCCCTTACCTAGGCCTTTCTGTGGGGCCGGTGAGCGGAACTCCATGAGGTAACTCAGGTAGGGCTTCTCTGTGCTGATCTCATAGTACCGGATGTTTCCGTCCCCCTGGGGGCAGGACAGAGGGTGGTGAGCAGGCCCTGGTCCCAGGGTCTGCTGAAGAGAGCTGCCCTCGATGTGCATCAGAGAGACCTGTGCTCTCCACGGGGCGGTCCTGCCATGGGGACTGACTGGAGGTGGAGGCCGGAGGTGGGATGGGGGCAGCATTTTCTGACAAGTAAGACTATTGACCAGGGGCCTGTTGGTGTTTCGAATCCCGCCGTTCCTCGCCGTCTCTGCACTCGGGGCTCTGAGCTTGACTCCCACATACAACCCGCACCCCTCACCTTCCAGGGAACTCTCACTCACTGCCAATTGGGCAGGAGCCAGTGTGGACTTCAGGGCAGTTGTAGGTGGGACAGGGTGAGACCCAGGACCTGGGATGACTCATGGGAAGTCAGAGAGGTGAGGGTGACTCTTCTTAGGAGGGTAAAGGTCCTACCGGGGCAGGAGTCTCCCACAGGTTGCCCCCCCCCCCACTACCTTTCCAGCCAGGTAGAGCATGTGGGTGTCGGCATCATAGAAGGGGAACAGGAGGCCAGAGAGCCCATCAATTTCTTCCTCAATCAGTGGCATGGACAGGTCCTCCTGTGGGGAGGCAGGGACAGGTCAGCCTATGTCCAGGCAAGACGGTACCTCACTCCTTGAATCTCAGCCAAGCCCTCAGAGTCACAACCCTTTCATGCCAGGTCCCCCTCAGATGTTAAAAATCTTGTCCTGTGAGTGGGGGACAAGGATGCATTCCTGTCATAAAAAGCAGCCAGGGCAGGGGCTGGGGAGGTGGCTCAAGCGGTAGCGTGCTCGCCTGGCATGCGTGCGGCCTGGGCTCGATCCCCAGCACCACATACCAACAAAGATGTTGTGTGTGCTGAGAACTAAAAATAAATAAATAAATAAATATATTTTTTTAAAAAGACAAGAAATGGTATCCAGAACTCAGAGACTCTGTTAGCAGTCTTATTTGTAAAAAAAAAAAAAAAAAAAAAAAAAAAAAAGCAGCCAGGGCAGTAGGAAAGCCCAGCAGGAGGTAAGGACTTGTTCTCAGTGTCCCCTCTGCACACCCACTACTTGCTGTGTGCCCCCAGGCAAGCCTCCAGATCTCTCTGGAGCTCAACCCCAACTCAGGAAAAAGAAGTCAAGCATCTTGCAGTGGTGGGCAGGCATGGTCCCAAAGCCCTCTGGGCCCAGTGCCAGCTCCAAAGTCTCTGACTCGCTGGTGATGTTGTCAGAGCTGGCTGTGTGGGGACAGGCACCTGACTTCCTGAGGAAGTGGCCTCTGATGGAAGTCAAATGCTTCCTTTAGCCCAAACCCAGCTAGATCTCATTCTCTGGCCTTCCCGCCCTCTGGCCCAGCCCGCTCTGTCCTGCTGAGCCTTAGCAGCTTTTCTTAGCCTGAGACTTTATTTTATTTTATTTTAAAAAATTTGTTCTTTTTAGTTATACATGATAGTAGAGAGTATTTTGATACATTATAAATACATGGAGTACAACTTCTCATTCTTCTGGTTGTACATGATGTAGAATCACATTGGTCATGTGATCATATATACACATAAGATACTAATGTCCGATTCATTCTGCTGTCTTTCCTATTCCCACTCCCCTCCTCTCCCTCCCATCATCTTTTGTAACCGAGACAATAGGTCTTGTCTCAAGTGGCACAGAGTTAACCCTGCCCACCTCCGGGGCCTACTTACGGGCCTGTGCCACTGCTCTGGGCCAGGCGGTAGGTGAGGAGAGGATGTGCAAAAGGACTGGACACACAAGTCCTCATGACCCCGCAGACCCAGCTAGGAGACCAGCGAGGCCTGGCTAGAGGCCACAGTTGGACGTGGGCACGCGTGCACACCGATGGAGGCAGTGCTGGGCAGGGGAGACATGCTCTGCTCCCACTCCCAGTGTGAAAATGCTGACCTGGCTCCCTGGAGGCTCTGCAGGCCTTGGCCCAGTGCACCCATGTCCCACTGCAGGATGGAATCCCAGCACATGCTGGGGGTGCACGTGGAATGTAAGCCTGTGTCTGGGTTGATCAGCAGCACATCCAGGCTCCAGCCAGGTGGCTGATCCACTCTCCACCAGAGGATGGGCCACAGCCTTGGCCCTGTCCAGGGACCATCTATGGGTCCATCCCCCAGGACCACATGAGCCTCATCCAGCCCTTCCCTTCTCTTATATCTCGTCCCCCCTTCCACATGGAGTGGAGACCCCAGGAACCCAAGTCATAAACCTCTATTCTTGCCCCATCTGGGAAACAGAGACCCCAGGTGCTCAGGCCTAGGTGACCTGCTCCCTTCCTGCCCACCACCTAGCCTCCCTGTACCGACCTGGTCCCAGAGGGCGATCTGTCTTGTGTTCCACCTGGAGACCCCTGTCGTGAGGAGCCGCTTCATGTTTCCTAGGAACACCACCCGGTTCACTCGGTGGTTTTTGCAGTTGGCCTCCTGGTGGGACAGGCAGCGAGTGAGCCAGGGACCCCAACTTTCAGGTACTGTAGTGGCTGAATTGCGCCCACAGGAGATATCATCCTAATCCCAGGATACTATGGATGTTGGCTTATTTGGAGAAAGGATCCTTTTTTTAAAAAAATACAGGGGATTGAACTCAGGGGCACTTAACCGCTGAGCCACATCCCCAGCCCTTTTTTTATATTTTATTTAGAGACAGGGTCTTCCTGAGTTGCTTAGGGCCTCGCTAAATTGCTGAGGCTGGCTTTGAACTCACGATCTTCCTGTCTCAGCCTCCCAAGCAGCTGGGATTACAGGTGCGCGCCACCACGCCCAGCTGCAAAAAGGGTCCTTGCAGACGTAATTAGGTTAAGGATCCTGAGATGAGGGGTAACCCCGGATTATATAGGTGGGCCCTAAATGACATCACAAGTGTCCTTGTAAGAGAAAGATGAGTATACAGACGCGAGGGGAGGCCAGGTGACCACGGCAACGGATACCAGAGTGCTGCAGCCACAGTCAAGGCAGCCAGCAGGCGCAGAAGCTGGAAGAGGTCAGAATGGATCCTCCCCCACAGCCTCTGGAGCGCGTTTGGCCCCGCTGACATCTCGATCTGGGGCATCTGGCCTCCAGAGCTGCGAAAGAACACAGTTCTGTTGTTTTAAGCCACCTCATCTGTGGTGAGTTTTTGTAGCAGCGACAGGAAATGAACACAGGTGCTGTGGAGCAAGGCAGCCCCGGGAACCAGAAAGCCAGGCCTCTGCGGGCAGGAACAGGGCAGGGAGGGGTGAACTTCCACCAAGCCTCCTCCCCCAGGTGGGAGGGGGGACACAGGGCATCTCTTAAACCTGACTTGTAAGAAGGACTCATTATCCTCATTTTGAGGACAGGGAAACTGAGGCTCAGGAGGACACAGGACACTGCTGCTTCAATGTACAGTAACCTGGTTTCAACAGGAGGCTCCTTCTTAACTGAGCGCGCTCCTGCTCCTACCACACTGAGTTCCTCCTGACTCACCACAGTCCTTCGCCAGGTGAGTCAGCACCAGGTTGGAAAGGAGCAGGGGGCAGCCCAAAGGTCCAGGCTGGCTGCACTTGATCTGGGCTTTAGTCCCAGTTCTGCCAAAAAAAGAAAAAAAAAAAAAAAAAAGCATACCCTGGGAGAACCTTTGGCCTCCCTGGGCTTGGATCCTCATCTGCGAGTTGCAGGCCCGTCCTCTGTGCTCCAGCACCCTTTGTGTTCCGTGTGGGTGCTGGGCTTGAATTCTAGCCCCGCCCCACGGACCGTGAAATTTGTTTCTCAACCTCCCTAAGGATCAGTGTTGTCATGTGTAAAACGGAAAGAGCAACGGTACCCACCTGGGAGGACTAACAGCAGTAACAATGCAGAGGCCTGTGTCTGTCACTCAGCAAGCCCATAGTAAATGTTGGTGAATACTGATGATACTAACAATAGGATTATTTTATCTGTAGTCCTCCCAATAGAAGATGACTTTCTGGTGTTGCAATTGGATTCTTCCAAGATTAACACACCCAGGTCAAGCACTGATCTCTCTTATATGGTAGGCAAACCTTCAATGGCTTCCATATTTTCCATGCTATGCAGCCCAGTGAATGGCATACAGTAGGTGCTCAAGAAATGTTCATTTGTTACTCCTGAATGGAACCTACCCCCTTCCTCACACTTAAGACTCAGGACATTCAAAGACCAAAAGTAGAGCTAAGGTCACCACCAACCTCCCCACTTGGAGCCTTCTGTGGGGATGGTTCCCTGAGCCATTTCCCCAGCTCATCCCAGGCAGGTGGCTGGGCAGTGAGTCCAAAGTCTCCTCCTTCTATGCCCATGATGGGAGTTGGTTGACACCTGGGGATTCGTGTGCTAAAGATGTCATCCCAGCAGGCCAGAAGAATCCCATCTGGAGGAGGCAGGTGAAGTGGGTACAGGAAAAGATACTGGGGCCCTTCCCACCCAGAAGGTAGGCAGGGCTCCTACAAGGGGAGAAGCTGCCAGAGCAGATGGGCTAGAACAGGTGACCACCAGAGTGAGAGGAGGGCCCCGGCACAACCTCTTCCTCCAGGCCTGGTAGAAAGCCGAGCCCCAGGCCCAACACCTTCTCCCTCCACCTCAAAAAAATGTGGGGTTCCACCTGCAGAACTCGGCCAGAGCGGGGCTCGATCACACGCAGCTTCTTGTCCTTGCAGGTGGTGGTGAGCAGGCTGCCGTCGGTGTTGAAGGACATGCAGAGGATCACATCAGTGTGGCAGTCGATCATCTTCACCGGCTCGCCCACGTCCAGGTTCCAGATGAGGACCTGAGAAGGCAGAAACGCAGCAGGGGGGTCAGCCGCTGCTCTAGTGTGGGCGCCTGTCCTCGATCCACCCCTGGTTGCCCTGGGAGAAACACCTCGTGCAGAGGCTGCCGTGTGCTGGGCTGCAGCCTAGTGACATTGAGTTCTATTCAGAAAAGCTGACGCGTCTGGTTATACAGATGCACTAATATCCCTTGCCTGGTCCCAGGTGGCTGGCACCCCTCTGTGGAGGGCATGCTTAGAGTCAGGGGATGGGGCTCTATTTTCTTCCCTCCAGTTCATCAACCACCAGAGAAGGCAGGAAAGATGCCTCCAGCCCCTGTGGACCCCAGGAACAATGGGGTGCATGCGAGATGCTCAGTCGTGTATAGTAAATGAATGAGTGAGCGAATGAATGAATGAGACCACAGTAGTGAACATGCTTAGGAAAAGGCCTTCCTATAGATCCCCAACATCCCCTTCTCTCTCCCTACCCCTTCCCGCTGATTGACTCTGCCCCACTGCCCCGCCCTGCTGTGCACCTTGTAGTCGTAGCCCGCGCTGAACAGGATGTTGTTGGTGGTGGGGTGCCACTCGACCAGCCCCACACGCCGGCTGTGTCCGTGGAGCTCCAGGAGCGCCTCCGTCATGTTCCGCTTCAGCCCACCCTCAGGGATCTCCCAGATCCGCACCTGCAGAGGAGAACCAAGGGCTTTGGCTGGGCGGACAGGGAGAGGAGTTGATAATGAGGTTCTTTTCCTGGGATACCCAGCTTTCCAAGGCTGGCCAAGTGAGGCACCTCCTGGTTCCGGGCAATAGGTGAAGCCTGACCAGAGGCCTCTGGGAAGGTGCCAAGAGTGGCCAGAGAGGAGATCAGCTCCCCTTTGCCTTTGGGAGTTTTACTCTAAGAAGTCTCTGCAGACCTATGAAGATGATTCCTGGCATGCAGATGTTGCTGGGGTCAGCCAGGTTCAGGACCATGTGCATGCAGCGTTTAGCAAGCGTTGGAGGAGAAAGCCTATCTTCACCTCCACCTCACAGCCTTCCATGAGAATCTGCCTTCCTCCTTCTCTCCTCAGCCCCAGCTCCTGATGGTTCCTCATGGCCTGGGCCCCCACTCTGTGCCCAACCCAGTAGGGACACTTGAGTGGGGGGAAATGCATCTGGGAGGCTGGGAGGTCCCAGTCTGTCCTGAGAGGTGATGGACTCGGGAGAGTGACTTGGCTTGGAGTCACTGAGCCTAAAACATGGGCAGAGCCTAGAATGGAGTTGCTATTTTCAGTCTTGTGGATGCTGAGAAGAGGCAGAAAAAGATGATCTGCTAAGAGGAGGTTGGGACATGCAGAGAACAGTGGAGAAGAGAGACCACGTTGCCACAGAGAGATGAGTTGATCCCCTTCTCTGCAAATAACCCCCTGCACCCTGGGACTCCTGACATTACCCTGGTGGGCTTCTGTCACTCAAACTAAATTCCCACTGTGTCATCTATATAGCGGGAGTGGGGAGGGTGGGTGCCCCTGGCTCTGCCTTGTGTACTGGTGGTATAACACGAGACAAGGTTGCAACTGTTTGTGAAGGTGCTCTGAACAGACCTGTGGAGTAACAGTTCTTGTTATTATCATCATTAATTTTGTGTATTAGAATCTAACCAGGTGGAAAGGAAAGAGCAGGTGGGATTACAATTTGGATATCTTTAGAGCAACTCTTTTGAAAACCTGAACTCCACCCTTGCTAGTAAGGAGAAAACAGGAAAACTGGCTTTGAGATACCATTTGAAATCCACTAAAATAGCCAACTGGGCGGGGGAGGGGGAGTCAGTGTTGGCAAGATTATGCTGGAACTTGCATTGGGGTTGGCAGTATTATAAATCAGAGGAGCTCTTTTGGACGCAATTTGGCAAACTTTAGGAGGAACCATAAAGACATTTATAGTAGACTCTTTGACTCCATAACTTCACTCTAAAAATTCAATGTGCACATGAAGATGTTCATTGCAACATCATCTAAACAGAAAATGTAGAAACACTCTAGGTAACTGACAATTTAATATGCTCTGTCAGTATGTCCTAGTAGCCATGGGTTATAATCGTGAAGGCTGTGGATAATCACAAAGAGCATGATAAGGACAGCCAAAGGCCGACTCTGGGCCTGAGGAGTAAGACCAGGAATGGGCACCTCCAGGGAATTCCTTTAAGTCTCCTATGCAAAAAGGCACTTCCTCCTGAGTCCTCAGAAGTGAGGTTTCCCGATACTTGTGTCCCCCAGGACTCATGCACCAGACGACTGGGAGGTTTTCAGATAAGAAAGTCAGGTTCAAGCAAGGACTGGGGGTCACCCCATATGCATCCTTCTCAGTTTCAGAAAATCATCTTCAAATGCACACTTCAGAAAAAGTTGATAATTAGGGGACAGTTGCAAATGTTCTTTTGTCCCCATTTCCCCACTGTCATCCCTTTTGGTGGCTCCAACCCTCCAGTAAAGCCCGACATTTCTGTTGGGGAGGGAAGTAAACTTGAAGAGGGACCTGCCTCACAGTCTTCCTTGACAGTTGCTTCCTTGACAGTGCAGGCGTGAGGGCTGGGGACGAGCTGCTAGGTACAACTACCTGGCTGTCAACTGGTATGCATGTTTCTTTGTCCCCAAGATGTAACACAGGAAAGTGACTCTTGAAACAGGAAGACTATGCTTGTATTAGACACGTGTACAACACACACACACACACACACACACACACACACTTACTTCTTTCCTTTTTACCAAAAAGAAACTGTATCACATGTTCTTCAGCTTGATTTTTTCATGTAACTATAGCCACTCAGCCATGTTCCCAGCCTGTTTTTAATTTTAGTTTTTCAGTTTTGAGACAGGACCTTGCTAAGTTGCTGAGGCTGGCTTTGAACTTGGGATCTGCCTGGCTCATCCTCCTGAGTTGCTGGGATTACAGGTGTGCACCACTGTGCCCAGTTTACCTTATCTTTTTAAATGGCCAGAGAGACATCTGTTATATGTCTGTCCCAAGGTGAATTTGCTCAGTCTCTATTAACTGACACCTGGGTTCTGAGCATTACTTTTTCACGATTGCAATTCATTGTATGATGATGAACATACAAGTGTGTGCATGGTGTGAATATTTTTGAAGGACAAATGCCTAGGTATGCATCATCTTTTTAAAATAGTTATTGTAAAATTGTTTCCCAAAGTCATCCTTACTTCTACCCTCAGAGTCTGAGGACACTTCTTCACCTTTTCCTCTAAATAATACTTTCTTTGCCGGTGTGGCACTGGAATTAAACTCTATGCAGGGCATGCTACCACTCAGCTACACCTCAGACCTTTATTTTTGATTTTTTTGAGACAGGATTTTGCTAAGTTAATGACGCTGACCTTGAACTTCTGATCCTCTCACCCTCCCAAGTTGCTGATTTTGAAGGCTAGTAATGTTTGGGGTCAGTGGTAGATTGCCTAGCACCCAGTACTGCAGACCAAAAAAACCCAAAAAAACAAAAATTGATTTTTACCCATCTGAAAGGTCAAAAATACCATCTGGTTGTTGTTTGGCTTTTTGTTTCCTTGACTCTTAGAAATACCAGGCATCCTTCCTGGTGTTATTGGCCACACTTGTCTGTGCTTGGGTTGGAAGGTCTCAAAAGCTTTTGGACTCAGATTGATGAGACTTTGAGAGGTGGAATCACAGGGGGGTTGGGGTGAGGACTCCGTCTAGGGGCTTGCCTTACTTGAGCATGGTAGGCAGTCTGTGCACATGGTGATGCGTGCAGGAAATTGTCCCTGGCCAATGTGAGGGATCTTTGAAGCCTCCTATAAGTCAACAGGACCCATGTTGAGCTTATCTCATGCTGCTCTTGATGTTAAGGGACAGACAGATGATGATATGGGAACAGAAGTTAAGAGAATAATTTTATAAAATGGCCATAGTGCTGACCCCCACATGCTTTCATTTCCAAGAAGCAATTTACCTGCAGCCCTGCCTGGGCTATGTGGACAGGATATCTCACATTCCTTAGCAAATTACCTGTTCACTGCAGGAGAAATGCAGGCCCAAAATAATGTCGATGGGTAGAACCCAAGAGATTTTTGTGACCAGATCTGAAACTCTGAGACATAAGGATAGTTCCTCCCAACCATAAAATTCATAAGAATGTATGGTTAAGAATCCAATTAGGGGCTGGGGATGTGGCTCAAGCGGTATCACGCTCGCCTGGCATGCGTGCGACCCGGGTTCGATCCTCAGCACCACAGACAAACAAAGATGTTGTGTCTGCCGAAAACTAAAAAATAAATATTAAAATTCTCTCTCTCTAAAAAAAATTAAAAAAAAAAAAGAATCCAATTAGAACCAGGCCTGAAGATGTTCTGCTTGAGCCTGGAGTCTCAGGAAAAGAACATTTGCTCAGGACAACCTCACTCATGAGCAGCCAACTGAGGTGAGCCTGGGTTGTCCCTGCATGCTGGCCCAAGGCAGGGACATCAGGACGGGTGTGATGCTCCTTCCACCGGGTGCCAATGCCACACACTAGGAGAGTGACAGGATGAGCCAGTTACCGCTGTTGCTCTGGCTCTTGGATTAGGAGGTAGAGACCTGAGTGCAGGTCCATGCATGGGTTATCTACACTGCACTTCTGGGTCACAAGAGCTGATTTGTTGGGGTGACAGCTCTGCTTGGGAGCCTGGGGATGGAGGAGGGGCTGCAGCAGGGCAGGTGGTGCTCAGGTGGCAGGCCCTGCCTGGATCCAAGTCTCATGGATCAAAGGGCTACAGGTAGAAGCCAACAGAGTTGTTTTCTCTGACAGTTGTTAGATATAGGATCCCAGACAGGAGTTGGGGGACCAGGATGAATAAATATAACAGAAAGAGGTACTTTGCCTTGTCACCATTTGATACCAGCCACTTCCCTTCCTAGGCCCTGGTTTCCTCATCCACCCATTGAGACGTTATTAGTTCATCCCCCAAACTTTTCTGCTTTTGACACCACTGAATGCGTTCGTGGGAAGGAGGCTGTTCTGCTTGAACTACAGAGACCGCAAACAGTTGGTGCCAGATGCTCTTAAAGCTCACAGGCCGCGCTGGAGTTCCCAGTGGGCCTGAGTCACTGAGAAAGGACCTCCTAGCCTTGCCTTTAGTATTTAAGGGATTCTCTAGAAACTAAGAACGGGTTGGATGTGGGAGGAGCACTGTGAATCTGCCCAGAGGTTGCTCTGGGAGGTCACTTGGATTGGACAGGAAAGTCAATAGTCTGCCAAACAGGATTTCAGGGAGGAAGGGGTGGGGAGGAGAAGTGGCAAAACAACCAATCTCTGCTGCAGGCCAGCGGTGCCTGGGGCTGCCCCTTGGTGAGCGCCTGGGTCAGAGCTGGTTTAACTGTTCTGGTCCATCCAAGAGAATATTCCAGCCCCGCCCTGTGCCCCCAGGGGACAGTCCAGGGTCTCAGGGAGCCCAGGGTCTTTTGAGGAGACAGTAGACTTGTGCAGACTCAGTAAAGGCAGCTGACAGGGTGGCCTAGAGACCAAACACCCCCACGTGGGGAGTGGGGGTGGGGGCAGAGCTGCTGGTCAACAAAGTGAGAGCTCTGTGCTCTTCCGCACTGTTCCAGACCAGGCTCTGACCTTACTGGCAGGAGACTTTGGCCAAGTCCCTTAGCCTGAGTGTCAGTCTTTTCATCTGAAAGATAATTATACCCAAACAACAAAGTTGCCATGGAGACCTAATAAAGACAAAATATATGCACTACCAGATTACCAAGGACTTGATAATTCCTAAGGATGCTTATTTAATATTCATTAAGGGTTATATACAACTTTTCATATGGGTCAAACTTAGATGTGATTTTTATTTTTCATGTGCATTTTTTTTTTGCCCCCTGTATGGTCAGTACATTTGGTATGAAGTTTCTTTTTTTCCTTCCTTCCTTCCTTCCTTCCTTCCTTTTTTTCTATCCTTTCTTTCAGTAGTGGGGATTGAACCCTATCTTGCCCAAGATATGCAGATACTCTATCACTGAGCTACATCTCCCGCCCTTTCAATTTTATTTTGGGAAAAGTCTTGCTAAGTTGCCCAGGTTGGCCTCGAACTTGCCATCCTCCTGTCTCAACTACCCAAGTAGCTGGGATTACAGGAGTGCTCCACCAGGCCTGGCTATAAATTGCATCTTTAAAATGTTAGGCCAGGGGCTGGGGCGGGGGCTCAGTGGTAGAGCACTTTCCTGGCACATGTAAGGAAAAATAAATAAATAAATAAAGGTATTGTGTCCACCTACAACTAAAAATATTTAAAAAAAAAAAGTTAGGCCAAGGGCATTGTTCAGTGGTGGAGTGCTTATTTAGCATGTGTGAGATTCAATCCTCAGCACCACAAAACAACAAACAAATAAACAAACAAACAAAAAACTTTCATAATTTCAGATTGGAGGTATTTGGTTGTATCTGTTTTCTGACACTTTAGGGGGAATGACTTAGGGCCAGAACCTAGTGAGGGCCTCAAAAAGACACAGTTCCTAAGGGAAACCATGCTCCATTTAAAGGACCTGCTTGTTACACAACTGCAGCAAACAGATACTATTTACTATACTGTATTTACTATACACTATTTACACTTACATTGTAAATGCAGCATAGGAGCTCAGAAGAAAAGCTGGAGTTCACAGCGGGCCAAAGTACATGGAATAAGATTTAAATTTTAAACTTCTTATTATCAACATTTTTGGAAAAACAATAATGACAACAACAAAACCCCTCTGTAGTGTTGGGAGGAAAAAGAAAGTGAAAAACCCTCTGTAAGCATCCAGTTAAGCTGTACTGTAGTATGCAGACATCGATCCCAGGTTTTGCAACTAACCACTACTGGGGTTTAACCTTGCCTGGGGTCAAGAGCATAGCAGCAGTCCCACATCCCACAGGGAGAAGAGAGCAGCTGGAGGATCTTGCTCAGAGCCTGGAGGGTCCTGGAATTCTGACCTACTCAGTTCTTGTCCACTGTTCTGCTTAGTACTGGAGATTTGAGTTCTTTGTCGCTCACGTAAACCAGGGGTAGAATCTCAAAGTCTACCTTCTTCTGACCACCTCACTGTTTCCCAACAACGTGAGACAAATCACATCAAACCCCTGGAGGCAGGAGACACTAACTGGGACCTGGAGAAAGAAGCATGCTTGCACATCTGCTGCCAGAGTCCTGGGAGGGGGTTGCTACAAGTCCCTGCTGCCCTGGATCAGATCCAACCACCTCAAGAGGGACGGATCTGTCCTTGTGCTTATCTATCCCAGGAAATGGAGCAGCTGCCCAGCCCCAATTCAATCACGTCTCACTCGTGAGACCTGCATTGTTAGGCGATTTCCTCATCATGCAAACATCGCAGAGTGCCCTTACACACCCTTGGATGAGGGGCACTACTTCACACTGTGAGCCCTGTGGGGAAGCTGCTGCCAGCCTGTGCGGCATGCTCCTGTACCGAATGCTGTGGGCGATGAGAGCACAAGTATCTGTGTATGTGAACATACCTAAATATAGAAAAGGCAAGGTAAAAATATGGTGTAAAAGATTAAAAACCAGTGCGCCTGCACAGGGCCCTCACTATGGCAGGAGCGTGTAGTTGGAGTTGCTGGGGTAGGGGTGGGGTGGGGGTGGGGTGGGGGAGTCAGGGAGCCAGTGTGAGAGTCAAGGCCTTGGCTTTGCTCTACCGTGGACATTGCCAACGCTGCACACTGGGGCTGCACTCAGTTCACTGAAAGATAATTTCCTAGCCTAGCACAGTGACGCACACCTGTGATCCCAGGGGCTCTGGAGGCGGAGGCAGGAGGATTGCAAGTTCACAGTTAGCCTCAGCAATTTAGAGAGGCCCTGAGCAATCCAGTGAGACCCTGTCTTTAAGTAAAATATTAAAAAACATCTGGGGGTATGGGTCGGTGGTTTAGCACCCCTGGGTTCAATCCCCAGGACCAAAAACAGAAAAAAAAAAGATAATTTCCTCTTTCCTCTTTTTAATAAACTAGAAGACAGGCTTAAGCGAGCTTCCTATCAATTATAAGCTTTTCTATTTTTAAAGTTCTCTCTCTCTCTCTCTTTTTAAATTTCTAAACTTTTTGTGTTGAAAGGTAAGACAGGACACATGCACCAGCCTCAGTCCACACAGGGGCAGGATCATCACAATCACTGACTTCCACCTCCAGGTCTCCACCCCCCCACCAAGGGTCTCCAGGGGAAGTGACACCAAGGAGCTGTCACCTCCTGTGGTGACAATGCCTCTTCAGGAATCCCTGCTGAATGATCTGCCCCGGGCTGTTTTACAGGGAACTTTTAATTTCATTAGTAGAAGGAATACACGCTGAAATAAAATGTGCAATTGAGTAAATATGTAAACCAGTACTACAGTTGTCTGCTGTCATATCAAGTATCATGTCCGGTGCTAATCGCAGGTGCTGTACTTTCCACATGACTGGCAGTGCAGCATGTTTGTTTACACCACAGACACGTGAGGAATGCTTTGACATTATGACAGCATTGCTGGCCAATCAGCATTTTCCAGTCCAATTGTAATTTTATGGGACCAGGGCTGCAAATGGGATCCTTCATCAATGGAAATGTCGTTGTGCACGCAGCGCATGACTGTATCTCAAAATCACCCTTCCTGAACTTGGGATGGTCAGCTCCACCCGACAGGGGTAGGTTCTTTTGATTCATGCTGCCTGAGCCGCACCCAGGGACTCAGGAGGCTGAGGCAGGAGGATCACAAGTTCAAGGTCAGCCTCAGCAACTTGGTAAGACCTGGTCTCAAAACAAACAACAAAAAAGGGATGTGGCACTGTGGTAAAGTGCTCCTGGGTTAAATCCCCAGTACCAAAAATAAAATAAAATAAAATTCATGTGTGTCCTGGCACTTCCAAGATAGACTTACAGAATGAGTGAAAAAATGGAAGAATCCAGGAGTCCAGAAGGCTACTGAAAAACCAGCCTCTACCTCAGAGCAAAGCCTGTCCAAGGAAGGGGGCGTGACCCTTGTCCTTGGAAAGACCCACAGAGCACTCCTAGGCACTTACCCACCCTGCTGAGCTGTTTATCTACAAATACCAGGAGAGATCTGCTCTGCCAGGTGTCCCTGACTCAGTCAGGCTAGGTGGGGACCCATAGCAACCCCCTAGCAACCACCAATCAGCATGAGTCAGGGAAAATATTTGGGATGCCAGATGACCCTCCCAGTAGTTTCTGGTGGTTGATAACATGTTGGGAAACCATGTAGTTCCGCACGTACTCCCCTCTTAGCTTAAACCAATCAGTTTAAATAAATCCCCCTCTTGTCCTAACCAATCACCCTTACTCAACTTGTTCCCACCAGTGAATGTGCTAATCATGTTTTAGAGTTGTTTAATGATTTTCCCGCAGTGTGTGATGATTTGCTAAGAGATGCTATGGTGTATGTGAAGTCCCTGCCTTCCCCAAAGAGTGTATAAAACTGCTGCAATCCCTGGGCTCGGGGCCTCTCAGTGTCACCAGTTGCTGTGTGCGTGTGGAGGACCGAGCTAGCTCGCAATAAACACCTCTTTGCTGCTTACATCGACCTTGGTCTCTGGTGGTCTTTGGGGGGTCCCGAATTCGAGCATAACACTACCTATGATCACTAAGTCCAGCAGTAGATCACCCCCAACCTGGGGGAGCAGGCGATGGTGGGCTGGGTAGATGGATCACCCCTTTAATCCTGAGTTGGGAGGGAAACTTGGTGGGGGCTTCTCTCCTGAATTGCAAGACTCAGCAATTCGGTTGATCTTTTTGGGAAACTAGCAAAGGAAGCTCCATGAATAAAGAATGGGGTGTGTGGGGCAGAGCGATGGCCTGGGAGCCCAGATCTCTGACTCCCACCCAGCCTTCTGGCCACCCATGACTGGGGTGAGTTATTTAAACTCTTATGTCCCTACTTGAGGAGAAGAGAGTCACAGTTATTATTGATGAGACTCTTAGTAGCCAAGAATCACGTTCACATTTATTTAGTTTTCCCTGTGAGCCCACTATGAGCCCACTTTATAGTAGGGCAGCCAGTGCCCAGGGGGGTTAAAAAAAAAAAAAAAAACTAGTCCAAGGTCATAGACCTGGGAAGTGGCAGAGCCAGGGTTTGAACCTATGGACTCCTGAGCCTGCTTAACCAGGGCCACACAGATGCTTTCTCTGAGGCTATCAGAGTTCCCCTCTCATCTCTGAGTCTCCCTCGCCCCTCTCTCTCTGTCACTCTGGTGTGGCAGGAGGCAGGATGGATGGCTTCCTGCAGGACTGACATGCTGCCCCATCCCATCGAGCTCCTGGGGAGGGGCTTGAAGACAAGGCAAAAGAAAGATGCTGAGCTGGGCCCACCAGGAAGACCTTCCCTCTCCCTACTCCCCCCTTCTCCTTGAAATGTCAGAAACCTTCTCTCTCTCTCTCTCTCTCTCTCTCTCTCTCTCTCTCTCTCTCTCTCTCTCTCTCCCCTGCTGCTGGCCCCCCAGAGAAGAGGGAGCACGAGGCTTGGAAAGCGATAGCGCCTTTCCCTGCCGCCTGCCAGCCGCCCTCCCTAGCTGCAGCAGAAGCTATAAAAAGCACAGCCCTTCAACAATAGGTGACATCACCCAGCGGCAGAAAGAACTGGATTTTGCCAGATGCCAGGGAGAGTTATGGCTCCCATCCTTCCCTCAGGACGAGGCCCCCTGGGAAGGGGCTCAGCTCTGTGCCACGCATCCTGCAGGGATGGAGGTTAGATTGCAAGGCCCTCCTCCTGCCCTGGTGGACATGGGGACCCACGCCATAGGCGATTTCTCACGGCTGGGAGAGGAGCTAGGGAGCAGGGGGGCTTCATTGTCCTCTGAATGCTCAGTGTTGAGGAGCAAGAGGAGTTGAGGGCTGGGAGCAGCTCCTGGCTCTCCCGGGGGAGGCTGTGGCTGCTGCAAGGGCTTTTCTGGCCCCTTTGGGCCGGAGCCTCCCCAGCCCTGGTTCGGGGCCCAGTGCCTTGCTGACTGGCCTCCCGACCCTGGCTCTGGATGTTGTGTTTGGTGCACAGTGAGTTGACCATCCTGGCTAGAATGGGTCACAGGAGGTGTCTCAGGGACCCATCAAAGGATCCCAGCCAGGAGCACAGCTTGGCTCTCCCACTGCACCCAGGCCTGGGGCAGGGAGGCCTCCCCTGCAAGAGTCCCCAGTGGCCAGCGCGGCCCTGCACAGAGGCGCGGCTGTGCTTAAATCCTGGGTGTGTGCTGGAGCTGAGCTCTCAGTCTGCCGTGGCTCCGAGCCTCAGTTTCCTCCCCTGTAAAACCAGGGCTGTTGGTGACGTGGTAGGAGGGCAGGTCAGGGACCTGCGTGACAAAGACCCCTGTCCTTCTTCAGGAGCCACTGGGCTCCAGCCTCAGGGCTACCATGACTAGACCCTTGCCTGAAGCTCGGGAGCAGACACCTGAGGGGTAAGGGGGGCTCTGAGCCTGGCTCTGGGAGCAGCTGGCCTGGCAGCCGGAGTGAAAGCTCAGCTCCTCTAGGTCAGAGGACCTCATCTCCTAGTCTCGGCATCAGCAGCCCCGCAAGCCCCTCCCTGCCTGGCCGCTCCCCACCGGTCCACAGATCCAAATCCCAGTCTGCAGGGGCTCCTCCACAGAGCCACCAAGACCCTGCCCTCCTCCTAACTCCCCTCCCCTGGCCCCTGGTTTGGGCTCAGATGGCTTGAGAAGCACAGGCGTCCCTTCCAAGTTCAGCTGATCGCCGTGTCCACACCTTCTCTCCAGTCCCTGTGTCCCCTTCCATCCTGCTGTCTGCCCACTCTCCTCACTGTGTGCCGCCCCAGGGCTCCAGCCACGCCAGGTGACTCTTGTTTTCCAAGCCACCATATGCATTCCCTCCAGGCCTTCTCCTGTGCCAAATCTCTCCCTGGGACACCTTTAACCTGTTTCCTGCTTGTGAAAGACCTGCTTCTCCCAGGTCTACCTTTCTAAATCTACTTTCCTCCCTGCACCTTGGTCAAGATTAATTCTCTCCCTTGCCAGTGTGTTTGGCCCCAGGGACACAGTGCCCTCCTTTTGTATTGCATTTTGGCGAGAGGAGTGAATGGCAGCAGAGGGCTCCCCAGTGTCTCTGAAGCAACCTGAGATTAGCAGAAATTTATGAGGTGCTAGGCAGAGTGCTGGGTGCAGACACCCTTGCCCCCTTTTCCCACGTGCTCAAGGTGAGGGTGGCTATTATGATTACAGTTTCAGAGATGAGCAAAACCAAGGCCCAGAGAGGTTAAATCACATGCCCTAGGCCACCCAGCTGGTAAGTGGTAAAACTGAGATCTAAGCCCAAGTCCATCAGATTCCACAGTTAAGCTCTCTTTGGACCCCAGTAACCAGGAGGGTGTCAGGCACAGTGTGATCTATAGGTGTGTGCAAAACTGAAGAGGTGTTGTGGCTCCTACGGCCAGGGCGGAGCCTCATGCATGTTTGAACACACACCCTGGGTATTCTGTTCATTAGCTGGGATCTCTGCCTGGGAGGTAGGTGCTGAGCTAGAACCAGGCAGGTCCATGTTGTCCTGATTCAGGCAAAAGAAGTGGTAACCTGTGGGCAAGGGGATGCATGACTGTAATCCCAGAGACTAGGAGGCTGAGGCAGGAGGATCATAAGTTCAAAGCCAGCCTTAGCAATTCGGTGAGGCCCTATCTCAAAATAAAAAATAAAAAGGGCTAGGGATGTGTCTCAATGGTTAAGTGGGTTAAGTGCCCTTGGTTTCAATTTCCAGTACCAAAAAGAAGGAGGGGGAGGAGGAGGAGGGAGAGGAGGAGGAGGGGGAGAGGTAACTTGGGAAGAGCCAGGGGACAAGCAATTCTAAGAGCTGAGGCTGAATGTGGCCCTCTCCTGCACCAAGGTGGTCACTGCTCTTCTCTTAGGCAGCTGGATCCCTTGGGGAGACTCACTGAGCCCCCAACAAGCATGCTCTGCTGGATCCTGTGGCAAAGGAACTCGTGGAGCAGGAAGAACACAGCTGGAGGCGGCAGCCCAGGGGAAGACAGGCTCCTCCACTCCCTAGCTGGGTGCTCCATCTGCCCTCAGACCCTCAGTTTGAGGGTGGCAGAGCCTGTCTCATTTGTCAAGTGCTCAGCCAACAGTGGGTGGGGAGCCCAGAGGTTTAGGAAAGTCTGCTCCCTGCTGGCTGGTGACAGTCACTCCATACCCCAGTGCAGTCACTGCACTCCTTCCAGGCACTGCAGCTTCCTGTATCCAGGGGAGAAGCGGGGGCAGTGCCTTTGCCTGCCCTCTCCAGCTGAGCCTTGCTCTTTCTGGCAATGACCACTGAGCTCTCCAGCCCCAACCAGCTCTTCTGCCTCCTTCCTAGCCAGGAAGCAACCAGTGTCCCCCTGGCTTCATCACCTTTCCTGGGCTCTGTCACCTCATGCCTGCCCTTCGGTAGCTCTGTCTTTCTCTGGTCTGGCCTCTGGTTGATGTCCCATAACCACCATGGTTCTGAGGCTGCTAAAGACAGTAATAAAACCTGACAATCTTCAAACCTCCTTCTTCTGTCCATCCACAGAGACCCTGCCCTTACTGCTGCTGCTTTCAGGGATCTTCTCCAGCTGACTTAGGCTTTGACAGTCAGGAGCTGGACAAGCCCACCCACCCAGCCTCCTTCCCACCATTTGCCCATGTCCAGCTATGTCAGCTGACCACAACTTTATGGACAGATGGAGACTCTACTGTGAATCAATCTCTCTCTCTCTCTTTCTCTCTCTCCCTCCCTCCCTCCCTCCCTCCCTCTTTTTTTCCCTCTGGTTCTGGGGATTGAAGGGGGGGATAGCAGGGTGCTCTACCACTGAGCCCCATCCCCAGCCCTATTTTGTATTTAGAGACAGGTCTCACTGAGTTGCTTAGAGCCTTGCTTTTGCTGAGGCTGGCTTTGAACTAGCTTTGAACTTTGAACTGCCTCAGCCTCCCAAACTGCTGAGATTATAGGCATGTGCCACCATGACTGGCATAAAACTCTCTCTCTTTATTTGGATGATTAATTATTTAAACCATATCCATTCATTTATTCTTTTATCTTTTCATTCATTCATCTCTCCATTACCCATTATCCTTCCTTTTATGCATTCATTTATCTATCCATCATCCACCCATTCAATCATCTCTTTATCCATCAGTGAAGTCATCCATGCATCCAACCATCCATCCATCCATGCATCCATCCGTCCATGCATCAATCCATCCATGCATCCATCCACCCATCCATCTAATACACAATAAGCATTTATTAGGTCCCGGGCCCTAGGCTGGTCTCTACCTTCAGGAGCTCACAGTCCAACCTATAAAGATAGAAAGACAAAAGCTCCAAAGTTCCTTCCAGTTCCAGTGTCCTGGGATGTGGTCTGTCCCAGTCCTGCTAATGGGCACCAGGTAGATGCTTGTGGCCTGGCTGGGAGGCTGCTCCTTCACTGGGAGCCCCCACTCCACTGGGGCTATGGATCCCCTCCTGCTTGCCTCTTGTGGATGCTGCTCAGGGGCAGTGTGGAGACAGCAGAATCCCCTCTCCAGGAACCTGGAGGCCACACCAGCCTCTCTGACTCTACCCTACCTGTGAGAGGCAACAGAGTCTGAGCCAAGGGTAGACACAGGCAGTTGTGACTGTCACTCTCCCTGGTTTCTTGCCTCCCCAATGATTTCCTCCTCCCTCTCCTCCCATCTCCACCTCTGACCCACCCTCCCCTGGGCTCTACCCTGCTCTCTTCCTAATTTCTTTCTCTTATTTCTTCTCTCTTCCCATGAGTGAGGGGACACATGGAGTGGGTCTCACCAGGGTGGGTCCTAGGATAAGTCACAATAGTCCCCACCCAGTGTCCTTGCCTAGACACCAGGGCTCCCAGAGCACTAACCAGGGCACATGCCATGCCAGGCCCAGAGACCAGAGCTCTTCTCCTGGACACACAGCATTTCCATCCCCGGCTTCCTAGCGCGCAGCCCAGGGCTGAAGCCCACACCTAATTTTTTTTTGTTGTTCTAATTCTCACCTACAAAATCAACACCTCCAAACCCGATCACACTAAAGCCACGCGATCAGTCCCAAGTGCCCTGGACTCACTCCCTCGGCCTATTTGACTTCCTTCCTCCCCACACCATGGCTCCTGAGAAGGCAGGAGAGCAAGGAGGGGCTTCAGGGGCCCTCCTGGGAGCACCCTGCTGGGGAGCCCCCTCCGGCTCACCGAAGTGTCCTCAGAGCAGGAGGCAATGATGTTGTCGATGAACGGGTTCCACTTGATGTCCAGCACGTTGCCCTGGTGGCCGCACACCTTGGGGTAGTTGGGCTCGATCCTTCCTGTCTGCAGAGGAGAAAGAAGGAGGAAGGGGGTTAGTTGGGTGGCCCCAGGGTGGCCCTGGGAGGAAAGCCTTTTTTCTGGGTTTCTCAAATGAGGGAGCCCTCCAGGGCTCCCTACTTCCTTCCTGACCCCCAAATCAAAGCTCTCTGACAGCCGCAGGTTCTCGCAGCAGCTTGAACCTGTACCAGGGCTTTTGACATTCCCAGGCATGAAGAAGGTCGCCTGGCACTTATTGCCTCTTTCTTTGGAATCCCAAAGGCCCTATCTCCAGGTGGTTTGGGACACTCCCTTGTGGGATTCTCCTGCTGCTCTTCTCAGGGCAACTTTCGTGGTGGGTTTGATGAGACTGGAAGGTCTTTGAGGACCCACCACCCACGTTCTGTCTCTTTGGTCCTTGTTGGGCCTCGCCCTGAGGCTGTGTCCTCCCTGACAGACGCTCTCAATGGTGGTGGAGGCTACAGAGCAGGATAGGACACCCCTGTGCAGGTCATCCCTTCCTCAAGTGAAAGCCCCTGAAGATCAGATCACGACCCCCTGGGACCCCCAAGTCCAGCAGACCTGCTCCTTCTCACACACTCACACACCCAGACACCTGCTGTTCCGGCGGCACCCCAGGGAAGCTGACATGCTCAGGCTGGGATCAGCAGGAGGCTCCTTCCGGCTGCTCCGGGACCCAGCAGAGAGGCCCGATCTCGGGGTCCACCCATACACTCATTGGTATAAGTTATTCCATCTTCACTGTCAATGGGCCCCCTGTGCAGTATGCATCCTGAGCACCTGTGCACAGTGCCCTGTGGCTGAAGGCACAGTCTTTGGAGTAAACAGGCCTGTGTTGAATCTCAGTTCTGATACATTTTAAATGTGCATCCTTGGGAAAGCCAACGAGTTTCTCTCCATTTAGAACTTCATTTCTAAAATGAGGGCCGGCAACCACCTACTTCTTCTCATTGCCACGCAGATGAAATAAACTAATGTGCTTAGCAAAGAGCTTGGTGCAGTGCTAAGCACCATAGCAAATGTTCAGTACATGCTAGTGGTCTTTCTTGTGCAGGTGAGAAGACACCTCCTCCAGGAAGTCCCCCTGACTCCTCAGTGGGTAACAAGCTCCCTGCCATGCTCTCTCAGTGCCTCCCTGCAACATAACACAGGGGCGTCTGGTTTGCAGTCTGTCTGTCTTTGTCTCTGGATCTGCAGCTCTCCATAGGCCTCACACACAGTAGGTGCCCAGTAGGTGACTGAAAGACATCCTGGGGGCAGGGGGAGTCCCCAGAAGGATGGAACAAGGGGTGGGAAGATCTGGTCTCCCAAGAAAGACTGCCAAGGTGGCAGAGAAAGAGGCAGAGGCCACCTCCATACCCTAGGTCTTCCCAGCATGATGTGTTGGGAGGATTCAGAGGGGAGCAGACAAGGTTTCTCCTCTCACTGCCCCACTGCTAATAGGGGTCGGGGGTCAGGGCCTCACCCTCCTGTAGTCTTCTTGTCTGAAAAACTAAGAGGAAGACAATAGACTGGCTGCTCCTAGGTGCTCAGGCAAGAGTGGTTTCAGAGTGAGGGCCCTGCCGTACCACCCTCTTCCTGCCTGTGTCATCAGGTCTAGATATGATCTTCTGGGACATAGCAGTGGCAGGATCCGTAGACCAAAGCAGGCTGGAGCAGAGCATGGAGGCCCAGACCTGTAATCCCAGTAACTCGGGAGGCTGAGGCAGGAGGATCTCAAGTTCCAGGCCAGCCTCAACAACTTAGCAAGACCCTGTCTCAAAATGAAAACTAAAAAGGGCTGGGGATGTGGCTCAGGGGTAAAGTGCCCCTGGGTTCAATTCCAATGCAAAGGAACAAAACAAAACAAGATAAACCATGTCTGGAGTGGTATGAGAGAGAGGAGAAACCTCCTGAATTGGGCCAGGAGGACATTATTATACTGTATGTTTGGGGAAAATTCAAGAATGGAAGAAAGATGTTGGGGAGTTTTACCCTCCATTATGATGAGATCCTTTTCCATATTCCATAAGGGATGCATGCAGCTAGGATTGGAATATTTTTCCAAATACTGTTGGGCTGTTAGACTATGACTTTGTTTTTTTTTTTTTTTGTACTGGGGATTGAACCCAGGGGCACTTAACCACTGAGCCACACCCCCAGCCCTTTTTTATATTTTATGTAGAGATTAGAGATAAGGTCTTGCTGAGTTGCTTAGGGCCTAGCTAAATTGTTGAGGCTGGCTTTGAACTCCCAATCTTCCTGCCTCAGCCTTCCAAGCTGCTGGGATTATAGGCATGTGCTACCACACCTGGCAGACCATGACTTGAAGCAGAGACCGAGCCACATGTGACGCTGGGATTTATTAGAGTAGTGCATTTTCTTTAACTCTCACAACAAACCTGTGAATTAGGCACAAGGAAAGTTAAGGCCCAGAGAGGTTCAGTAATTTTCCCACGATCCACCAGCTGAAAGCAAAGTCGGGACTCCCACACAGGGGTGATTTCCCAAAGTGAGCTTTTCAAACTCCACTGCTCATATTGGCCAGCTCCCCTCCTCCAGCTCTGACTTGCCACAGCCAGACAGATATTGCATCATCTCCTTCCAGAGCTTACTTACTTTCGCAGAGCCATTCCTTATGCCTTTGAGTCCTCTCCGAGCTAAACTGTCTGCAATAAGCTTTTGGCACCCAGCCCAGCCCAGGCAAATCTGAGGGGCACCGACTCCGTCGATAGGTGGCCATCAGCTAACAGGAGCGTCAAGCCAGCAGCCTGCGGGTGATGCACTGGAGGGGCAGACTCAGCAACGTCACTGGAACCAGTGCAGAAGCAGGAGCAGAGAGGCCAGAGCCCCACGCTGGGGGGGAGAGCAAGACTTCCTAAAGCAGAGCCTGAGCCTGGCACCGTGCTACTTTACACAGTGGACGCATTCGCTAATGAGGCGGTGCAGGGGACTCTCATGCGGGAACCACATTCTTGCTCAGGGGAGCAGCATCCCTAAGAGTTCTGCAGCACCGTCTGCTTGGCTATAACTGGCAGCCTGAAGGGAAGGACCCCCTTTCCACCTGGCGGCTCTGAATCTCCTGTTTATTACGGCAGGTAATACATTTTGTTTGGAAGATGAGTTCTCCTGCTGAAAAGAAAAGTTAGAAAACCGTGTTTTTTTTTTTTTTCATAAAGAAACGAAGCAAATTTAAAAATGTAATTATTAACTTCAGAGGGAAAATGTTGTCTACAAAAGCTAATGTAATCATAGAGCATAATGATTCGTGTACAATATTTACATAGTTGAAATCATGTAAATCCTGAATATTTATTTAAACAAGAGTTGTGCTCTACTGTGCTGGGAACACAGCAGCAGGAGGGCGAGCCTGTGTACGGTGGAGGGTGGCCGAGCAGGAGAAGACCAGGTCTCATTTCCCATCAGAGGAAGTCAATAAGCAATGCTTAAGTTAAAAAAAAAAAAAAAATCTACACACAGGGGTAAAGGGAAAGGCACCTAATCAAGAAATAGGGGAGCTGGGTGTGGTGGCGCATGCCTATAATCCTAGCGGCTCTGGAGGCTGAGGCAGGAGGATCAGGAGTTCAAACCCAGCCTCAGTAATTTAGGAAGGCCCTAAGCAACTCAGCAAGACCCTGTTCTCTCATTTCTAAATAAAATATAAAAAAGCCTGGAGATGTGGCTCAGTGGTTAAGTGCCCCTGAGTTCAATCCCCGGTACCAAGAAAAAGAAAGAAATAGGGGAGTAATAAAAAAGGAATAGTTAAGGCAAATGAAAGCCACCATCTTTAAGAAATAGGGATTGTGGGTTCAGCACAGTGAACAGAAGATGAGGCTCCAGGCAGGGGGTGACAGAGATGTTTAACAACTCCGTCTCCAGGGGAAAGACCTGAATTTGTAGGGGTTGCCATTTTCATTAGCGTAAATATTCCCACCCTCACTAATCTCAGGCTAAAGAACTGACGTCAGAAAATACAGAATTAGAAGAGACTCTTAGCAGCAAGCACACCATTATGTAATATTTCCACTCTACAGACATCATTGACATAAATAACTGCAAGGACACAGACTGTATCAAAACAATTAGGAAGTGATGAATTTTTAATATTTAGTACCTCTGTTTTTACTCTATTTAAGTTAATGCAATTGAATTTTTAATAAAAGTGGTGTTTAACAACTGGCTCTCAAAATTCCTAAAAATTTAACAGCAGGCTCTCACAAGCCAGTACAAGCCAACTCTAGCACCTCACCTGCAGAACCGCAGGCCTTGGAATGCCAGCAGATGTCCTGAACGCTGCCTGTTTGAAACTTTGATTGACGTAAAACTTAAAAAGCAATCAAGTAAAACACCTGGGCCAGATGTTCCAAAGGAAGCTCATTCTTAATTATTAAAAAAAAAAAACGTGGACAGTGCTCTCCCTGGACTCCACAAATCTCTCTGTTGTATGATTCCTACTCTGTACAGGGGCTGTGAAGAAAGGCCATCCCCAGTCTGGCTCTTGCTGGCTATCCGACCCTGCCTCCTCACACTCACTACTACATGAATCGCTATCCTCAATACACAGTCAAATTTATTTTGATTTATATGATCAAATGTCATCCTCATGACAATCCCATTTTACAGCAGAGAAAGAGGCTCAGGAGCTTCTGAGTGCAGTCTTGTTTTCCACTGTGACAGAACATTAGAAGGGCTGTCCAGATGGTCAGCTCATGAACCACCCCAGGGGCAGGTCCGCCCGGGTCAGGGCCTAACCTGCCCTCTGATCTCCAGCCTCGGCTACTCTGGCTCTGCAGGGCTGGGCAAGGACTTAGCTCTGTGTGTGTGTGGGGGGGGAGGTTGGGGAGGCCTGTTTCTTGGCCTGGGGATCTCAGGGAGCCCTTCACACTGCTGATGTGAGCCTGGAGGGCTGGAAACACAAGGCCAGTCCTCCTTCCACGTCAAATGTTGGCTGGTAGCTGCCGCCACTTTTCCAGAGGTCTGCTTGACAAGCTCTCTCCAAAACTTTCACCAGGTCATCACTGCTTGGGGAATTTACCCCAGGGCAATCAACAGAGAAGCGCACTAAGACTCTCACTGCTGAGTAACAGGGAACAATGCAATAAATGCCTAACTAAAGGCACCACCTGAAGGAATTGCAGCATGCCAATATAGCAGAATACTAAGAGGTCACCTAAAACCATGTTCAAAGCACGTTTAGTGGCATGGGAATTGCTAAAGACCCAACATCTAACATTTAGTAAAACAGAAACAAATCATATATATACACACACACATGTATATGTGCATATGCATATATATTATATATATATGATTCCTATATATGAGATACATATTATTAAAAATACACCATCTGCAAGAAAATACATCAAAATGTTAATAGTGGTAACCTTGGCTAGCTGAAAATTATTAGTGGCTTCCAATTCTTTTATAATGAATATTTAACCTTTTATTTCCCCATTGATGCTGGAGATGAAATTCAGGCCTTGAAATGATAGGCAAGCTCTCTACCATTGAGACACAGCCCCAGCATCAATACTTAACATTTTTATTTTTAAAAAGAAACCCAATCACCTTGATTGGTTTCAGGCAAACAGGTCTTAAAGAAATGAGATGCAGACGGCTGTTTCCCAGGGTCCCTGTCCTACGAGTTTTGATGGAGCATAGGTGTACTGGTTTGTACAGGCTTCTCTACTCCCTTGTTGCCCCCTGCATGGTCTGGAGGGAAAAAACTCCTTGAAACTGAATACAATTAAATAATTAATTGCAAGTAGGATTCAGAGTGTCTATGGATGTGCACGGCAGTGCGGGCCCGGCCTCCCCCAGGAAGGCTGGCGGTGTGGTGATGCCCTGATGCCCTGGGAGCAGCTCGCCCGGCAGACTGCCGGGGGAGCAGCATGGGCTCTGGGCCCCTGCCCAGGCTTTATCTGAACTCATTGAACTGACCAATGATGAGATGCTTCCAAAACAACCCGCACTGCAGCTTCAGCTTCCTGGAACCTCCCATGGCTGCAGAGTTGAATTTTGTACACAGAAGCAAAATGTTTTCTTACCTGCAGAATCAGCTTAGCATGGCAGAAAACACTGGGCAGGAGGTAGTGTTTCCATGCGTGGTTCTGGCACTCACCAGCTAGGTGACCTTGAACATTGTCCCTGGTCACTCCAAACCTCCAAGATCTCCAGACCCTGGCCTATGCCCTTCCTGATTCTCTGTGGCTGCCCTCTCTACTCTATGGAGCAGGGCACCTGAACAAACACAGAGCACCTCGCTTTGAGTATAAAACCAGGACAGAATGCAGGGTCTGCCTCGAGTTCACTGTCAATGATCACAGACCTGAGTGCTTACCAGGTGCCAAGCCTGCGCTGAGCAATTCATAGATATCATTTTATTTACTCTTTGTTAACAACCCTATAAAGTTTTATTAAGTCTTTATAGCCCTCCTGTATCAACCCATTTTTTGGATGAGAAAACTGAGCTCTGGGAAGAGCCTTGTAGGAGGTGATGCCGGTGAGAATTGAACAGCTGCCACCTCAACTTGACCTCTAGGTCTCCCTGCTATGCTGGTGCCTGTTTCAGGATCAAGGGAGACAGCAAGTAACTCAGGGGAAGAGTCAGAAATCAGAAGTAGAACCTCAACATTTCCAGTGTGTTCTCCACAGGGGCTGGTGGCAACTCAGTTGTAAAGTCCCTTAAATTCTTCTTGGAGACCCTCCCTCCTTCCCTCCTCTCTCTCCTGGTCTCTCTGCTCTAACCTCAGGGTTCCCAAACCTTTCCAGAGTTTAGTGGGAAGTTTGAAAACCCCAGTACCCAGGTTGCATCCCATATCAATTAGATCACCATTTTGAGAGGCAGGAGTTAGACACCAGCAGGTTTTAAAGATTCCCCACGTGATTCCAGCGGCTAGCAGTGTTTAAAAAGCACTCTCCTAGAGATCCCATATTCTCCCAAGGGCTAGGTCCCCAGCTCAGGGAAATCTACATGTGGGGACAGGACCAGCAGCAAATCAGTCTTACCCGATGGGGGAGAGTGAGCAGCTAACAAGCATAATCACACGTTATCATGCATAACATTTAATACGGTCTTATTTTAGAAACCTCAGATAAAGCAAACAGGAAGGTAAAAGTCATATGAAGTGATGGCGTTTGAAGTAGAACTCAGGGCAGAGGAGAATGCTGAGCCCGGAGATGGGGGGTCGAATGGTGGGACCCCAGGCCCCAGTGGGAGATGTCTAAGGATGGGCCACCCGTCTGTCATCACATCCTCCCTGAGTGCTGCCCCTGCACCTCAGACCATCCCCTCAGGCTGCCTGCAGACTTCTCAGCTCTCTCCACAGTTGGAAGTTCACATTGAAATATAGTCATACAAGGGGTACTACCCATCCATCTCTCCAAAGCTCTCAGCACAGGTCAGGCCCCCGTATGTCAGGCACTGGGCCCAAAGGAAGCTGTGCCCCAATTTAGATTAATACAGCCCTCGACACTCCAAATATGTCACTTTTCTTAGTATTACCTAGGAAGAGATTTACAAATGAGGAAACTGGTCCCTGGTTGCAGCACCAGCAGTGAAAACCTGAGGGAGCTCTGGGTGTCACCATGGGAAGCATCTCGAACCACTTGAGTCACCACTAAGGTGTCTGTCATCCAGTGCTGGCTGCCCACCTCAGGTGTGCCCTGCTGTGGTTCCTGGAGAAACGCCCTCTTCCACGTCCAGGAGGAGAGGTGCAGGGGCCACCTTAGTCCTTGGTCCTGGGCAGTGTCTGTTCACAGACGCCAGAAGGGAGAAGAGGCTTCTGAGCCTAGAAATGGAAGATGCTGAGCGATTGCGAGGGAGTTCGCGTGTGTCGGAAGGGGCTACCTAGGTCTCTGGGACTGGGGACTCTGGCCACCCTGCAGACATCAGAGTTCACGCTTGCCTCTGCAGTGTCCTAATTACTGGTCCTGCTAAAACAGAGATGATAAGAAGTCTCCAAACTGCCTGAACCTGACAAATCACAGGAGGGTTCTTGATGGGTGTGTAGGGAAAGCTATGGCTCCCTCCTGGCAGCTCACAGCCAACTGGGCAAGAAAGACGAAGAGAGAGACAAGCCAGCCTGGGGGTGGGGCTGGGTTCTGATGGAGGCAATGCTGAGGGCTGTGCGAAGGCAGAGGGGCAGGCGTGGGGACAGGGAGGCCAGGAGGGCCTTTGCAGAGGAGGAAGGGGCCTACAGACAGGGAACAGGGGAGGCACAGCGGGTGTCTGGGGTGCTGAAGTACCCACACCTACGAAGGCCCAGGTCTGTTGGGGAAACTTGAATAGGTAGAGATGGACAAGACCACAGCGGAAGGCCCAGAGCAGACTGCTGAGGAAGCTGCAGGCCAAGTGTAGGAATCGGGACTTGACCCCATGGGCAATGGGGAGCCATTCTGGAACACACTGGACCCAGAAGTGTGCCAGGTAGTTGCTGCCCAGCAAGGACTGCGATGCGTGGTGAGCCTAGAGACAGCAGGGAGGGCAGGAGTCAGCCCAGGGAACATGTCCTTGAGGGAGGGAGGCGTGCTGGGCAAGGCTTCCCTGGGCAAAGCCTTTATGTCCCGTGCTATGGATGATGGCTCCCCCACCCACCCATTTAGCCAAATCTCTCCTGCGCTCTTTCTTCAGGAGCCACAGATCAGTAGTACGGTTCTCCAATAAACCCCAGGCAGCTTTTGCAGACATCTTCTTTGGTCCCATTTATACAGGTGGAAACAGGCTCAGAGAAGTTGAGGTTTTGTTTGGAATCACAAGGCTGGGAAGCTCTCCAAGACCTCAGCTCCAGAACCCATCCTCTCTCTACCACCCCTGGCAGGGCTTGAGGACAATGTTTCCATTGCTCCATCTCTTCTTCCACTGACCTGCCCAGATGGAGGCCCTTATCAGCCATGCTCCAACAGGACAGGTGGGGAGGTGAGGTTAAATGCCTCTTCCCTATTTTACAGATAAGAAACCCAGAGACTGAGAGCCAGCAGCTACCTTGTCCAAGGTCATGTGATAACACAGGTTGTGGCATGGTGACCAGGTCCTGCCTGGGGCCTTAAAGCCATTCTGCATCCCTGGGAGACGAAACAAGTTCTACAAAAAGGGGTGTGAGGCCATGTCTTGAGACACTGAACTGCACTCCAGGCCTTTGGTGTGATAGTGCAGGGGGACCACAGAGGAAAGCAAGTCTCCTGACGTCCCAGCCCTGCCATTACGTCCCAGAGGCCCACGTGGAGCAGGAGGGTGCACAGAACTCTGTAAAAGTGTTTAAGAAGTGACTGCAAAGAACTGACAGGCTCTATGCCAATTGTGGGGGTAAAAGCCCTCGAGTTGTTTGTTTTACGACAAACAGGAAAGGACACTTCTGGCTCAGGCAGAAAAATCACACGAAAAAAGTGCTGGCATCATATGCAGTCTGTCATCACAAGCGGACTCCAAGCAGGCAGGGCATGCTGGGAACTTGTGGTCTGGACCCATAGGGAGTGAACTTAGGGTCTTTAGGATCTTCTCATTTCTTGGACACAAGCTGCCTTCCTCCTCAGGCTCCTCAGTGCAGCCCAGGTCAAGCCTCCCCACGTGGGAACTGCCTGGAGGGATGTGACATGGAGGATCCTGTGCAAGTGAAACCTTGTCAAGGTCAGGAGCCAGTCCCCAAGTCTCTGTTTCCAGCCCAGAAGCCTGGCCGACTGCTGTACAGGGGCCATCCCAAGACAGGATCCCTCAGACAGTTCCAGGTTGCCAAAAGTATAAAAATCTCTTCTCCCATTACTCCTCTGGCCCAGGGAAGGAGGAGAAGAGGGTTCCTCTGTCTGAAGCCCTTCCTGAGACACCCCAACTCTACACAAATCTCCTGCAGGACGGGAGGAAACTCATTTAGGATTATCTTTGCTGGCCCACCTGGGATTTGCAGAGCAGTAGCAATCCATGTTCAGTGGAAAGAGATGCTCACTGGCTGTACCTCCCTGGACAAGTCTGCCTCTCCGGGTCTCAGTTTGAAAAGTGGAGCCAGCATTGAGGGAAAGAGGTAACACACACCTGGTATACTGGTTGCCCCTGGGGGCTTCTGTGTCTCTAGCAGGCATTGATAATCGCTCACTGAGCTCTGCCTGAGTCTTGCAACCCCGGGGACTCCTGGCCAGTCAATCAGAGTGGGCAAAAGAGATGAAGTCTGACTGTCAGCCTGGCGCCATGTGATCCCTAGGGCTCTGACAGCTGTTAACATCTGAGCCCCTTGCTAAGCCTCTGAGATGCCCCGTACCTCTCTGTATTCAGAGAGGATCCCTAGAGGCCTCTGAGAACATAATCCCCACAAATGCCCTTACATCTGCCCCTTCCTCCAGGCCCACAGCCCCGGGGAGGGGCTCCAGCTGCCTTCTAATTGGTCTCCATGGAGCCAGTCTCCCCTTAAACCCCAGTGTGAGGCTGACCTTCTATAATTACTAATTCCATTCTGCAGCTTCTCCAGAATCTTCTATGGTAGGGGTAACCACTTGTAGGATTTTTTTCTAACAGGTTGGGCTTCCAAGCCTCCTTCTGGATTTGGAGGACTCTTCACAGTATCCAGGACTGGCGGGACACGGGGCCTTCCACACAGGAGCCGCAGTGGGGCTCCTCCTACCCAGAGTCCTTTGCGGCCTGAGTTGGGCACATGACTGGGTTTGGCCAATCAGACTCTCCCAACCCTGGGCAGCCCAGTGCTGGTGCTGACTCAGGCTGGTTCCCCACCACTCCCTGCCTTAGTCCCTTAAATCTGTGAATGCACCAAATCCTTTCCTACAGAGGGGGCTCAGGGCTGATTTCTGTCATTAGCAGTCAGGACTCCTGAGGGAGCTCACTCTTCTCTCCTCAGCCGACCCAGCTGATTCGCCTGGCCCTTGAGGGGCCACACACCTCATTTCCACCCTCACAGCCCCCTAACCTTGCCATTCAGTTTGTGCCACCCTATGGGGGTCACACTTAAAGAGACAGTTTTCAATGTTATGTTTCAGGGCCTAATAAAATATTGAAATTTCCACAAGTCCCAAGATTTTGAAGACCACACCTTTGCTCGGACTGCTTCTCAAATGTGGAAGAAACACAGACCTTTGCCAGATCCTGGGCCTTAAAACTCTCAGTTTGGAAAAATACAGTCCCCAAATTAGGGTCCTCACTGGACCAAAATGATCTCACCCTACCACTACCGCCATGCCACCCATCCTGCTCCTGCAGGCTTCTGCAAACTTAGCTGTCCTTCAAGGCCACTGCAGCTCCTGCTTATGCTGGGCCACCTCTGGCTCCTCCATGTCTCCTGATCCCTCTTCTCCCTCAACATTGACCAGCCTTTCTCCCTGTAGCTTGCTGGGTCTTATTGAGGGGCCTTCCATGTGTCAGACTTGAAACCAAGTGTTGCTTTAGTCATTCTTCACAATAATCCCGAAGCACACATTGTTGTGTCCATTTTATGGATGGGAAGACTGAAGCTTAGTGAGATTAATTAACACCGTAGCAAAGCCAGGACTCATGTCTCTTCCCAACTGGAATATAAGCAATATACAATGGATAGTACTTTGTCTTGTCCTCTGCTGTAACCCCCCGCATCTGGAATTGTGCTTGACACATGGTAATGTCTCAGTAAAATTTTGTTGCATGAACCACATCACAAACTGTGAACCTAATTAGGATCCTCTATACAGTTGTATAAACTGTGCACTGTACAACGTGGAGGGTACCATTCACCTGGTGAGCAGCCTTCTGTGATTCTCAGGGCCTAACTGTGCTGCTGCTCTGATTCTTCATTCAGCACAATCTTGTCTTGTTTGCTTTATTTCACTGGTGTTGGTTGCTTTCCCCGAGAGATTTATCAGCACTTTCATCTTAAATGAGGTAGTCATGGAAGGCTTCCAGCAGAGTAGGGGACACAGATGAAAGCTGAGAGGGCTAAGACATGCTTCTTTTGCCCTCTGGCCCCAGACACAATGTCAGTCTATCTTCAGGATCAGATGATTCCCACATCTGCCAGATGCACAGGTGTTGTTGGGGCGACTGTGGGAGAGGGTCCCAGGGCACCATGTGTACCCTTCGGGCTGGACCACCACTCCATCTTGCCTCTTTGGGACATCACCAGGAACACACCCATCCACGGGGTGTGTGGACTTGCAGAGGCCCTGGGCCCACACCATGGAGACTCAGCCCTGGGCCATTGCTGCTCCTGCAGAAGCCATGGGAGCTGTGATTACAACATTCAGGGACATCTAAGAGGCCAGAGAAGGGGCTGTCCACCATGGAGGTGATGGCCTTGACAATCTCCTTCACGCTGCAGGTGAACAGCCCACGACTGGGCCGGCCTCCCACCCATCTCTCTGCTGAAGCTGCTGAGACTGACTTGTGCTTCAGGGTAGCGGGGTAGGAGAAGGAACGCCATGTGCTTCTAGAACTCCCAGTCTAGTTCTGGCTTTGCTCATGCTGATGAGTAACTGTGCCAGCTCCCTCCTCTACGGGCTTCAGTTTCCTCATGTGCCAACAAATATAAGGTCACTGGGCACAGGGCCTGGCACGGAATAAGCACTCAACGAGCATTAGCCATTACTGTGTCATCATCCCGGAAATGCAGGTTAGCTGCCCCTGCACTGCGTCTGCACCCGTCCCAGCTCTCAGCCCGCTCTGCGCTGTGCCTGCTGTCTCTCTCACTGACAGTGACACTCCAAGGCTGGGGCATGTATCCAGCCCAACTTAGGATTTCAGACTTAGCTCAGCCACTGGAACATGGACCCAGAAAGTGCCAGATCGGCACCAGCAGGGTTCCAGCACCAGACGCCCTGCTTCTGACTGAGCCATACCCAGGTGCTCATCCATGCTCATTCAGCACAGACAGGGACCCACCCTCCCACCAGTCCCTGACCAGTAAGGTGGGACGCTTCCCTTAAACATCAGCTCTGCGACACTGTGTCTGCTTGGCCACTGCCGAATGCCCAACCCTGAGTGCGGGGCCAGGCTCATAACCCACTGGGTCAGTACTTCTGGGATGAATGCACGAGCCAGGGGCAGGGCCGTTTTCAGGAGGCCTTCACTCTCCTCCCAGCCCAGCACGCGGCCAGCACAGGCACTGTCCTGTTGTCAAGCAGAGCTGGGCGGCCGGAGGGGGCAGGGAGGTGAACCCAGCCCCTGGAACGGCTGCCACCTGGCCTCTAGCCAGATCCATTATCTTTCCAGTGACCTGTGGCTACATTTTCTACTCTAATTGTCAAACGATAAATGGGACGTGTAGCCTGCCTGCCGTCACGAAGGCTGGGGGCTGGGCACACAGTGCCTGTGTGTCTGGGAGGCCCTCGGGGACATGGTGTGGGCAGCTCCTCTGAGTTGGGCCCTGGCTGCCCCACCTGCCAGTCCCAAGGACAGCCAGCTGCTGTCTTTCTTCGTTATTGTCCCACGGCCCTGCAGCTATCTCCCGGGGGCTCCCACTGGTGCAGAAATTGAGGGATTCTTCGTCCTCCAGAGCACCCCCTCCGCACTGCGGGGGCCCTAGAAAGTCCCGCCAATGGCTCCCTGGGCAGCACCTGGCCCAAGGTCTTCCCAGAGGGGTGGGGAGGCCCTGTAAAGGGAGCACTCACAGTGGAGCACTTACAGTGGGCGGAGAAGGCAGGGCTGCCTCCTGGGCTGAGGCTGGACTGCACTGGCCCCGAGGCAGGATTTTCAGAGGCCTGACTGTTGGTAAGAACAGGAAATGCTCAGCCCCACCCAGTCGCTCTGCTCCCACAGCTGCAGACAACCTGGGGCCAAGGGGATCTGAATCCTCTCTGGATATGCCACTGGAGGGGACCTGGCTGCAGGATTCACAGAAAACGGGGCTGGACTGCGGGAGAGGGGCCCCTCAGGCCCAGCAGAGCTCCTCATCAGCAGAGGGGCAGAGGCTGGCCCAGGGTGGTCGATCCCCCAACACGGCCACCGGTGCCCACAGCAAGCACTGCTGTCTCCTCTCTGCCCAGGGAGACTTTGAAGGTCAATTTCAAGTTAGCACTGCCTCAGCCAGCCAAGCCAGACAGCTCTGGGTGGAGCCTGGCATCTCCCCCAGAGGACCTCCCTGGCCTGAGGAGACGTGTCCTGAGGCCATGGGGACTTTGCTCCTCAGCCCCATCCACTGTCGCCTGGCCTTGAACCAGTGCCCCCTCTGAGCCTCACTGGTGCCATCTGTACAGTGGGGCTTGGTGCCCGGTGACCTCTGTGGTTTGTCATCTTCTGACCTGTGTTCTCCTTGCTGGGCTCTGTGGGGAGGGGCGGCAGCACAGCCTCGAGGTACAGATTGAGGGGTTCTGTTGGGAGTGAGGACCCTGACGCCCGGCTGTGTGAGAGCAGAGGTGGGGTGCCAGCAGATGGCCTGGGAGGTGGAGGGAGTCTGCAGGGCTGCCGTCCTGGAGGCTCTGTTCAAAACAGATCCCTGTCTCCTCTGACTCAGGGCCGAGGGGGGGGGGGAAGCGTGTCCAGCACATCCTTAAGTGGTGCCCGTGCTCTGCGGCAGCAGAGGTGGCAGGGAGGGCCTGAGCACCCACTGGACATCTCAGGGACCTGGACTCAAGTTGGCCACTGAGGCTTGCTAGGAACAGCAGCCCCATGGCACAGGAACAGGGGCACCGAGGAGGAGTCCAACCCCGGGTGGGCTTCTCCATATGGTTATCCTTGCTAACAAAGGAGACCCTCCACCCCCTAGCCCCCCAGTCCTGACAGCTGAGGGAAATGACCTTCAGCTAGTTGGGCCTAGGAAATCCAAGGCCACGGTGAGCCTGATAGAGGAGGAAGAAGAGGAGAGGAGGAAGAGGAAGAGGTCCTGCTTGAATTCACAGTTCCCTGGAGTTTCAGTTCACAAATGGCCCCCAAACTAGGCCCTGCCAGATGCCCAGGCTAGCAGCTGTTGGCACCACCAGCAGAGGCCACCCCAACACGCATGTGCGCACACACACACATACACACACACACACACACACACACACGCATACTCTCACACACACTCACGCGCACACACATACACTCACAAACACTCCCCCACCCATGCTTACCAGATCAGGATGTGCATCCAATTCAAGCTTGTCAGATCTTGAGCCGCCCCACCCCTCCCTCTCACATAGCCTCAGAGCGGATTGGACCAGGGTGAACATCTAAAGCAAAGCGAACCAATCAGATCCCCTCCACCCTGTTTAAAGTTCTAACTGCCCTCATCCTCTTCCCTAATTAATTTCTCTTCCTAGCATTCTTTGCCTTCTATTGTGCCCTGCGATCTACTTACTTTATTATCTGCCTCTCACAGCATTGTAGGCCTGACAAAGGCTGAGATTATTGGGTTTTGTTCACTGCTGGGTCCTTAGTGCCTGACACATAGTAGGTGCTCAGTGAAAATCAGATGAATGGATAAGTTCTCCCTTCCTGGAGATGCAGTAACAGCTAACATTTACAGAACATCCAGTATGCATTTGGATTTTCTGAACATTTTAAATATTTGCCAACTTGTTATCTCTATTTTACAGATGACTTGTCTACGGTCACTGGGAGGAGAGGCAGAATTCAAAGCTGAGGTGTCTCACAGGGCCAGGGCAGGCACATTATTCCATGTTTTATGGCTTGGTTTTATGGCTCACAAGCATGTTTATAATCATCTTATTCAAGTCTTCCCATTCTTCTGGGGGAGGTGTAATTTCCCTAATTTCAGGGATTAGAGACACGAGGCTCAGAAGGGCTAATGGGCTTGCTCAAGTTCACCCAGCAGGGAAATGCCAGAACTAACAGCAAAACCTATGACACCACCTGCCACCTGCCCAAGTCCCCAGCTCTCTCCAGGCCCCTGGAGGCCCCTGCTCTGTGCGGAGATGGTGCACTGGCCCTTCCTTTCTCTGGGGAGGTGAGCTGGAGGAAGGGCGGTCTGTGGGCCTCAGGAGGCCGACCTGACTGAGAAAGGGAAATCCTCACCAATGATTGACAGCAGAGCCAGAGGCTCGCCGAGAGGGGACCCAAACACCCCAATGCATGCTAGACTAGAAGTATTTCCGCCATCATGGCTGTCTTCTTCAGATTACCTTCTGCTCTATTTCCCAATTAAAGTGTGGCTCACGGAGCTGAGAACAATACTGTACTTCCAGCCTGTGCTCTGGCTGGCTACCACAAAAGGAGAGGGAAGATTTTTCCTCCTTCTTCCCTGACCTCGAGGTCTTGCTGCCTTATGAAAGGATCCCTGAGTCTATAATTGACTGTCACCTGAAATCCCACCATGAGAGATTCATTCCTTTGGTGTTTCATTTTGCTGCTTTTAACCCACAAATGCTGCTGAGGGGAGCCTAGTGGGAGATGTTATTGGTTACTGTCAACTCGTTCTAAATGATGGAAACTTTCCTGATGCTGTGTTCCAAGAGGACCTCACCCTTCAGTACCCCACCATTACCACAAGGCCCCAGCAGGGCAGGTGCTGCCTCAAGGTCACCTAGTGAATAAGTGGGAAATGGCTATACCAGGGCCACACTAAGGTCCTGGCCACATCTGTGCAGGGGACACCCCACAGCCTTTCCCCAGTCCACCAGTGGGAAGCTCTCAGACCGCAGACCCCAAGGTTTGCCATCTTTCAGGGAAGCCCTGCCTGGCCAGACGGCACTGCGCCAAGAGGGAAGCTGTGCTACCGCCATGCTACCAGCAGAGGGCAGTGGCCGCCCTGCTCTCAGCCACATCCTGAATTCTGGAGCAGGAGGGAGTTTTGCAGACTAGCCCTCCAGAGGCTGGGGTTCCTGTGGCCCTCACAGCAGCCACTGCTTGAACGCTCCCAGTTAAATGAAGCTCACAGCTGTGCCCAACTCACTCAGAAAATTCTTCTGTATGTTGAGACGGAAATCCGCTTCCCTCTGACTTGGGCCACGGGCGCCTGTGCCCCGTCCTGCTGTCTCGTCACTCCCTCTTTCTTATCGCCCCCTCTCTCCTGCTTCTGGGGCCACAGGAAAAAGTCAGTCAGGTTTCTATTGCCAGCTCTCAGAAGCTGCAGTCCCTCTTCCAACTGGGCACCCGCAGTGGTGTGTGACAGAGGCCGTCATTCTTATTTTTCCTATAAGAGGTTTTATTTCTTATCTCTAAGAGGATGCCATGAATCCTGATAAAGTCTGAGGCTCCACCAACCAGGGCTTTCCATACAGCTCCCTTTCACATTGGCCATGGAGGGAATAGGGGAGATGCTGCAGCCCCACTCCACTCCCCAGCTTGGGTTTCTGCATCCACAGGGGCTCCCGGGGCGCTGTTTACCCCCCTCCAAGCCACTGCCTTTCCTAGGGGTGTGGGCTGTCCTGGTTGCAGGGTCCTCCATCCACCCCAACTGCCAAGCACACACACCTGGCCCTAGCTACCTCACCTTCAGCCCCTGGCCATGTGGTAGGGACAGGTTCCTGGGATGGTAGGCCTCTGCCTCACGACTTGGAGGGCCTGGTTTGTTGCCTTGACTTAATTGGTTACCCCTCCACCTCTTCTCAGGCCTCTCCAGCCTAGACCAGGATTCTCCCTGATTCTCACGGCACCAGCATGGTTTTTTCTCACTTCCAAGGCTGGGCCAGTGCATCACTGTGAGTTCTTTTGAGAGTCAGATAAATTCACTGTCCTGAGATACTTTTGCTTTAACTTCAAAAATTAGATATCCTCCGCCAGGTATGATAGCACATGCCTGTAATCCCAGTGGCTCAGGAGGCTGAGGCAGGAAGATCCCAAGTTCAAAGCCAGCCTCAGCAACTTAGCAAGACCCTAAGCAATTCACTGAGATCCTGTCTCTAAATAAAAAGAAATTCAAAGGACTGGGATGGGGCTCAGTGGTTAAGCACCCTTGGATTTAATCCTGGGTACCAAGGGGGAAAATATGCAGGCTCAAAGAAGATAATTTGAAACACACACACACACACACACACACACACACACAATACACAACTCTAAATTATTAAATTGTACTACCATCCCTGGGGATAATCACTATTAATTTGGTGCAAGTCTTCCCCAACCTGTACTTAATGAACCAGTGGAATAGGGTCCTTTTGTCCCTGTTCACTATCCTGATGGTCCTCATCACACTCTCCAGGGTTTCCAAGAGTCAGGTGCCATCAGAACGTTGTAGGTGGACACACAGCCCCTCCCCACGCTGCCTGCCTTTCCCTTCTGGCATTTTGACCCTGGGATCCTCCTCCTGCTACGGACACCCCAGAGCCATCCTGCCCACGGGGTGCTAGGGCTGGGCTGTTACCAATAAGGCATGGTGTGGGCTATGAGTGAGCCTGGTCTCTGCTCTACCCTCGGTCAGCACTGGGACCCCAGCTGCCAGAAGTGAGGACATGTGGCCTGAGAGGAGGCCCAATGGTGAGGAGCTGGGTGTCAGCTGAGGTCTCCTGCCAACAGCCACAGGGCAGTGGGGAAGCCCATGTCCCCCCAGTTTAGGTTTCAGACGATCGCAGCCCCAGCATGGCTGTAAGTGCAACCTCGGGAGAGACCCTCAGCCAGAACCGCCCACTGCATTGGGGACACTTGTTATGCCATAGTAGAGAACGAGCCGACTTTCCGTTCCTTGTGAGAGAGGGGGAGCAGGTGCCATCATCTAAGATTCTGAGATGGGAAACTGAGGCTGGGAGCAAGCAAGGCCATCCCCCTTGTGGGTCCACAGCCCACAAGGAGTGGGTGGGTTGTACCAGTTATCCTGGGTCCCAAACTTCGAGCATGATCCCTGTGATATTGCAGAGGGTCCCTCCACACTTTTTAAAAAAGAACCAAGAAAATGGGAAAAAAACAAAAAAGGAAAATTGGGAAATACAGATGAGGGATAAGTACTATTCTGTCCTGGTGAAAACCAACTCCATTTTATGCCTAGCTAGAGAGAACCATTGTTTGGCTTTCCTTTCAACAGAACCATTTTTTATGCCTATATTGTATTCCACAGTGGAGCTGTACTGATAATCTCTACTTTTGGATCCATAAGTGGTTTACAGTTTCCAGTGCTCTAAAAGGCTGCAGTAAATGTCACAGCTGAATCTTTGCATATACTTGTGCATTCTTTAAAAGATAGATTCTTATAAGTGAAAAGGCTGGGATTAGCAGGCCCACTTTAAAAACAGGCTTTTGTTCTGAATTTTAAAATGTCCTTCATAAAAGTTGTACTGATTTGTACTCCCATCAGCACATCAAGAGAATGATCCTTTCCCCACACTCCTGGCAGCACAGGATATTATCATGTTTTGTTTATTTTTAGATGAAAAATAACATCTCTTTGTTTTCCTATGCAAGCCTTGAATACCTAGTAAGGCTGATTCTGGGTTCATTTGCTAGTTGTACATATGCATTCATTTGCTTGTGAATTTTCTGATTATATGAAATACTCGAGTTCTTTCTAGTGGGGTAACATTATGGTCTGGATCTGGAGGGTCTCCCAGAGGCACACGTGTTGAGGGCTTGGTCCCCAGGGCAGCAGTGTTCAGAGGTGGGGCTTTGGGAAGTGACTGGATCCCAGGGCTTGGACCTCAGGGGTGGGTTGACAACTTGATGGCATGATGCGAGGTGGCAGACACTGCAGGACGTGGATCTGGTTGTAGGCCCTTGGAGGTGTGCCTTGGGGACAGTATCTCGTCCCCAGCCACTTCCTCCCCTGCTTCCCAGCCGCCAAGAGCTGAGCAGCTCTCCTCCAAATAGCCAGGGACTGAGACCTCTGAAACCCGGAGCCAGGATAAACCCTTCCACCTTTAAGTTGCTATTTTGTCACAAGTGATGAACAGCTGCATAACACAAGGGTTTATCTTCCAACAATTTATAGGTACTTTTTGTAATTAGAGATATTAACTCTGTAGGTTAATTGTTCATCACATTTATTGTCCCTTTCCACTCTTTTTTTTTAATGCTAGGGATTGAACTCAGGGGCACTTGACCACTGAGCCACATCCCCAGGCCTATTTTGCATTTTATTTAGAGACAGGGTCTCATGGAGTTGCTTCGGGCCTCACTAAGTTGCTGAGGCTGGCTTTAAACTCGCAATCCTCCTGCCTCAGCCTCCCAACTTCCTGGGATTACAGTGTGCCTCGCCGTGCCTGGCTCCCTTCCCCTCTTGATCCATCTACAAAAACTAACGACTGTAAATATCCCTCCTTTTCCTTCTTCTTGGTCCTCTATCTAGTTGGTTATCTATAAACATTGTTTTAATAGCAGGAAACTCAGGGATTACTTTGTTGAGAACAAAACCCACCTCTAGAATAATCTCTACAGTCGATGCAGATTTATTTCTGAAGCTCAGGGACATACATCACAGCTAATTCAGAGACGCTTCACCCATTTCTCTTGAAGAAAATGGGCCCCAAGTTCAGGGCCAATTGCAGGAATTGGCTCCCCCAGTCTTCGCCTGCACCCCCATACACTTGAAAATCTACTGCACTCGATGCCCACTTCCGCATTTGCCCTGGACAGAGAGAGGGCCTCTGTGGGTCCCACTAGGGAACCCAGCCATCTGCAGACAGGCAAAGGCGTCTTAGGATAAAGGCCTGAGCTAGACTGTTCTACAGCACAGGGGATGAGCTCGGGTCTCAGGTTAAAGGTCCGCTGCCTCGGGCTTTCTGAGGGAGGTTATGATGCGTATTTCTTTGTTTAGCTCAAGTAAGACTTAGAAGAAAATCTGCTCAGGTTTTCTTAGCCTAGAAGAAAATCCACACCTCAGCGTGGTCTCTAGATCTCTGAGTGATGTGGCCCCGACCCTGCTCCCTGCTCCCTTTGCAGCTCCACCTTCTTGGGCCTTCTTCAGGCCCTGGGCCCTGGCACACGTGACCTCTCTTCCTAAGACTCTTCACGCGTCCGTCCATGGCTGGCTCCTTCCCACTCGGGTTCTCAGAGAGACCCCTTCTGAGGCCTTCCCTCATCTGTCCCCCACGACTCTCTCATTACAAGTTGATTTCCACAGCATTTATTACTGTCATAAAGGCCTCCTGACGGGCCCACACAGCTCCCCAGAACAGGGGCCCTGTCGGGATAGTCCATCTATGCTGTCTGCCTGATCCAGAAGCTTCCCTGGTCTCCGCACTCTCCCCACTGGCCCGAGGTATGTGCTAGGGGTGAGAGATAGCAGTCCTCACAAGGACTCTGCCAGGTAGGACAAGGAAGAAGGCCAGGCTACGGGTCCTCACTTAGCTGGAAAGTGGGGGCATCCGGATTCCAAGCCCCCAGCCTGTGATCTTCACCACCATATTCCATTTACAGACGTGGAGGAAACTGGGCTCAAGTCTCTCCCTTTCCAGTGACTTCCCCACAAATAAAGAACAAGCCCCTTCCTCATTCCTTCAGTCACCCCAGTCTTCAGTGCTGCCCCCACCCACCCACCCATATCACAGCTGGGGCCAACAGGCTGAGCAGGGCCTGGGTTTGGAGGAAGCCCAGTGCAAACCTGGCTGCTAGACCCCCCAGTTTGCAGGGTGCTGGTCACAGACACCCAATCAGGCTGCCTGGCTGCGGGGGCCTAGCAGGGTCTGCAGGCCTTGTCCTGACCCAGGTCTTAAATCCAAAGCTCTCTCATCATGCAGACCTGGGGCTGGACCAGGGCTCATCCGCACCCCGAGCCTCCAGTTCTCCTGTCCAGTGTCCTGGTGAAACCTGACTGTTGAGAAGGGAAAGATGGATGGGCATGCTTATCGGGTGTGGAAAGAGATCTGAACCGCTCTCCAAACACGGAGGGGTGCTGTGGGAGCAGAACCTGGTGGCACAGCAGAGGAAGAAATGGGGAACAGGCCAGAGGGCGGGGAGGGGAGAAAGCCCAGGATAGCTCAGGTCTGAGCAGAGGCCCTGGAGAGGCAGGCGGATCCAGCTGGAGTGCACTGCATTTGGAAGGGAGCAGAAGCCTTGGGGGCTTTCTTGGGACCCCATGAGAGTGACGGGAGACCCAGGAGGGGCCAGGCTGGGGAGAGGAAAACTGAGGCTCTCCTCCAACAGGGGCAGTGCCTGTGCTTCTGCTGAACAGTGCACCTCTGGCTGCCCTGAGGGGCAGTGGAGAGCCTGTAACTCACCAAGGTGCTGCTTGGCTTCGGGCAGTGCCGACTTCTAACCCAAGTCTGCCTATGAACCTGCGGGCTTTCTTTTCTACCTTCCCCCACCAACTCAATATGGTGACTCATAGTACAGATAAAACTGACACCACTGAGGCCCCCTGCAGAGTGGAGAGAGGCACAGAGCTCCCTTGGTACCTTCCATATCCATCCTCCAACACCAATATCCTAAACCCCAGGCTGCACCACTTTCCACTGCCCCCAGCTGGAAGGAAGCATCTTCTCCTGTCATTTTTTTATCTTTGGTGACTCTGCCAGGAGGAATCAGCAGGGCAGGAGGAGGAAGGAAAAGGGCAATCCCTAGTATTTGTTAAGGAAGAGCCCCTCCCTGGAACCCACAGGAGCTGGGAACACTGTGGGATGAGGCTGCTGTCCTTTGCCTCTTCTCCTCTGAGCATCACCCCACCTTCCTCACGTCCTAAACCTGGGCTCCTCTTTACTTCTGATACCATGAGGTCCCTTGGGCAAAGCATGACATTTCCCATAGCCTCACTCTCAGTTGTACATTTGAGCATCACCTGATAATTTAGCCATAAATTATTGCTGCATAGCAATGTACACAGAATGTCCCCAAGGAATTTTCTGTTTGAAGACCCTTCTCCACCTCCAACAACGGGACTTCCAACATTGCCAAGAGGAGTGGGCTGTTCCTAGTAGAATCTAGGTGGTGTTCAGCGCAAAATCATTTAACTTTTGAAGTATGTTTAAAAAGTTTAATAATGAAATGTTGGGGGGATCTATCTTTCTCAGTTTAAAGTATTTAATAAGTTAATACTTGATGCATTGCTATCAAAGTTAGGAACAAGACACCACTATCATTGAACACTTTTCTGGAGGTACTAGCCAATGCAATTAGAAAAGAAAAAGTATTGGGTATGTGGATTGATGATAAATCTCCTGCCTAGCATTCACAAGGCCCCAGAGTTGATCGCCAGCACTGCTAAAAACCAAAACAACACAACAACAGACCAACAACAAAATTGGAGGTCTAAAATATATAAGTGAAAAGGTACAAATATCGGGGCTGGGGTTGTGGCTCAGTGGTAGTGCACTTGCCTAGCATGCATGAGGCACTGAGTTCGATTCGCAGCACCACATATAAATAAATAAAATAAAGGTCCATCAACAACTTTAAAAAATAAGTTAAAAAAAAGAAAAAAAGAAAAAGGTACAAGTATGACTATTTGCAAATGTCAATATCCCTAGAAAACACAAAAGAAATCACAGAAAAATGACTACAAACAATTGGTAAATTTAGGAACATGGTGATTATTATTAACATATAGAAATCTGTAGCTTTTAAGTATATAATCACCAACTAGTGTATATTAGGGAAGAAGAGTTTTATGCAACAGTACAACAAAAATGGTAAATGTGTGTAACAAGAAATGTATAAGAGAGCTAAGTGAAAAAAAATAATTTTACAAAAGGAAAAGACTAGAAAAAGTAAACTATGTTCATAGATAGACTCAACATCATACAATCTCTTTAATCTATAAATTTAACTTAATCTCAACAAAAATATCAAGAAAGCCAGGCATGGTGGTGCATTCCTGTAATCTCAGCAACTCAAGAGGGGGAGGCAAGAGGAACACAAGCTTGAGGCCAGCATGGGCAATTTAGTGAGAACTTGTTTCAAAGTAAAAATTTTTTTAAAGAAGGGCTGAGGGTGTAGCTCAGTGGTAGAACACCTCTGGTTTAAATCCCCACTACCCCACCACACACACAAAACTCAAAGATTGAAACATAAAAAATGGTATTATAAAAGTACTGAAAGGCCTGGTGGAAAATTTGCTTTATAACCTCAGAGAAAAGATCTTTCTACCGATGACCCAAGATAGAGCCATAAAAAGAAAAGACTAACAAACTAAACTACTTGAAATTTATTTTATTTTTGCTTTTTGGTGTTAAGGACTGAACCCAGGGTCTCTCACATGGTTGGCAGGAGATTTATCACTGGGCTACTCCCCAATCCTTGAAATTTAAACGAAGAAATCTGCATTGCAAAAGTCACCATTTGAAAGGTATATCTATAATGCAGACTCTACACAAAGTGCGAATTTCACTAATACATAAAGGACTTCTTAAATCAAGGAAGAAAGCACAGGCCTTATAGAACAATGAGCAAAGGAATGGACGGACAGTTCACATAAATAGGAGAGGCAAATAGATTTTAAGCATATAAAAATACTTTTGACCTCATTTAAAAATATAAACTATCCTGAGAAAGTTTTCCAATCTATCAGTATGACAAAAATAAAAGCATGGGGCTGGGGATGTAGCTCAGTGGTAGAACACTTGCTGAGCACATGCTAGGAACCAGGTTCAATCTACAGTACTGCAGTGGGGGAGAAAGCATAACATTCAATTTTCAAGGGAGTAAGGAAACAGGCATACTTCTATTTTGCTGGTGAGAATGTAACTTGTTATACTTATTTTTTTTTTTTTTTTGTTGGTACCAGAGATTAAACCCAGGGGTACTTACCCACTGGACCACATTCCCTTCCCTTTTTACTTTTTATTTTGAGACAATTTGAGAGAGAGTCTCACTAAGTTGCTTAGAGCCTCACTACTGGCCTTGAACTTGTGATCCTACCTCAACTTCCTGAGTCACTGGAATTACAGGCATGTGCCACTGAACTGGGAAACAATTGCATTAATATCTATCAACATCTCAGAAGCATGCCTTGTGCAGTGGTGCATGCCTGTAATCCCAGCGATTCAGGAGGATGAAGCAGGAGGATGACAAGTTCAAGGTCAACTTCAGCAATTTAGTGACACTGTCTCAAGAAACAGAAAAAAAAAGAAAAGATAAAAAGAAATTTCTATTCTGGAAATTTGAACCAAGGTCTATTTGTATTCACTAAAATTCAGAGATCTTAGTTGTTAGCCTCATTGAATTTTTATATGTGTGTACAACACCACCATGATCAGGACACAGACCATTTCTGTTATCCTAAATGAAGTTTCCTTATGCTCACACACCCACTATGCTGACCTCCATCACTGTAGATCAATTTTGCCAGCTCTTGAACTACAAATGAGTGGACTGATACAGTGAATACTGCTTGGTCTCTGGCATCTGTTGCTCAACAGGACTTAAAGATTCATCAGGCTGCTGTGTGTATTGGTAGTTATTCTTTTCTATTGATGCATACTAGTCCATTTTATAAATCTACCACAACTTATATATTCTGCTGATACACGTTTGGGTTATTTCTGGTTTGGATCTATTGTAAATAAAGCTGCTGGCAACCATTCTCCTATAGTCTTGAGTGTGTGTGTATGTGTGTGTGTATGCATTTTTCTTGGGTGTAAATCTACAAGTGGAGTTGCTTGATCACATTGGGGTACATATTTGTTTATTAGACACACCCAGTTTTCTAAAATGGTTATAACATTGTACATTCCCACCAGCTGGGTGTGGGCTTTCTAGTTGTTCCTCATCCTCAACAATGCTCAATACTGTCAGTCTTAAATCTTGGCCATTCGGGTGGGTATGACTCGTGGTTTTAATTTGCATTTTCCTGGTAAATAATGCTGTGCGAAGGACATGAACAATGTGCACACACAAGAAATGCAAATAGATCTTAGTTGCGCTAATGAAAATGCTAGTCCAAAGAGGAAGCAGCACCCTTCCACGGGCTCACTGGCTACCCGGACGGACATCTGCTTGCATGTGAAGCACGTCCTGCCTCCTCACTCCCATCTTTAAATGCAGTCCTATGTTAGGGATTACAGTCCTTTTCAGATATGGGCTATGCAAACACCGCCCCCTGCCTGTGGCTTGCCTTCTTCCTCATTAGATCTTTGGGTGTCAAAAGTTTTCAAACTTGATCAATTTATCAATTGTTTTTATGGTCATGGCTCTCTGTGTCTTGCTAGCAATCTTTACCTATGACAAGTCAGAAGAAATCCTGCTCTGAGCGTGTTTCCTGGTAGGAAGCACATTCCCCTAGTACTATCATTTCAACCTGTAGAAGTCCAGCCTTCAGATGCCCCTACCACAAGGGCCAGTCACCAACCATTCTCTGCCACATCTTTTATAATAGTGAAAGTTGGGAGGCAATCTAAATGCCCATCTACAGATAATACGTGGCTCAGTGAATAACGGCACCATACAGACCCAGCAATACTGTGAGGAAACTCCGTACTGATGATGTTGAAGATATGTAATTACATTAAAAAAGGCAAGATACAGAGAGAACGATGCAGGTGGGAGGCTGTCTCTGTATAATATACACATGGTCCTCAGCATCCCTTGGGCGGGGTTATGTCCCGAGAAACTCATCTTAAGTTGAAATTGTAGACGCAACCTCCTGACCCTCAGAGCCCAGCAGCCCAGCACCCCCCAGAGTGGATGCTGGTGATCGTGGGCTGCCTGGAGCGCGTCCCTGCAGCCAGCATCACAAAGAAGTATCAGAACAAAGTGGTAGCCTGGGAAGAGTCGAGATCAAAATTTGAAATTCAGTTTCTCCTGAAGGTGCACCACTTTCTCATCCTTCTGAAATTGAAAAGATGCAACTTGAGCCACCCTAAATTGGGGACCATCTGTGTGCACGCCACATATGTGTGTGTGTGTGTGTGTGTGTGTGAGTGTGTGTGTGTGTGTGAGAACTTTGGGGAGGATACTGAGAGCTCAGGTTGCCTCCTAGTGGAGGAAGGGAGCAACTGGAAGCTGGGTGTGACAGGCTGGCTTCTCACTTGCGTCCTTGGTGAACATAACTTTTGAAGTTCAAGTGCCTGAAGGCTTTGCCTGTCTGGAACAAGCACTTGTTTGTAAATAGGTGAGTAACTCTAGGTGGGCGGGAGTGTCTGTGTGGGGGCACTGGTAGGTAAGGGCAGCAAGAGGGAGGGAAGAGTGGGAGCAAAAGCTGGAGGGCAAGGCAGCTGGACTGCTCACAAACCGGGGTGCACAGGACTCTTCACTGTACCCCAACCAGCAGGGGCATTTACAGCTCACAGGAAACACCCACTGCTGTCAGCACACTGAGGGAGTTTATCTCCTCCGTGTCATTTAAACCTTGATCTGGTCCAAGGAGTAGGCCTTAGGAATGATGTCTGTGGAGAGGTTCAAGGTAGCACAGCCATGAAGTACCTAACTGGACCTAGGGCTGTGCACCTTTCCTCTGCAGAGCTCTCTAAGATCAGGGTGGGAAAGCGAGGGTGGAGGGAGCTAAGCACCCAGGAGTGAGCACGCAGCTCTTCCCTGGCTCTCTGGCCAGCCCTGCCCCACTCCATCCAGGTTCCTGCTGGCCCCAGCCCCATGGCCACTCCCACCAGCAACCCCCACCGAGTTGTCGGCAGGAAGGAGGCACAGATGGCAGGCGAGGCCCAGGCCCCCAGCCAGGATCCCCCAGCTGTCGCTCTGGAGAGCACCCTGCGCCTCATCCTCCTCTAGCTCCCTTGAACAATTGGGAGCCTGCCAGCCTGGCCCCAGCTGTTCCCTCTCCCTGGTCCAGGGCGCTGCAGACCCAGACTCCTGGGCCTTTGTCTCCAGGGAGGCAGGAACACAGACTCCCAGAGCATCGGCTGGCAAGATCTCGAATGACAACGGGACCAACATCTCATTTTATAGATGGGGAAACTGAGGCCCAAAGGGCCAGCAGAAGCCAGGCCTCCTGACTTCCAGGGAGGCTGGGGATGTGGGTGGGGTGCACCCAGGGGCAAGGGGTGCAGGCAGGTTGCCTCGCCCCTCCCCACCAGCCTCAGCCAGGGCAGCTCAGCTCATTGGGATTTTGAACAATGATTTTCCCCCTGGTTTTGTTCTTGGGGCCTTTAACCTGATGGTCCACAGACCATTTCCAGGAGGTCTGTGAACCTGGATGGGAGAAAGGTTGGGTCTCTGTTTTCCCTCTCATCTACCTGAGACTTCACCCTGTGATCCTTCATCAGTGCAGTCAGCAAATCCCCGTAGGATCAGCCTAACCTGTCATGTTCTCATCCCCGAACATCACAGATGTTCTCAGATCACATCTGTTACTTCAGAATGCTGTTCACGCTCATCACTATTTGGAGATTAGAGTCGTTATTAGGCTCCCACTGGATCCTGTTATTTAGAGCAGAGATATAAAACCTTTCCACTCCCTTACCCCATCCTGCCACGCTTATTGACAGCTAGAGTTCCACAGAATCAGTTTCTTTGCATTTCATTTATGTACCTAAAAACTTTATCCTATGAAGGGATCCCTGGGCTTTTCTAGACTTCAAAGGGGGGTCTCCCTACCCCAAAAAGTTAAGGAGCCTGTTTGAGGTGAACAAGTCTCCAGTATTAGAAACGAAAGTGTGAAATCTTTTGTACCACACCTGTGGCCTAGTTAAACTGAGGCCGGATTCCACCAGAGGGATGGTGTGCTGGGGTGGGGGTGGCACCCTGCGGGGCTGCACCTGGGTCACAGGAGCAGGAGAGTCCCCAGGCTCCAGCACCTTCCAGACCATGTACCTCCTCATCCGACCCTCAGAACAGTCTTGGACTCTGCAATAGCATTTCTCCCACTTTGTCACCAAGGAAACTGCGAGGTACAAACCAGTTTAGGCAATGGACCCACAGCACACGGTTAGTAAGTGGTGGACTGGGATTTGAACCCAGGACATCCGATGCCAGATCCTGCCCGCCTAATCACCAGACACACTGCCTCCCTGCCTGGCTGGATGGCTGTCTCTCGTGGATCGTCCCTAAGGTGTTGCTGCTTCCTGGGTGCTTCTCTTGGTAAGAGTGGGGGGTGGAGGGTTTGGAATCCTGGAGAGTTCACCACTCTGACAAATGTGGACTGATGAGCTATGCAGCTTTGACCAAGTCCCTTGCCCTCTCTGGGCCGCCGCGCCTCCATCTATAAATCACATAGTTCAAAGCATTGCCACTCCCTCTCTTTCCCCTCCCATGTTCACCTGATGACCCACTTGGAGACTTAGGCACAGGTTGCTTAGCAACTAAAATCAAGGTCGCAGCTGAGTGGAAGGAAAAGTGGGGGAAGACGGATGAGAAGCAGAGCGCTCTGTGAGCCGGATGCGGCAGAGCTGGCTCTTGTTCTAAGAGGCCGGGAATGCCACGACCAGCACGCCCCATCATGATGACCTATAAGAGCCCTGGGAGGGACAGGGAGCGGGGAGGCACTCCAGAGGTGGAAACTGCCCTTGGACCACGCCAGGCCTGGAGCCTGCCAGGCGATGCCAACAGCGGGTGTTGTTCTGGAAGCTGTGATGAGAAGTTCAGGGCAGGAGTCTCCGTCAAGGCCTCCAAGCCCTGTTGGTCCCCGGGGATGGTCTGCCTCAAGCCGGGTCACTCCAGTCCTCATCCCCACAGACTCACGCACCCTCTGTCCCTTCTGTTCCCTGAAGGGGTGGCATCACAGCCCTGAGCTTCCAGAGCCGGGCTCGACCTGGTGAGGCGGTGGGTCTCCCTCCACCGGGTCCCTCTTGAGCGGCTTGAAGGCGGCTGCCCTGTATGGCAGGTCTCGCTGCCCACTGAAATCCCCTAGCAACACACTCCTTTGGGTCACCATAACCTTCGCCATGTACACATTGGGAGGGAGGAGCCACTGTCAAGTGGCTGAGTGCAAGGACCCTGGGAAGAGGCCGCGGGTGCAACCTGGGACAGGACACTTCTCCACTTCCTGGGGCCAGGATCTGTCACAGCACAGTGAGGTGCTTAGAGGATGTGGGTGCTGGGGCGCTGGCTTCAAAGGGGCTCAGAGCATAGAATCGCAGACCCACGCCCATCAATGGCCTCGTGCTAACATCTGAGCCAGCCAGACCCCAGAAAGCCCCTGTCCCCGATTCCCAGCATCCCTTTCCTCCCAACCTGGAGCTTACTAGAATAATAATCATGGAAACAGCACAGCTCTCATCTATGGAGCACTTGCTGTATGCCAGCGGCTGCAGTGAAGCTTTCTCCTGCCTTATTTTATTTTACCTGGCAGAAGCCCAACCTCAGGAAGCAGGCAGGCCCACTGCAGGGGGCCTCGGAAGAGCCCAGCCTCCTCCCCACACTCTCCCTCCTCCAGACACTCAGCAAGGAGCAGCTCAGCATGGAGCCGCCCAACTAGTCACTGCTCCCGGGAGGCCCTGGGCCACCCTCTCTGTTCCTTTTAGGCAAAAATGGCTTTACTTTGCAGGCCCTCCCTCTAGGCAGGGTGAGGCTCATGGCCAAGGACACAGACAGCTGCACACAGGCCAGAGACAAGCCTGGTCCTTACCGAATGCAAGTTCCAAAGCCCACAGGCCCATCCTGGGATGGGGGGAAATGGGGGAGAGGGTGGGCAAAAGGCGACACACCACATCCTGGGTGTCACCACAGCTCCCAGTACAGAGCACATGATCTGTGCCAGGCTGCGAGCTCAGTGTTCTCAACAGCACCCCATTGAATCATCACAGCACCCCGAGACATGAGTCCCGTCAGTGTTTCATAAGAGGGACACTGAGGCACAGAGTGGTTGTGAGCTTGGAACGGTGCCACTGAGGGATACACTATTAGTCCCCAACTCTGTGGGGCTGCGGGCCTTGGAAGGAAAATGGGGAGCAGATCAAGTGACTGGCAGGCTGCTTCGGAGTGCTGCTGGCTGGAGTTAGGACCTGAATTCAGAGTCCTGAAGCAGGTGCCACTGTCCCCAGCCTCTGGTTCTGTGAGGAAGGAGGGTAATGGGGGCAGGGGACAGCTCAGCTGAGGCTGGACCCAGGCAGAGGGATGGATTCTCCTACCTCCCACGATGCCCACCAACCAGGCATCCCCGGCCTCCGGGACCCCAAATCCGGACAACAGCCCATCCCATAAGCTTGAAATAAATTAAGGGAGCGACATGGCATTTCTGCTGAAGACTTGCCTTCGCTCTTCTCAAAAATAAGCAGCCATTCTTCCAAAAATGGGAAAGACACAAAGCGAGGCTGTCAATCTCAGGCCTCAGACAAATGGAATAAAGTTGCGACTTTCCCCTCTCTCTGAGCACAATTCTTCCCTTCCCAAAGTCACTTACTGTACATTCAGGCTGTCATCGGCTTTGAGATGCAAATTGCACCCGTGGAAGGCAGAACAAAGAGCAATTGAGGAAGGAGCTGAAAAATGGATTTGGAAAAGGCTCTCTGAACCAGGAGCAGAGGGGGACCTCATGGCAGACGGGCAACGACAAGATTCAGGGCTTTTCTATGAGGAGATGAGGCTTGAGGAGCTCCATGCTGAGTGCAGGGCAGGGATTAGAGGTTGGAATGGAAGCAAAGTCTTCGGACCAGCAAGGAAGGCTGACTTTACCGTAGTCCCCTGCACTGGGCCGGGCACCTTCCTCCCCACTCTTCTGTCAATATTAGGCCTCAAACATCCCGCAAGCCATGAAGATAACTAGTCACCAATTTCTGGAGTAAGAAAGGCGAGACTGCTAGAAGGGCTTTCAGGGGAGGGTGCAGCCCCCACAGGACACACATTCCCCCCAAGCTCAGGAAAGAGAGGCTGCCAGGACCAGCAAAAAGAAGACCCCAACCACGGGAGATGGGACTGGGACTCTGGGAATTGGCTCAAGTCTGCCTGATGCTCCCCTGCTGAGCACCCCCCCACCTGCCTTTTGCCAGTTACCCCACTCCTGGGCTCTCAGTCCAAGAGAGACAGCTTGCCAAGCATGGTAATGCACGCCTGTAATCCTAGTGGCTCAGGAGGCTGAGGCAGGAGGATCGTGAGTTCAAGGCCAGCCTCAGCAAAAGTGAGGCGCCAAGCAACTCAGTGAGACCCTGTCTCTAAGTAAAATACAAAATAGGGCTAGGGATGTGGCTCAGTGGTGGAGTGCCCTGAGTTCAATTCCTGGTACCAAACAAACAAATAAACAAAAAAGTAAGGAGGTAGGGCTCACTGGAAGGTTAAACTCCATGTGGACAAGGACCTGGTCTTGTTTCCTGTTGTATCCTTGGTCCAGGAGCGCTGAGTGAAATAGTAGGTGCTTAATAAACCTTATGTTGTATGGATGGGTGGGTGGGTGAGTGGGTGGGTGGATGGGTGGAAGGATGGACTAACCACGGAGAAAATAAGGGAGCATGTAGGAAGGGCTTTAACCATGGCAGACACAAGCTACCTCCAGATGGGCCCTGGGATGGGAAGGCGTCACGGAACTGGCAGCATTTGAGATGGGCCTTGAGGGAGGAGGAGAAGGAGCCATTCTTGTGTCCTACACAGTGCCTACCCGCACACTCGTGAGGACACATTTGAATAAAATGGCATTAGAAGGGAACAGAATGTGAGAGCTAAAATGAGCCTTAGAAATCATGTGGTCCAACCTCGTCATCTCGAGGCAGAAGGAAAAACTGGGACACAGGAGGGTAAAGTGACTCATGCAAAGTCACACAGCACCTGAGTGGCAGTGCAGAGATTCACTGGAGGTCTGTCTGTTCCTGGAGGCTGCGTTCCTAGTCACTGTCCTGAGCTGCTCTCCTGACCCACGCCTTGCTCTCCTAAGACTGCCTTGCCGACTTCAGCTTCCCATCTTGCCCCAGTGAGGCTCCACCGACCCCAGAACTGCAGCGACCACCTAGGCCTGGTTAGGTTTCCCGCCTCAGAGACATCAGAGATGACAGAGAAGGCAAGAGGAGGCCACTGGTTGGGTGAAGGAGGAGGATGTGTCTCCTCATCCCAGAGACCAGGGGAAATGTTCTGTCTCCAGGCTGAGCCTGGGCAAGATCAGGGAAGGCGGGGAGCGGCAGGGATGACCCCCACCTGGAGGCCGAACCCAGCATCCCAACCCCAGGACTGGGCCGCTGCTTTAAAGCAGAGGGACCAGCTACCTGAGTCCTAGATGGCTACATCTGAGCATAAAGTAAGTGGGACCTCAGCTTCCAGGGAAGGCGCGAGTGGCCGTCAGTTGTCATTGCTGGCAGGGTACATGGAGGACGACGCATGTGTTCAAAAGCTCGCCTGCCCCACACGGAGCTGGTTCCTGGAGCAAGACACAGGACTAACCCTGCAGGGAACACTCACCAGCCCAGCCCACAATAGGAAGACTACGGGTCCCTCAGAGACCAGCCCAATGGCACTGGGGGCTGGGCCCTTGTCCCCTAACTGAAGGAATGAGGTTCTCGTGGGTCTCTCGGTGCAGAACCTCTCCCCTGCCTGTTCTGCTGACGAGGACTGCTGCCTCAGTTCTTCAGAGAGGAAGTGTCCCTACAACCTGTCACACCTGTTGGAGTTTAGGAAACACCTGTTCTCCTGGCTGCCAGGAGACACGTCCACGTGCTGGCACATGGGAGGAGGTCACCAAGGTATCCCTGTTTAAGGCACGACAGTGGAAATGCTGCTCCTTAACTCTCTGTGAGGTGGGCTGGCATGTGGCTGAGAGAGCCCTGGTCTTAAACTCTGGCTCTGCCACTTGTATGTAGTGCAGTCAAGTGACTTCTCTGAGCCTCTGTTTCTTCATCTGTAAAATGGGGAGAGTAACTACTTTTGCTGTGGGGCTTAGTGAGAGTCCAAAAGAGCAGGCGTGTTAGACCCTTGAAAGCTCCCAGGTGACTCAAGCCTACAGCCTAGGCTGGGTTACGGGAGAAGCCAGACTCCTGACATCCACGCCCTGATTCCTCTTTCCTGCCAGGTGCCCGTCGGGGTACCAGTAGCAGTGACTCCAGCCCTGGTCTTGCAGCCTCGCTCTGGAGGTGGCAGGCAGTGCTGATGGGGTGCAGCAGGAAAGTGGGTGCACCTGGGGAGGCCCCTGTGCATAATCAGGCTGCTGGAACATTCATAAGGCCCCTCCAGCTGTGCCAGGCAATCAGGGTGCCGACTGCATCCCCCTGGAGTTTAACATTCTACTCCAGAGGCGAGAGCGCGTAGCTGCCTGTTAACTATGGAAAAAACGGGCTCTGGCCTTCACAGCATTGGCCTGAACAAGAGCCCCAAGGAAGACACATCCACTCCTTCAGGATCTGAACAGATCTGCTCCTTGGGGACCTGCCGGCCACCAGGACTGCCCCGTCCACCAGTGTCCAGGCAGTGGAAAAAGTCACAGACTGGGAAACAAGCAAGTGGGCTTTGGGTGCAGCTCCTGCAATGACCAGTAAGCTGGCCCAGGTGTGGCTCCTGCCTGACTCTGCAGCCTCAGTTTCCCCAAGTGTGAGATGAGGACAGACGGCTCTACCCATCTGCTGAGAGCATCAATGAAGAGAGTCTGCTGCCCTTGGCGTTCATAGGCCCAGCACTGTTAGAGCTGTTCGTGCTGGTGGTGGACAGGGCTTCCTACCCCGGAGGAAGATTGTTGATGAGACATATTGAAACCTCAAGTGAGCTGGCTGTAAGGGAGTCTTAACCAAAGCAGAAAGGCTTTCTGGAAGATTCTGAGCCTCCCTCACAAGGCTTGGCTTCGGGGCAGAGATTTGGAAGTCCTGGGCAAGTTCTACCCTCTTCTGGCTCAAACCTCTCAGAGAAGCAAGAAAGGGATGGAAGAGACCCCTGATGGTGGGGGAGGAGGTGGTCAGAACTGCTAATGCAGACAACCCATGGCCTGCTGGTGGCTCAGGACAATGACCTGGAGCCATTCAGTACAGGGACAGGTGTGCACCATTGTGTCCACAGCTCATAAGGAACATGCAAAGCCACGACCAGGAGACACCAAGAAATGGCCAAGGTCTTTTCTGTGTTTATGTATTGAGTAATATACAAACTGTTTTAGGAGATATTTCTACCAAACTGGGAGAAAGAAAACTGAAGTTAAAATAATTGGCCTTCTCTTTCCTAAAGTTGGCTGACAGGAAGCAGCTCTGCCCGATACACCAGGGGTCTGCATTTGCCATTGTTGTGACCGTTCATAGCCCTGCCTTCTCTGGCTCCCCCAGCACCAGCCAGGCAGTCCTGTGCCTCAGGAGTCCCACTGAGCCATATCCCCTTCATGCCTGAGGCCCAGCCCTAACCGAAGGGGACTGCAGGTGTGGCCCAGGCCTTGGGGCCAAGGCTGCCCTGATTCCTGAGCAGCCCTTTTATTGGGGGTGCCACCTGCTCCATATAGTTCCCAGACCCCAGGTCCTGCTGATCCTTGGTCAGGACCCCCATCATGCCCCTCACCCTGGGAATTCAGCTCTGTGTGGACTTTCTACAGTGAGCAGGTCGTCATGTGTGCTTAGAGAAAACATTGCTGCACACACATCCATCCCTGTCGGAGCACGGGGGTGCTCATGTTCCAGGTAGAGGAAGACGTCCCTTGGAGCAGGAGTGGGCAGCCGGCAGAGCCAGGGGTGGCCTAGTGCCCAGGTGAGGATGTTGGGGGCCTCTGAAACCCCAGCCCCTCCTCCAACCAGGTACACAAGCACATTCATAACTTTTTCCTAAAGCCCATGATATTAAGTATTCCCTGTTAAAAAAAATTAGAACAGGGCTGGGGATGTGGCTCAAGCGGTAGCACACTCGCCTGGCATGCGTGCAGCCCGGGTTCGATCCTCAGCACCACATACAAACAAAGATGTTGTGTCTGCCGAGAATTAAAAAATAAATATTAAAAAATTCTCTCTCTCTCTTAAAAAAAAATTAGAATGCTAAAACAAAAAGAAGAAAGAGAGCACTGTGCTTCCCAGGGGGGAGAGAACCAACCACCTTTAACATTTGAAATATCTTTTTCCAGACAGATAGATATTTTTTAATGTGATTGATCATAGATTGCGCCCCCCCTTCTTATTTTATTTTATTTTTTGCTTGACAGTATATCATCGTTTCTCATTGAATACGTCTCTGTGTCAGCAGTTCTCAAATGGGTCTGGGGACCTCGACAGATCTTTAAGACCTTTTCAGGGAATCCATTGAGTTGAAACATTCTCATAATGACACTAAGGACCTTGGTGGCCTTTCCACTCATTCTCTCCCAAGTGGGTTTTCCAGAGGCTGCCTGATGGGCCGCAGGGCAACAGCTGGATGCAGAAGCAGATGCAGAATCTGGCATCCGTATCAAGCCAGACTCTCATTAAAGAGATTGCAAAAGCATAAAATTGTGCTAGTTTTCTTGTTAATCTCTTTTTTATTTTTATTTATTTATTTATTTATTTTTGTTTGGGAAAGTATAGTTATTTTTCATGAAAGTATGTCCTCTAGGACAATATAAAATAGGTAATCTTTTTTTTTTTTTTTTAAGTACCAGACTTTGAGCCTGGGAGTACTTTACTACTGAGCCATATCCCCCACCTTTTTTTTTTTTTTTTGGAGACAGGGTCTTGCTGAGTTGCTTAGGGCCTCACGAAGTTCCTGAGGCTGAGTTTGAACTCAGGATCCCCCTGCCTCAGCCTCCCAAGTCACTGGGATTATAAGTGTGCACCACCTCATCTGATTGTTACCATTATTTTAAGTGAATTAATAAATACATATTTTATGATTCTTTCATTTTTATTCTGAATATGCTAAAAATTGATAGTTATATTAAAAAAAAACTCTTCACACCCCTTAATAATTTTTAAGACTTGAAAAGTGATCCTGAGACTGTTTGAGAAGGACTGATTCACAAAATCAGGGTGTTTTGTTGTTGTTGTTGTTTTATTTTGGTACTAGGGATTGAACCCAAGGACATGTTACCACTGAGCCACATTCCCAGCCCTTTTAATTTTTTATTTTGAGACAGAGTCTCGATAAGTTGCTTAGGGCCTCTCTAAGTTGCTGAGGCTGGCCTTGAACTAGCAATCTTCCTGTTTCAGCCTCATGAGTTGCTGGGATTATAGGCATGCGTCTCTTCTTGGTCACAAGATCAGTTTTGATGACTGCATGGCGTCCACACAAAAAGAAATTTGTTTACCTGCTTCCTTATTGATGGACTTGCAATTTTTCTCTATTATAAAATGTTGCACAAATTATAGAATACTTACATAAAGTGAAAACTTCTTGAAATGAGAGAAAACAAAAGGAATCAACTGGTAGTAGGAGCCGTCATTATCATGATTGATCAAGTTACACAAACTGCATCACAGAACGTGAACAAATAAAGGAAAATGTGCATACAAAAATACATGCATAGGTACATATGTATTACATATTTCTAAATTGGTCAATTTATCCTTGTAAAGAATACTATGCTGTCTTTTCTGTTTTCTGCAAAGTGCTTACAATGTCTGATTGTATTCTAGACCAGGGTTACCAACAATATAAAATGTTTTGTTACCATTACAGAAATTAGGGAGAAGAGTTGAGAAATTAATCAATCTGACAGAAATTTTATTTCTATTGGAAAGAATTTGAAATTGAGGTTTGCTTTTAAAAAATCAAATACTACAAAATGCTGCAAACATTTTTCTTTTTTAAATACACTTGAGAATAGCTCTGCAGGACAAACTCCTGTGGCATTGCTGGGCCAGTGGACATGAACCTTTAAATACAATGGACACCGCTGGTTGCCTCATCGGTATCTCCCTAAGAGCATACTGGAGCACCCCTGGAGCACCGGCTCTCTCACACCTTGGGCAACACTGAGGATCCTGATTCTTCAACCTTTTCCAATTAGCAGCTAAAAGATGTATTTTGTCTTCTGTGAATTGCTTATGAATCTCTCATGCTCACTTTTGAATTTTTTCTTATTGATTTTTCTGGAGCTCTTTATATACTCTGGACATAAATCTTTGGTCTGTTATACACTGCACAGATTGTGCCCAAGTGTGTAGCTTTTCTTTTTCTGTAATCAATAGGTTTTTATCAAAAACATTCTAATTTATATACGAGGACACTAGTGGTTTTTAATAAAATATGTGAATATTCTTTTTTTTGCTTTTTTTTTTCCCCTTGATACTGGGGATTGAACCCAGGGGCATTTAACCACTGAGCCCCATCCTTAGCCCTTTTTAACATTTTATTTAGAGACAGGGTCCCTCTGATTTACTTAGGGCTTCCCTAATTTGCAGAGGCTGACTTTGAACTCACAATTCTCCTGCCCCAGCCTCTGGGGCTGCTAGGATTACAGGCATGTGCCACCACACCTGGCTACAAGTGAGCATTTTTGACCTTTAGTCATAGCTGTATTATTGAATATCTCATTCAATTCCTAATACATGCAAAAAATGTCCTCAGGTTTAATGCAAAATACAAGATAAGCAGATGTTGGGTATTTCTACAATGTGAATTCAATGTTATCTTTTATTGGGTGTTAAAAACTGTGTACTAAACTGAGAGGATGTTTATATAAAAAATACAGCTGCCTTGATTTTAAAAACACTCTAAATATTTAAGAGCACTATGGCTTTTTATTTTTTAATTCATAGTAAAACACTTTGAGAGAAGTCACAGTTTTCTGTGACCTCTGCTTTTTATAAGGAGCTAGGACTTCCCTAATTACTTATTTTTTATTGAGACATGATATTTGGACATCTTTTTGCAGGGGCTTTCCTTTTAATTTTGCTTAGGAATATTGTAGTTCAGAAACTATTATTTACAAAGTTTATTCTAATCTATTAATCATTTCTTTAATGATTCGGGAGATCTTGTCTTGCTTCAGAAGCCTTTTTACTTGGCATGATTTAAAAAATATTCCCCATTTTTCTCTAACATACTAACAGTCTCCTTCCTCCCTCCCTCCCTCCTTCCCTTCCTTCCTCCCTCCTTTCCTTCCTTCTTTCCTAATGTTTAGATCTTTAATCCACCTGGAATTCATTTGTGTTATGGGGGTTGACTTGACCCTTGCCAGCCATAATAAAGTGGAGAGTGGCAGAATGTCTGCAATGGGCTTGTGCCCCAATAAAAACCAGCCGGGAGCCAGTTGCGGTGGCGCATGCCTGTAATCCCAGCAGCTTGGGAGGCTGAGGCAGGAGGATCACAAGCACAAAGCCAGCCTCAGCCATTTAGCAAGGCCCTGAGCAACTTAGCAAGACCCTGTCTCTAAATAAAATATCAAAAGGGCTGGGGATGTGGCTCCATGGTTTAGCACCCCTGGGTTCAATCCCCTGTACACACACACACACACACACACACACACACACACACACACAGCCAGGTTCCTGGAGCTGTGCTATCCCAAGGCCGACAGAGCCGAGGCCATCTGTCCCGGGAGGGGGGACAGACTACATCTCAGAAGCTCACCAGCAGAGCTGACAAGTTTTCCAAGAAAGTAACAAAACATCTTTAGCCTTGCATGTGGCTCATGAGCAGCTTTCCTGTCCGGTCCCACTTGAGGCCAAGGCAGATGCAGACAGGGGAGGACTTAGGATCCCTGTTGGACCATCACAGGGAAACAAGGGCAGAGGTTGAGAAACACCCAAGCCTGCGGCCAGAGAGCGGCAGAACCCAGGCTCCCGCCTCCAAGCACACTCAGTGCTCCAGGGACATCTCTGTGTATCAGGCCCAGTCCTCGGGGGTCCTCGAAGCTGCCTCCTCACTGGGAAAGAGGATCTGAGACTTTTCTAGAACTTTGATACCCCGCTGTGGGTAGGAGAGACTAAAAAACTCCATCCCCGGCACAGCCAGCAGAAGCAGGGCTTCCTTCCTTCCACAGGGGAGCGGTTTGGTGGGAGTGGGATGAGTCAGGCCAGGAAGGGGCGCTGAGCCATAAACAAGCAGGACTGACAGCCAGCACTTTCCCTGAGGCGCGTGACCTCCCACAGGCCCCCAGGGCCTCCGCCCAAATGGCTGCAACTTAAAAATTTCATGATCTAGGCTTTGCAGACTGAACCTGCTGTATCCACATCAACATCCACGGAAGGCAGAGGACCTTTAGCTGGCGGCAGAGATGAGGGGGAGGTACGCCATGGCCAGGCTCTCGGTGGAGGGCCATGATTTTTTAAAGAGTGGGATATTTTTGCAGATGCCCATACACCTGTGGCGGGGTCTTCATCCGCTCCAGCTCCAAACCCAAAGGATGCCCGGGGAGCTGATCTGAGAGCCGGGCTGGTCTTGGGAGAAGCGTTCCAGTCCCTCAGGAAGGGAACCCCGTGGACACCGAGGGCAGTGGCTTATCCAAGTGCACACCTCTGGGAAAGTTCTGGAAAGAAATCTCAGGTCTCCTGGCTCCCGGGCCTGCCATTGTTGTGTGGTGTCCCATGAAGAGCCCAGGGCCACCTACCTGCTCCAGGGGGATGACAAGGAAGGAGCCACCTCCCGCGCTCTCGGTGACGATGGCCAGGAAGCGGGCGTTGACGGCACAGAAGTGGTTGTCGTGCACATTCTTGGTGATGGGGATCCCATCGAAGCAGTGCTCCCGGTTGGCCACCTTCCCGTAGACGTTCCGGAACTTGGAGCTGCGGTACTGCGGGCGCCAGGACATCTGTGAGGGGCCAGGAGAGAGGAGGGTCAGGCAGGTCCCTGCTCTGTGAAGGGTCTGGGCTGGGCACCGGGAGTCGGGGGTGTAGGAGGTGAGCAAGTCCTGGTGCCTGCACTCAGGGAGTTGGGGGCGCAGGGTACAGCCTCCACCAATTCTGGGCCCACGATGTGCCAGCCCTGTGCCTACCAAAGTCCTGCGGGAGCAGAGACTGGCATGGGCATTCACACACTTCCTGTTTTAGGTGCCCATGCCCATCCCACCTTCCAGAAAGATGGTAGGGTTCTTTCATTACCAAGGACCATGCCAAGTGAGGGAGCAAACCAACCACACGTGGACTGCCACCTAGGGTCCAAATTCAGTATGGGAAGACAGGCGGGGGGCTGGGTGATCCCAGAGACTGAAACAATGCTGATGGCCAGGGGTCAGGGGGATGTTCATTTATGCACAACCCCCTGACCCCTCCTCTTGTTAGAGCTTCTAGATTCTTTCTAAAGTTTCTAATCCACAAGGGCATCCTCAGAAACCTCTTAGTCCCACATGTCATCATCATTGCCATCGTTACCATTATCATCATCATCAGGCACAGAGAGGTTAAGTGACTGTCCAAGGCCACAGAGCAGAGTAGAGGCCTAAGCATAGGTTTTTTTCCTACGCCAGACTTCCTTTTGGAGCAAGATTCTTCATGTGAGGCCCAAGAATCACCTGTATCAAACTCACTGGGGGTGGAGGAGATCTCTGAGCCTCCCACACCACCTACTACAAACACAGACTCCTGGGTCCCAGTGCGGGCCTGCAGAATCCAGTATTTTGTGGATGGAGCCCTGACATCAGCACTTGGATCCGGTTTCCTTGCCCTCCCCCACTCTCCCCCAGCAAGACAGACACACACACTGAAATTCCCCAGGGGAGGAAAAACAAAAGGGAACACCCCCACAGGACCAGGAAGCCAACTCTGGGAATTTGCCTTTTGCACTTGGTTTAAGCAAAGCCAGGAGCTGGGCCACCAGGGCTTCTGGAAGGAAGGGGAAGCTCAGAATCCAAGGGCAGTCCCAGGGAGGACTCCTCACCGTGGGCAAGCTGCTTCCCCAGCTCTTGGCCCCTTCCTCCCTGCCCCTCTCCACTTCCCCAGGGCGCCTCCATCCCAGAGGGCCATCTCCCACTGTCCATGGCTCCCCACCTCTCGCCTTGGCTGCGCTGGACCCTCTCCCACCTCCTGCTCTCTCTGCTGGCCATATGAACGTAGACATCTGAACAGTCATGCTGGAGAGCCCAGGACGGGGGCCTGTGGCCACTGCTGCCCTGAGGCCTTCCCCTCTCTGGCAAATCCTTCCCCTCTCTGGTGTCCAGTTCCTGGGTGACATCATCCATCCCCAAAGTGGAATCCCAGGTGGTCACTCAAGGTCCCTTCACATGGCCCAGAGATGAAGTTTCTAATATTAATAGTTGTGTGTTTATTTTCTTTTGCATTAAAAAAAAACATAACATACATGCCAATTCCATGGTGTCACAGATACTATTGTCAGTGAGATTTTTTTATTTTTTTCTTTGATTTTTTTTAAGTCGTTGACGGACCTTTATTTTATTCACTTATTTATTTGTGGTGCTGAGAATCGAGCCCAGTGCCTCCCACATAGGAGGCAAGTGCTCGACCACTGAGCCACAACCCCAGCCCTATGAGGTTAATTTTTAAGAATCGATTCAAAGAAAAATAAAGTCTGAAAAATATAGGATGGGTGGTTTGTGGATCTGGTAAAAGTTCAATGGGAGGGGGAAAAGCTGGGACTCACTCTGTCTCTTCCAGGTAGAACATTCTAGATTCCACAGTTCCCATGGAAGAGAGGTGTTGAGCTTGCTCCTACCACCCCCCAGCCCCTTGCTGGAGCCTTCTGGCCTGCAAAGCCTTTTCCTCCCCCTCTGCCCAGCCCAACCTCGGCCTTCAGGACCTGACTCGGATCGGACTCTGGCCCCCAGAGGCCTCCTCAGAGCCCAAGACACTCAGGGCCTCTCCTGGCCCCAAGTTCTCCCTCCCTGCTCTGTGACGTCAGGAGGTGACACCAAGCTCTTCTGAGCAGAACTGAACTCTGGTTTGTGCTCTTTCTGGACAGCTGGTCCCTCCCTGGAGGGAGCCCACCCGAGTAAGGGACAACACCTCAGCTTCCACCAGAACCCAAAGAGTCCAGGTGTGGCAGTTGGGGACTTTGACAAGTTCTCCTTTAGTCCAGCATAGCCACAGCTGGGCCCTGGGGATGGGAGCAGGTGGCCTCATTAGAGGCAGAGTGGCCCAGCTCTGTGCTCCTTCCTCCCACAGGGTCTCCTGAGGGCTATGAGGAAATCGTCACAAGCAAAGGACTGGGAGCCACCCCGAGCTGAGTTCAACTTCCATCTCTGCTACAGACTAGCTGTGCGACATGAGGAGGCTACTTAACCTCTCTGTGCCACCTCCATCTGCTCCTATATAAAGGAGGCTGATATCTGCACCAGCTCTGAGGGCTTGGGAGGAGTCGATGCCATGCTGCCACCATGTGCCCAGGACAGGGCACACTGACCTGATGGGATCTCCTGGGCTCCCCTGACAACACCCACATTTACCCAGATGCCCTGGGGGAGCCCTCAGCTGCCCTGTCCCTGTGTCTGTTATTGTGTCTGACATCACTCCTCCTCCTCTTCCTCCACTCTCCCTCTTCCTCTCCAACCCCTGCTCTCTCTGTGTCTCCCACTTCCTGCCCTTTTCCCTCCCTCCCACCGCCCCAGTTCAGCTGTGGCAGAGGCTCCTGATGGGCACCCCGTATGCTTCTGGATGATCCCTTGGCCAGTTCTGATGGTTGCCCCTGTGCCCAGCTGGTGCTTCTGAATTGGACCCTGTGTCATGGGAGACCTCAGTCCCCAGCCTGGGGGCTGCACTCAGCAGGCAATTCTTCCACTGAGCATGTCCCCCAGAGTGGGCCTGGGAGGTTCTAGATGGAGGACGGCCTGCTTCCCAGGATGGTGGTGTGGGGGGTCTTTCCAGGGCTGGTTCACAGCACGTCCTGCTGGCCTCTTGCCAGTGGCTGGTAGACTGAAAGCCATCTCATCTGGTTTTGGGAGGGCCCTTGCTGACCCACGGGCCACCTCATTGGGCCTGCAGGTATACTGCACATGTGCCCAGGCCAAGTGTTTACGGCAGAGCCCTGGACTGGAGCCTGCAGAGCCCGGGCTCTCCCACCAACTTCAGCAAAGAGACCCTTTGCCTCCCGAGCACCAGCTGCTTCTCTCCCCCTCGCTCCCCAAGTCCCTTTCTTTCTTCTTTTGTGGAATTACTGGAAAGGAATTTGCAAAAATCATGAGTCCTGCCTCCTTATTACTGCTGCACGCATTTCCCACAAAGGAGGGCAATATCCTCCTCGATCCCAGCACCACTGTCACATCAAAGGAACTGAAAAATCCCTCCGTGCCATCTAATATGCAGTCCATATTCAAATTTCCCTCAAAATGTCTTTTGCAGCTATTTTATTTTGTGAATTCAACAAAAGTCGACGGAACCAGGCATGGTGGCACACGCCTGTAAATCGCAGCGACTCTGGAGGCTGAGGCATGTTCAAGGCCAGCCTCAGCAACTAAAGGAGGACCTAAGCAACTTGGCAAGACCCTGTCTCAAAATGAAAAACAAAAAGAGTATAGACTAAGGAACAGGACAGCTGGGTCTAATGGTGGTTTTTTAATGAATCTCCATACTACTTTCCAGATTGGCTGCACCAATTTGCAGTCCTACCAGCAATGTATGAGTGTGCCTTTCCCCCCATATTCTTGCGAACACTTATTGTTTTTTGTATTTTTTATAACTGCCATTCTGACAGTGATGCAGCTACATCAATGTTCATAGCAGCTCAATTCACAATAGCCAAACTGTGGAGCCAACCTAAATGCCTAAATTCAACCTAAATGGATGAAGAAACTGTGGTATATATGGAACACAATGGAACATTACTCAGCAATACAAGAGCATAAAATTATGACATTTGCAGGTAAATGGATAGAGTTGGAGAATGTCATGCTAAGTGAAGATAGCCAATCCCAAACAAACCAAAGGCCGAATGTTTTCTCTGATAAGTGGATGCTAATCCACAATGGGGGACAGGCATGGGATGAGTGGAGGAACTTTGGATTAGGCAAAGAGGAGGGATGGGAGGGAAGGGGGCTTGGAGGCAGGAAAGATGGTGGAATGAGATGGACATCATTACCCTAGGTACATGTATGACTGCACATATGGAGCGATGATACTTTGTATACAACCAGAGAAGTAAAAAATTGTGCTCCATTTGTGTACAACGAATCGAAGAACAATCTGCTGTCATAACTGATTAGAACAAATAAATAAAAATTTTTAAAAAGGGCTGGAGGACTGGCTCAGTGGTGAAGTGCCGGGTTCCATCCCTGGTACCAAACAACAACAAGAAAAGGGCATGGGCTGCGTTTGGTTGTGACCTTGCCTTTGCCTCTTTAATCTAGAACACTCACATCCCCTGGTTTTTTAAGTGTCATTGACTGTTTCAGGACACCAGGTCAGCGTTGCATAAAAATGTTCCAGCAATTTGTCACATGTTGCCTCATGGCATTCTCCCCTGTAAACTTGTGTCTCCTCTGTCTCCGGACTCCATAGCGGGTAAGAAAAGAGAGGAGGGAAGGGATGGGGGACGGAGGGGAGGAGAGGACAGGCCACAGGGGAGGTGTGAACAGGTAGAACCTGGGTGGGGCCAGCGAGGGGCCAGCTGTCCAGTGCCAAAGGTTTATTCTGGAGGGTGCAGGCCAGAGGCTGAAGGCCTGGCAGTCGGCTTAGGCCCAGCGCGCACTGCGGAGGTCTGCACTTTGCGCGCGCGCACACACACACACACACACACTCACACTCACCCGCCCCCATTCCTAAGGGGCTGAGCTCACTCTGAGATCAGAGGCCGGGTGTGCAGGCAGCAGGCAGAGGAGCCTCCTCCCTGTGCTGGGGAGGCGGAGGCCACGCAGGGCTGCAGCTGGAGCAGCTGCGGGGCCTCAACGGGAAATCATGGGGCAGTGAAGAAGGGATCTGAGAATGGGCCCTTCGCCTCTGACGCCCAAAGCCAGATCCCGGGGTCCCAGCTAGTTCCAGTGAGGGCAAGCCATCACTCTCTTCTGATCCCTGGGAGGGGACATTCGAGATTTAAGGGGATGACCTCTGGTCAAGGGCAATGTGGAACAGTGGCTGGGACTAGTTGGCCTCTCCGGAGACAGCAGGGCTCCTCCACTTTACTAAAGCCTTGGTGTCATGGCAGACAGGAGCTTCGGGTCATCCTGGTCCTGAAGCCCCAGCTTGGGGACCATCCTTCTTTAATAACCCTCCCTCAATTGGGCTGCTGTGACCTTGAGTGACAATGGCTCTCCCAAGGCAGTTGCCACCTCCTCCAGGGCGTCCCACAGAGATGATTAATGCCTTAGGTCTGTAGGTTTCCTCTCTCCAGTTACTTGCTGTCAGTTCCCAGCTCATCCAACTTTTGGCCCCTGCAAGTCCCAGCCCACCCCAGGCCTGGCCCAGGGCTCCCTGGGGAGGGGACTCTGTGATGCTGGGAGGAGGGGAAGATCTCTCAGCTTAGTGGGAAGGCAAGAGCCAAGGTCAGACCCAGGAGGCTGCCCTTCTGGGACTGCAGCCAGAGCTGGGCCTTCAGCTTGCTGAGGTTCTGAGTTCTGCTATCCGCAGGCAGGATGCGGGTCTGGCCACTGCCCTCCTGCCAGGACCTGCTCCTCTGGGTTCTTGCTTCAGACATGAAGCCCTGGCTTCTCTGGGCTCCTGGTTACCAGGACGTCAGGGCCTCTAAACCCAGTGTTGCTCTTGGGCTGGGGACTAATGAGTCCTGTGCTGCTGGTAGCATCATATCAGCAAGGGACCAGGAATCCACAGAACCACCCCAAAGTTTGGCCATGACCCACCTACACCCTAGTTCTCTCTAAGACCACCTTGCTCAGCCCTCCAGCTGTCCAGTGGGCAGAGCTGGGCAGATACCGCCATCCCGTTTACAATCTATAGTACACAATTGATGAATTAGAGCTCAGAGAGGTTTGCCCCAGATCACAGGTGGGCAAAGTGGCAGAGCCAGCATGTCAGCCAAGAGCTTCTCCTAGTCTCCTTCTTCCCAGTATCACCCACATCTTGTCCTTCTTCGGTCTTTCCACCCAGTCTCTTCCCCTCTCTACTTGCTCCATAAATGTAAAGTACTACACAAATGTATAAAGAAATCATAGTAGTCAGGGTTTGTAGAGTCGGAAAAAAGTAGAATGGTTTCTACCTTGTCTCTGCCATTTGTCAGCTCTGTGACTTTAGACTAATTACTCAACCTCTCTGAGTATCTGTCTCCTAATCAATAAAATGAAAATAAGGTCACCCTGCTCACTGGATACAGTGAAACAACCAAATGCAAGGTCCTGGCAAGGTGTCTGGCACAGGATGGGTGCTTTCCAAACACCAATTCTACCCTCTTCCCTTCTCCTGTAAGGGAGGGGCTCTTACCCCAGGAAACCGGGTGTTTACCTGGTGAGGTGAGTCTTTGCCAGGAGGAAGAGGAGGAGGCTGGGCTAGGAAGAGGCAGAGAAAGGCTCTGGCCTCCAGATGTTCATAGCTGCTGGGCCTGCTCCCTGGCAGCCTCCCCTGGGCCCAGGACCATACTGGTCTCCCTCTGAGAGGGGAAGGCCCGAAAGGAAGACGCTCTCATTTCGCAGATGAGTGGCCCTTAAAGCCTCTCTAGAAATGGAAGCTGGCCTCCTTCCTCTGAGATAATCACTATGTACACCCCACATGGAAGCAAACTGTATCCTGCCCTTGGCTCTCAAAAATGATTTATTGTGGCCAGCGGGTGCATTTTCTTGATGAGGATAACGAAATTTAGTTCTTTAACTGGAACACAAAAACCTGCCTGGTGGCTTTGTTTTTTCCCTGTCTTTGGCTCAGGTGGGGCAAGCTCAGGGCTCCATCCATAGCAAAGGGCCGGGAGGAAGCCCCATGGGCCGCTTGATCTGCCAGGGTGGCTGCAGGGCACTTGTTCCCATGGGCAGCCCATCCAGATGGACGGCGATTCTTGTTCATCTCCCTGTGCTGTCAGAGGGGCATTTTTCTGTGGTTTGGTCACTACTGTGTCACCTGGGACAAGTACCTTCCTTCTCCAGCTCAGGGTCATCATCTGTGAAACGTGGGAATCTAGGCACCAGGGTCCTGGAAACAGTAGGAGGTGGAGCCCTGAGCCCAGGGATGGAGGGGTCAACGGAAGGCGCTGTCACGCACGGCTCCATCTCTGTCACCCACGGCTCCATCTCCATCACCCACGGCTCCATCTCCGTCACCCATGGCTCCATCTCTGTCACCCACGGCATTCTGGGGCCATGGTGAGAGCTGCTCACCTGGTCCTCCTCCATCTGAGTCTGCTCTGCTTTCCCGAGTCCAGGAAGATTGGACACATAGGAGGGACACAGGGAAACGTGGAGGAAACCCAGGGTCCTAAGATGCATGCCAGGCTGAACTCATCCCCAAGGGGACGCTAAGCTTCAACTTCCTTCTCTGTGAAATGAAGAAGTGAGATCCTATTGTGTTTTTTGGCTTCTCACCGACTTCCAGGATTTTTGAGGAGACGCTATGGCTGTTCCCAGCAGAGAAGCCGGACCACACATCTTCCTGGAGTGCTCTGAGATCAGTGTACGGCACTTGGCCTTGGGGGGTCAGGGCGCGCGCTGGGAGCGGCTGCCTGGATTCTCTGCCCCCCTACAGCACAGCCAATGGCAGCAGGCTGCAGGGCACAGGGCGGAGTCAAAGACCCCAGCTGGACACTGCAGTGGCCCAGAGGGTAGGCTCTGTCGCCAAGTGACCCTTATCTGAATCCAGACTCCACATCCCCCAGGTAGAGTCCCCAGACCTCTCTGAGGCAGCACCCTTGTCTGTAATATGATGCTCTACTCCACAGCGTGTGTGTGTGTGTGTGTGTGTGTGTGTGTGTGTGTGTGTGGTGCTGGGGATTGAACCCAGGACCTTGTGCATGCGAGGCAAGCTCTCTATCAACTGAGCCATATCCCCAGTCCCTCCATGATGCACCACGTTCTTAACTCTCTTCCTTCAGGTCTCAGTCGCCTCCCCACCACCCTGAGTAAGCCCAGACCACCAGGGATTTCTGTTTCTTGCTCCCGGCTGGCTCCACAATGCCTAAAACAGAGCCTGGTGCACAGTAAACGCTCAAAGAATGTACAGGCCAGTGGCTTTGGGACAATGACGTACTGGTAAATGTATAGCTTCCAATGTTGAGGTGAGTGGGTGGCCCGGGGGTGTTTTTTTCTGTCAATATCCACGGTGTATATGCTCCCACCATGAGCATCTCAAGGAATCACGTGATGTCCCTGAATGTGTAGTTGATCTACACAGTAATGGTAATAAGAAAAAGAGGGAGAGGCCTTGCAGACAGACAGACAATGAGAGGCTGCACCAATGGGGTGGGGTTTGCTACCTCCCTCAGCATGGCATCTGCCAGACCCCTGGCCCAGTCACTCTCAAAGCTGCCCATGCACCCACATCATCTGAGGAGTGTGCCAGGAAGGCACAAATCGGTGGACACCAACGTTGGAGAATGCCCACCCCCCCCCAAGCCCATGTGCTGAGAGCAGGCTAAGCTGCACTGTCCCCTACAGCACCCACTAGCCACAGGTGATCATTTCAATTCAGGTGAATTCCATTTCAATCAAATTAAAAATGAATCCCTTGGTTAGACGCACATTTCAAGCTCGATGGCCATAGGTGTGTAGCGGTATCACAGTGGACAGATCCCAGAGCATTTCCATCATGCTCTGCCTGGGCCCCCCAGAGTCACCTCCTAGGAAAAAAGAACCAAACCATACCTCCACACCTGGCAGCTCCTGGATGGGACGAACAGGGACAAAGGAAGGCTGTGATATGGAGTCACCCCAGAAGACTCCTCTCCACCCCAACAAACATGCAATTCCTGACTAGGCCAGCTCGGCTACCAGCCCAGAGAGACTCTTCTCATTTCCTCCTTCTTCTCAGCCATGGATAGGGTGCCTCCCCTCTGCCCAGCCCCATTCTGCTGCCCTCAGGCTATCAAGAAGGGGCCCAAGTCCAGGGGGGTATGCGTATGCTGGGAGGCACCTTCTCAGCAGTCTGCAGATGGGAGGAGACAGATCCGTCCACCAAAGACGCTGGGTACCCATCACCCACCACAAGGCCAGCCAGACAAAATCTATTCCTGGACCAGGCTTCCGCCCTGAATCCTGCGGCCCTTGCTGCTCTGCTGCACTGGGCTGTACATGGGAGGAGAAGGCTTCGGGCCTCCTCGCCTCAGGCTCAGGAGGAGAGCTGCCCACCTCCCCCAAGGAAGCCCACGTGGGGAACCCAGGCCTTGGGTTCTGTGCTGGGCTCCTGGCTCATCCTGCTACCTCCAGCAGCCAAGGTACATTTGGTGCTTTCTGTGAGTGAAGCACTCTACACTCGTTCCATCCTGGAACCGGGTTTGTCCCAGGTCACCAGTGGAGGAGTGGGATTTCAGAGTTCAGCTTGGATCTGACACTGGAGTTTCCATTTTCTTTGTCTGCTCCCCAACCACGCTGGGTGCCTCGGAGGGTGTTTCTTCCTATCTTCCCAGGGCTTCACTTTGGGCTCCAAACTGTGCTGATAAATGTCTACTCGATACACAAGAGAGTGAAGGGACAGGAGGGCAGGGAAAAGGGACAGTGACCAGCCTCCTCCCCTCAAAGCCTTCCAACACCCTAGGTGCTCCCCATCACAAGTCTTGTCCACCCTATACCCGAAGGACTGCATCCCAGGACCCCCAACCTGGGCCGAGAGCTGGCGGGGGCAATGTCCGCCTTCCCCCAGCCCCACTTCCCTATGTGGTCCTGACACTAAATGGCTCTCAAGGAGCCAGAACCTGCCAGAACAGAAAAGGACCCCCCTGCCTTGAAAATCCAGCCTCTCATAGGACAGACTGAGGCCCTGAGTGGGGAAGTGACTTCCCCAGGGTCACACAGCAAGACCACCTGGCAACCAGTCCGTACTGCAGGCCTCCTTTCCTGGGACGGTAGGAGCTGGTGCTGCCCCCTTGCCTCTGCAGGGGGCCCAGTGGAGGTGTCAGGGCAGACAGTAGCAGGGTAGGCCCGCCCAGGGAACCCCGTCCCCTTCACTGGGGTTCTGAGCCCTGTGTTCTTCTTGCTGGGGGAGGGGCAGTGGTGTTCAAAGCACAGGGCCCACAGATGGTTTCTATTTGCAGTCATGGAGCCTGGTGTGTGCCAGGCTCCTGACCTATTTTGAGGAACTGAGGGCCCCCGCTGGCTCAGAGATGGCCTCCCACTCACACCCCTTCACCCTCCGTCTGGCAGGAAATCAGATGAGTGGTTTAGGGCCAATAGGGAAAACCTTTGAAAATGAGGCTGGGTGGCCGGTCTGCAAGCTTGAACAACCTGGATAAGGAATCCTCAGATTGAGTCGCCTGCTTCAGAATCACCTGAGATGTTTGTGGAATGCAGGTTTCTAGGCCCCACCTCCAGCCTGCAGAGCTGCAGTGTTTGGGAGTGGGCAGGGAGTGTGCATTGTAACCAAGCCCCCAGACAGGTCCTGGTTTGAGATCTTTGCTATTCTACCCATTGTCTATGGACTAAGCACCCACATTCCCCAGAGCTGCTGAGAAATGCAGAATCCCAGGCCCCGCCCTGACCTGGTCCCTCTATCAAGATCTCAGGTAAAGTGCATACCCTGCTCCAATCCAGCGCTTCTCCAGCTCATGTACACCAGCCTCCTCCAGCAGTCATGTTAGAACACAGGTAGCTGGGCCCCACCTGCAGCTTGCGGATGCAGGCATCTGGGGTGGGGCCTGAGAATTTGCATCCCAAACACTGTGCTCTGCCACAGAAGCCACTGGCCCCAGAACCAGACTCTGGTCCCTGAGCTGCAGGGCAAGGAACCCTGTGCCTCTGAACCTTTAGCCCTGCAGCCTTGAAGATGCCCCTAACTTCTCTGAGACTCAGTTTCTCTACCTGTAAAATAGATATGAGTCATGCTTTATTCTTAGGATAGTTTGAGGATCCAGTGAAATAATTAATCATTTGTGTGAAAGAGCTTCCTGAGCGGTCACTACCCCATAAAAATCTGTACATAAATTTATTGGTATCTCTAAGTGTGTTCTAGGTGATTCCATCAGCCTGGACACCCACCCTGACCCAGAGCCAGTGAGTACAAGTGCTGGTCCACAACACTGCCTTACATTGCCATGCACATGACTGCATCCAGTAGGTGCTCAATAAGGGCTGTGATTCAACCCAGTCTCTTGTTCTCAGTCCAATTCTCTTTCTACTCTAGTCCCTATTTCTCACATCCTCTTCCCTGGCCCCCAAGTCTCTTGGTAATGAGGTTAAGCAAGTTTTTTAAAAAGGCTGTGTCAGAGTCAAAGGCTGAGCTGGGGAAAGGCCAGGTCCCAGCTGCTGCCACCACCTCCAAGGGTTGCCAGCTGTGAAATGCCCTCCTGACTCTCAGCATGATTTGGGATCCCACACTCAGAGAGCCCCCAATGCCCAGGTCATTCCCCTGAGGGATGTCATCGCAAGCCAGGGCACAGCAGGGTGATGTGTTCACCATCATGCAAACCTAGCCAGGGTGGACGCTGCTAGGTCAAGTGTGCATACTGGGGAAGGGGACATCTGAGATGCCGGGGTAGAGTCCCTGGGCCTCCCTCTGGGAAGGCTGCTGACTCCCTCTGGCCCTCAGATTCTGTAGAGAGGTCCTTCGACTTGTTGCTCCTTGTAGCCAAGGGACCTTCAAGCTGCTGTCTCTCAAAGATCTTGGCTTCCCTTGGCTGCTACGCTGTCCCTGTGGTAATATAGTTTGGGCCTCCCCTTGCCCTTCCCAAGAGATAAGAGATCTAAATTATCATGGGGACAGGGAGATGGGGGGATAGGCAAGGGAGAGAAGGCTGGGTTGCTGGCTGAGTCGTTTTGTCTTTGTTGAAGAAATGAGGAAGCCTATGGCTCAGTGCCCCGAAATAAGAAAGGAAAAGTGGAAATTCTTTATGTGACTGTCACTTTGGGTATAAAAGAGGGCAGCGCATCGACTTCCCCGCAGAGCAGCCGATGCCAGGCCACAGGCACAGAGCTTATTTGGAGATAAACTCTTTGTATGGTCATCCCCTTCTGTCCTCCAGGGGCTCTCGTAGGAGGAACAATTTCCTCCTGGACTTTGGAGGCAATTCAAGGGGCCTCACCAGCTGAGGGCCTAGAAACTAGAGCAGGAACTTTTTGAAGTTCCTGAAGTTCCTGAAGTTCCGTGAAGTTTATCACGTTACTGAGGAAATAAAAGGGTTTTTGTTTGAACACCCCTCTCATGACTGTCTCATGACGCTCTCCACTGGGCGCTGTCTGCCTTACAAAAAGGATCTACGAGTCCCTGTAGGTCCCAGCAAAGAAAGGGGCTCTTCCTGGATCTTCAGCCATCAAGTCCCCTGCACATCCTTTGCTCCCAAAACTCACAAGGGACACAACTCCATTCTAGGTGGCTGCATGGGGTCCTGCCGTGCTCCTCCAGCCAGAGCCCTGCTCAGGAGGAGTGACCTGGCCCTGCACTCCAAGGTGACAGCAAACTAGCCCCTTCTCCCCAGGAGGAAGGTCCACTTGTGAGAGACGGAGCAAGTTGGCGGAAGAGGCTGGAGCCACCCTATGGGAAGGGGCCAGGAGGAGGGGGTCAGGGAGGGTCATAAAGGGCCTGACTTGTTTGACTGTGCTTTGCTCTTTTGCATTTACTAACTGCGACCTTCTCTCTCTAAATAGCATCCATTTACCCAGAAAAGAATAGGACTACTAAAGTCGGATTCAAAACAATTCAGGTTCTGACATCTTTTACAGCAACACAACAATCTTAGGAGCCAGGCATGTTAAGAAAAGGCTTTTCTCAATTAGGTCTCCCTTGTGAACAGACAAGGACTCCCACCTGGACAACACCATCCTGCAGGAGTCCTGGTCAGGGACCAGGGCCAGGGAAGGCCACCCGGTACAGCCTGAAGGACTGAGAAGCAGAGACAGGGAAGTGAGGGTCCCTCCAGAGATGTGCCTGGATTCTCTGTAGTTTGAGCCAAAATCTAAAGGGGAGGGAGGCTGTGAAGGCTGAAGGTGGTCTGAGAATATAGGAGTCTCTCTCTAACTTCCCGATTGGGATAATGGAAGGAGAGAGGGCACTGCTCTGAACAGTGGGTCCCCCAAAAAGATGGCTCTACCCAGTGAGGATGCCAAGGGGCGTGGCCAGGGAGGGGCGTGACCAGAGGAGTGTGTCTAGATGGGGGTGTGGCCAGATGGAGGCGAGGCCAGATGGAGCACACTCCAGAGCCTGCTTCAGCTCCTGCCTGCTGGGGAAGACACCGCACACACCCCTGAGGAAGGGCCTGGAAGGTCTGAGTGGTGCAGTTGCCTCCTGAGTGACAGGCGACTGCATCAGAGGCTGTTGGGGAGCCAGTCTGGTACTGGGGCAAGATGGCGAGTGAGACTTGGATTCATAACTTGCAAGACTGGCCATGGCCCAACTAGGTATGGAATCCACCAGCAGGGCCAAGAAAAACACGGACCATGAGTTTGTTAGGTGCACATGCCCAGAGAACGCTCTGGGATAGGACCCACCAGACACACCTCTGTGCATGTCAGCCAGAGCATTAAGAACCAGTGCAGAGCCAGGGTCCCTTTCCCCTGCAACACTAGAGGCCACATCAGCCAGGTCATCTATACCCCAGATTCCAGAGAAGGAGCTCTGAAAGATGAGGCTTTGGGAGTCATTCTAGCAGAAGCCAAATCACCCCAAAGAGACCGAGCTTTGATGTCATATTTATGGAATCAGACCTGCCAGCTGGGGCTCTGGAATGAGAGCCATTAGGTCTGTACCTTCTCTGCACATCCAAGTTGTGAGGGCTGCCAGGTAAGGCCCTGAAGGCAGTGCACTGCAGAGACAGACCAGGTGAGAAGCACCCCTGGAGTCACGCAGCCTGGGAGCACAGGTGCAGGGGGCAGGGTGAGGGCATCATCACCATCCCAGAAGCCTGGCTTGAGCCGACAAGATAACCAGGGGGTGGGGCACTTTCTATCTCTGAAACATTATTTCAGGCTCCTGGGACTCAGGAGACCTGGCTGCCTGTCATTCTCTGGCCATCCATTACTAAAGATCAACAGAAAGTATGCTTCTAGCAATATCTGAGAGCCCACCCCAGTGATGCTGAGGGACATGGGGGGCCTTCCCTGGCAGCCACCCCAAGCCATTCCAGTCGCCTGTCTCTACTGGCCCATGAAGTGTCTCATTCCTGGCAAGGGTGGGCTCTCCTTGCCCAGGTGTGGGAGCACTTTCTCCTATGTGGTTGCTGGTGTTAATAGAGGTGAATGAATGGGTCCCCTGGGGTCTCTGACCATCCTGTGCCTGAGACCTACCCTCCCTGAGCCCCTGCAGTATTGCCTGACTGTGGGCTGCAGCTGGCACGTGGTGTACACTGCCTGGTCTGATTGGTACTCTTCACATGAGCAGGGCTTAGCTTCTCTAGGAGTCTGTAAGCTGGATCCATCTGTCAGTTTTGAGAATAGCAAAGAGCAGGGGATCTAAAGCCAAAACCACTTACTAACTAGGTACACACCGTACAGACCTTTCAGAGCTGGGTTCTCATCTATAAAGATGGGGTATAACAGAGCCCACTGCTCAGGGCATTTCCACCCTCTTGGTGTCCCTTAGGGTGCCCTGCACAGGCAGACAGTCCAGAACCAAGTGACTGACTTTTGGGGAGGTGGGAAGTCACGCTCAGCTTCAGAACTCTGTCATCTGGGTGTTCTTTGGGAGCAGTGGGACAAACTCCTGGAGAAGGGAGGTGTGCCAGGTGCTTTTGACTGGCCCCAGAGCAGCCATCCCCACTTCTGCCTGCCCATGTCTGCCACAGGAGGGGTACTCACTGTGCCAACATCCCTCACTCTTAGAAGAGGTTCCATGACCCAGGGTTGGCCAGTGAGACATAAGAGGAAATCTGCTGGGGTGAGGGTGCTTCTGGGAAAGATTTTTTTCCTTATTAAAGAAAAGAGATGAACATGAGAAAAATTCTTTCTTGGCACATTATCTAATGCACAGCTTTCTGTCTTTGCTTGTATGTGAGGATAGAAAGTCTGGGGCTGTGGCAGCCTTATTGAAGCCGGGAGGCAACAAGCCCCAAATCAAAAAGCCAACATGATGAGAGGGCAGACCAAAAGGATGGAAAAATCATGGGTCTTTGAGGACACTGTTAAACCACCACACCAAACCCAGGACCCCTTTCCTCCAAATGGTTATGGTTCAATAAACCATAAATATCCCCAGAGCTTGAGTCATTCTTGTTTGGCTTCTTTGTTGTTGTTACTTGCATCCAAAAGCATCCTAACTGATAGAAATAAAGAAGAAAGGGAGGAGGATGGCAGATGGCTAAGTCCTTGGACATCGCCTGTGATGGGTACCCATGAGATCTCTCTGCTATCACAGCCAAGAAACTAGAGAGAATGTGGAGGCCCTAGGACCACACAGCCCAGCCCCAGGCCTAGCAGACCCACCCTGCAGGGGTGAAGAAAACCAAGGGCCTCTGTTTCCCTTCCAGATTTTCTCTTATCCCTCAGAGGAGTCCTCAGGCTGGGCTGCTGCAGTGGGCCATGCAGCTGGGAAAGTCACACAGCTCAGGGGATAAGGATGACCAGGGAGGGGAAAGCAACAACCAGATGTGCCCAGCTCGTGGGTGCCCAGCCACCTTCCCTGCACCTCCCAGTGCAGCAATATTGCTGAACCTTAAAAGATTTCCCCCTTTTCCCTTTATTCTACTGAAAGCTGTCATTATTACAGAACTCATGAGCAAGAGGGTGGAGGTGGAAATGTGGTTGTGTATGTGGCACAGCGCCTGGTGGGCACTGAGCAAACCCCACCGCCCTCCTTCCCTTTCATCACAATGGCAACGCCCGGGAACGGAGCAGGGCCATCGGGCAACTCTTAAGGGCAGCGGTGCCTCTGGCAGGGTGGCGCCTGTCTTCTTTGCATTCCTGGTTTGAGACATGCTCTTGCTCCCGGGTGCTGTGCCCTCATGAGGTCTGCTCAGGTCTGCAGGAGGTTCAGGAGCCCAATCTCCTGGCTCCACAGAGTGGGGACCTTGGTCACGGGGTCAGGGTTCTCGATTAGCTTCTTCCTCAGCCTCCTCTGCATCCTCCTGGTCTGAGCCTCTGTGGGGTTGACCCTTCCTCTGGTCCCCTGTCCATTTTGTAAGCTCACTAAGAAAGCGCAGAGAGTGGTCCTGCTCAGCTTTTCCACGCACAGCATTTCATCCCTGGCCTGGTCCCAGGCTGTGCTCTTGGCTTCGGGACCTCCTGGTCACTATGGAAACCAAATAGGTGGTTGTCCAAGTGCCAAACCCTTGGTGTCGCCTGCCTCTGCAGACTCACCTCTGCAAATAAAGTCTCTCCTCTCACCCTTCCATGGAGTAAGGACCACCCCAGTCTTTAGGGCACTTGTGTGAGAACAGAAAAAGGAGCCACTTCCTCTGGCAGCTCCAGGCCATGCCTACAGCTCAGTGAGTGGAACATGGATTTCAGCCCTTACCTGCTCCCCCGTGCCGTGGCCCTGGTACAGCACACAACTTGCACAAGTGTACTTAGCAGACCTACGTGGAGTCTTTCCATTTACTCTCCTGTGTTTCTGACCGAGGTGCTTTTCTCAGGCATTGACTACTCCAGAGCTTCCAAGGTGGAGCAGCCCAGCTTGGGAGCAGCTATCTAAGCAGACATCACAAGGGAAATTCTAAGACCCTCTCAGCGGTCCCCTGAGGCTTCCCCAGCATCTCCTTGCTGCTCTCACCTCTGGGCTCTTTGCTGTTAACACTGGATCCAGTCAGAACATCTCTGCTGTCCACTCACAATTCATTCCCCACTGTCCCCAGAGCATGGCGGCCCCTCCCTCTCCCATTCTCATTCTGCCCTTTTCCAGCCTCCCTATCCTCGGGCCTCTTCTCTCGGAGCAGTGTCTCCTGGACCCAGCAACTCTCAGGTAAGGCTGGGGATGTACGGAGAGACCAAGGGACTGGGTGGCATGGGGTGGGCAGGAGGAAGTGTGCGAACTCTGGAGGAGGATGGATGGACCCTGGTTAGCGGCCTCTCTCAACCACTAGTCAGCTACTGTCCCGAGCAGGTTGCTTCACTTCTTGGGCCTCAGCTGTCTGTCCAATGAGGACAACAATGGTGTTCCCTCATTGCAAAGACATGGGGATTGAGGGAGAAGTGCACGTAAAAGAATCATAACATCACGTAACATCATGTGGCTTAATCCAGTTGTTATGTCCTTCACTCTGTGATTTCTGTCTCCTTGTTGATGGTCGGGCCTGCAGCTTTCCCTTCCCTTTCCCTCCCCCTGCCCCCTCCCCATCCTAGGGTGGCCATGGTGGAGACTTTTCACTTGGCTGAAGAGACCCAGCCCTTAAATTTGGCCCCTAAACTTTGCTGGACCAACCTGATAACGGTAGTCACAATTTAGTTGGCCTAGGCCCTCCTGCCTCTAGTGACCTATATAGGCGTTGTTCTCCCCTGGAGCAAGCCCAAGTCGACTTCCCCAGCCGTCACCCTTTCTTGGACTGGTGAACCTCCTTCCCAATAATGAGAAACTGCCCCTCCTTCCCAATGATGAGAAACTGATGTGATTCCATTTGTGAAAATAAATAAATAACAGGAGCTTCTACCTCAAGGTCTGTCCTAAGGAAGGGGGCAAGACACTTGTCCTTGGAAAAACCCACAGAGCACTCCTAAGTAGACAGCCACCCTGCTGAGATGTTTGTCTGTAAATAACAGGAGAGATCTGCAGCGCTAGGTGTTCCAGACTCAGTCAGGCTAGGTGAGCACCCATAGCAACCCCCCTAGCAACCTCCAATCAGGAGAGAAAATACTTGGGATGCCAGATGACCCCCCAGTAGTTTATGGTGGTTGATAACATGTTGGGAAAGCACGTAGTTCAGCACGTACTCCCCTCTTGGCGTAAACCAATCAGTTCAAACGAATCCCCCTCTTGTACTAACCAATCACCTTTACCCAACTTGTTCCCGCCAGTGAATGTGCTAATCAATGTTAAGAGTTGTTGTTTGACTTTCCTATGGTATGGAATGATTTGCTGTGTGATATTGTGATGCATAGAGTATCCCCGAAAAACCTATAAAATCTCACTGGATAAAGGACCAGGACTCACTCCCTGGGACCACTGCATCGGGAACAGTTGTGAGTCCAGGCTTGAGCTTGCAATAAAGACTCTTGTGTGACTGCATCAAATTCAGCTCTTGGAGGTCTATTGGGGTCCCATGAATCTGGCATTACAATAAAACTCCTTTTGGTGCCTTATTCCTGTTCTGTGGTTCCAGGCCTCCTGCACCCTGTTCTGCTTTACATGGATAAGATGAATACTGCAATATGTTGCAAGTTTCAATGTATTTGATACTTAGTATTATACTTGCTACATATCAGGTACTAGGCTAAGCACTTTGCCAATGTTGACTGACTTACATCTTCAAAGCAACCTGGTGAAGTAGGTGCCATTTCCTTATTATAGGGAAAGAAACTGAGGCACAGATTGCTACCAGGGGAAAAAAAATAAACACTTGCTCTTCACTGACTTGCAAATCACCGACTTTGGAGGTCACACAGCCAGGTGATGCGATCTCAGTCTCCCACTAGCTTTGCTGTAGATCACACCTCTTGCATATGGGTTATGATGATAACTGTTGCCTAGGTAACTCTTCAGGGACCCGAGGTCACTTTGGCTGAAGATACTAACTCTTCACTGCGGGTGTGCCATGGTGTTGGGGTTGGGATGAAAGGCCTGGCATCTCTGTCTCCACATTATGTCTGTCTCCTTTGCTGCCTTAACCTCTGGGTCAGATTCCCCTCGGCACTGTGCATAGATAAGTTGATCATTTGAAAAATATTTTGTCCAAAACTATCATATGGAGCTAACTTGACCTAGACCTGCCTAGTCTCCCTCCCTCCCTCTCCATCCCATGCTTTAAGGTTAAAGACACACGAGCATCTGCCTTGATCAGAAATGCCCAACCACAAAAGGAGTGAAAGAGGGTGGCATCCAAGTTCCTGAGAGATCTTCACCTACCCCCAGGAAAGACATGGCATTCCTCCCCTTTATTAGCCCTTTCCTGTCCCCCATCATTCTCACCCTGTACCTGTGACCCTCAACACCCTGGGCTGAGAAGCTGACCTGTAAGTAAGTTGTGAGACACTGTTTTTCCTATAGGGTGGATTTCGAAACCTGCATTTAACAAGGTGTTAAGTAACTTGCCCGAGATCACCCAGGGAAGTTGAAGAGGAAGGATCCTAACCCAGGCCTAGCAGCTCCAGGAGGTGTGTGCTTAACAGTGGGCGATGCAGCCTCTCCACGGCTATTGTGAGAGATGAGATCACAGGGTGCAATGTGCTTGGCTCCTAGAAGGCACTCAATATACAGTCCTTATGTTAATGTCCCCTGATGGTTGAATGTTTGTCATTGTCATGATTAATACATGCAAAGCATTCAGCAAAGCTAAGCTGGCCTTTCTTCCCTTTGCTCTCTCCCTCCAGCACTGATGTCACTGGGTTTGATGGTGATGGGGGGGGGGGTCTCTGCCCTCTGTAGAAGCTTCCTGCTGGGCTTCCAGCTTGCAGGCAGGAAGGAGCGGGTGATCTGGGTACTGAGGGAGAGTAAATAAATCCCTCAGCACGGAGCCTTAAGAAACTGGTGCCCCTGAAGTTCAGCAAGCCAAGTTGGCTATAATAGGGGAAAGGCAAGAGATGGGGGAATGCAAGACGTGGGGCAGGGAGGGGGCTGAGCCCTGCGCCCAGGGGTCCATGGTGGGGAAGCAGCTGGAGGGAGGAGAGGCTGCCCCTGCAAGATTCAACTCCACAAATGATAACTGAGCCACCTAACACAATCCCCAAGGCCCAATGCAAATGCCACTTCTTGTTGCCATCATCCCATTTCCTTATCCTGCAGATACACACCAGACTTGGGGCAGTGCCTCTCACCAACCATGACTGTGGGGCTTGTTGTCAGACTCTCCTCACTGTCCCAGGCAGGAGGGACTTCTAGGAACCCAGCCCCAAGACAACACAAAGAGATGTCAGCCTCCTTCTCTGTCCTGGAATCCCACCCATGTCTACCCCGGCACACACCCTTGCGGAACACCCCCACTAACATATTCTTTCTTCTCAGGACCCACCTGCACTTGAAGGCCACCACCCCACTCTGGGAACTTAGGTTAAGGTGCCTGCCTGGTGCATTACCAGCCCTGCATTAAGACCTTACCTGGAAGATTATCCCTAACTCCCCCACAAAACGCCCACAGGATAAAGAGAATAGTGAACACACAAAAATAAAGCAAATAATACACAAGAGGGGCTGAGGATGTAGCTCAGTGGTAGAGCACTTCTCTAGCACCATGAGGCCTTGGATTCCATTCCCAGTACAATAGGAAGGAAGGAAGGAAGAAATTTTATAAGTAATGCACAAATCACATGTATTCTGCATTCGATGTGCCAGGAAGTACTGGAGGCAGGTTATAGGAATTAACTCTTCTAGTCCTTATTATCCCTAAGAAGCCAACATTACAGTGTTCCTTTGCAGATGCAGGAAGAAGGCAGACAGACGGTGAGTTTCCTGCTAAGAAGTCCATGGTTAGCTCTTAGTGGTGGTGGGCCTGGGAGTCTCCCAGGAATGGCCCCCAGGGCCTGTGCTCAGAGCTGCTCACTGCAGTCTCCTCAGCAATTGCTGAGTGACTCCATGACAGACCTGTGGTCTGCTCTTCCAACTCCTGACTTGCCTTGTGAGACTGGCAGTGAGGTGCGGTTGGGGAGCTGGGCCCCCACAACCTCCGACCAGATCTCCTGCTCCTCTCCACTGCACTTAAAATCCATGGGGGTTGGGGGGATTTTTTTTTTTTTTTTTTTTTTTGCATAAGTACTGACACCTGCCAGCCCTCCCCCCCCAAGGAAATGGAGTCCTGATGATAGGCCTGGCCATGGGCATTCCTGAGAGCTCCCCACTGAAGAACCCCGAGCCTCTGAGCTGAAAGCAGCGATTCCCTGACTCCTCTTACTGCCTCCTCCCCTCTCTGGCAGTTCTGCAGCTTCTCCTCCAGGCCTCTGCTCCTCTCTCCTGTCCACATCACTTCCCCAGAGGGCGCACAGGAGCAAGCAGGCAGCGCTGACCCAGCCCACCGCACACAGGCTGCAGGGTCCCTGCCAGGGATCCAGAGCAGGCCTTGGCAGACCACGTGGCTCTGGAGCAACCCTGTCAGTCTCTCCCCTCCCTAGGCCCCTGAACATCCCCCAAAAGTGTCCACCCCAGGCTTGGCGGAGTAACTCCCCTCCCCGCCACTGCTGCCGTCCTGCTGCTCACACACAGTGCAGTGGCCTTTGGTTTCCTGGCACTCACTGAGGAGATGACTTGCAGGGCCCCTGTGACCTTCACGTCTGCCAAGTGTCTGGTGGGGAGGGGCAGAGAGCCCAGGGCTCCCAGACACAGGAATGAGCCGCTTGAGGCAAGGTCAAAACTGAGTCACCAAAGGGTGCAGTGGGACTTCCAGGACAGTGGACACTTAGGCCTTTGGAAGAGCATAAGAGCAAAACAAGCCCTGATTCCCTCAGGGGCAAGGCCATGAAAGAAATCTGTCACGAATCAACATGTGTACCAAAGTGCCCAGCACGCCCACAGGTCTCCTATTTGCAGAGGCTGGACTCTCTTCATCCCCTGTCCATGTTGAACCTTCTGGATGTCCCTCGGGGTGTGCAAAGTCCTCCTTACTCAGCAAGGTCCAATGTCATGGTTGGGATATTCAGTGGTAAAACAATCAGATCCTGAGAGCTGTGGCCTCATCAGTCCATCCGACTTTGAATGGGCTGACTGGGTGGTAACTGTAGGCAGGTGGGGTGTGGCTGGAGGGGGTGGGTCTCTGGAAGGATGCATCTTCCTTTCAGCCCCTCTCTTTCCCTCCCTCCCTTCCTCCTTCTGGGCTGCCAGGAGGGGAGCAGCACTTCCGGCCACTCCACCATGATGTCCTGCCTCATCTGAGGCCCAGAGCAAAGGATTCTGCAGTCTATGGACTGAGACCTGTGAAACCATGAGCCCCCAAATAAACTGGCCTCTTCTGAGTTGTCCCCGTGGGGTATTTTGATCACAGTGACAAGAAACTAACACACCCATGCAAAGCCCCCTCATCTGCGAGCCTTTCCCAGTAGCTGCAGACACAGCTCTGTCTGCTCAGAACATCTTTGCGTAGCTCACGGAGCCCTCACCCCAGGTGACGCGTTGGTTTCTCTCATCAGAGTGTGATTCCCTGGGCAAGACAGCTGCCTGTCTGCAGACATAGAACTTAGTACCACATACACCTGAAGTCATGAGACAGACGTCCCAGGACCCAATCTTGCCAGCAGGTGTAGGTTTTGAGTGACTGAAAAATGTTCTGATGGAGTTGCCCACTTTAAGGAAACCAGGGCACCAACATACAGACCCAGATTTCTTTCCCCTTGAAAAATCAGAACCAGAAACTCCAGCCCCTGTGGGCTCACTCACCCACTGCTGCCCCTTCTGTTCTGCCCAAATCACCTCCTTCATTAGGACTCTGGTCCCATCCCTGTAATCCCTGGAGCTGGGTGTCCCGGCAGTGGCATGTAATGTTTTATTTTTCAATTGTTGAAGAATGAGTCTTTTGACTTTTGAAGCAGCCAGTGCAGAGAGATCTACATGTAAATAAATCAAACAAACTGCATTTCTCGCTAGATAGCATTTGTGGATGAAAGCCGGGGGCGTTACATTACCCCAGGAAAATGAGCTGAGGCATGTCCATGTGATAAATTCCTGCTCAATAACACAAGGACCAAAGTTCTGATCCCCCCAACACCTTGGACGATGTCAAATACATGAAGCTGAGTGAAGCAGGCAGACCCAAAGGCTGCACTATAAACGGCCCTGTTTATGTGATATTCTGGGAAAGACTGAAGACAGATCACAGATTAGTGGCAAGGCCTGGGGTAGGAGGAGGGGCCTGGTGGGGAAGTGCCGCTCCCCTCCTGGCAGCCAGGAAGGAGGAAGGGAGGGAGGGAGGAGAAGGGGGCGGAGAAGAGAGAGAGAAGGGGCTGAAAGGAAGATGCATCCTTCCGGGGCACACCCCCAGAGACCGCCCCCTCCAGCCACACCCCACCTCCTACAGTTACCACCCAGTCAGCCCACTGGGCATTTCTGGGGTGATGGAGACGTTTTCTATCCTGATGGAGATGTGGTTACACAGTTGTACACATTTGTGAAACACATACAACTGGACACTAAAAAGGGTGACTTTTACTGCATGTGAATTATACCTCAATAAACCTAACTTTAAAAGAGAATTACCTGGGCTGTGCAAGGCCCTGGGTTTCATCTCCAGCACCGCAAAAGAAAAAAAAAAAAAAACAAAAAACAACGACAACCACCCTTAACCTGTATCCTGGCTCTTGATAGAGAAAGCTGCATTATAAACACTGTGGACAGATGGGCGTGATGGTGTATGCATGTAATCTCAGTGGCATGGGAGGCTGAGGCAGGAGGATCACAAGTTCAAAGCCAGCCTCAGCAACTCAGCAAGGCCCTAAGCAACTCAGCGAGACCCTGTCTCTAAATAAAATACAAAATAGGGCTGGGGATGTGGCTCAGTGGTTGAGTGTCCTGAGTTCAATCCCCAGTAAAAAAAAAAAAAAAAAAAAAAAGCCACTGTAGACAAACTTCAGGTTTATAGATTCCTAATCCCACCTGGCAGACTCAGGGTGGGAGTCCCTTCACCATTGATAGAATATTCTGGACACTCCCAGCAAAGAGCCTAGTAATAGATGAGCACAGCGCAGAGGAAAGGTCCCTGGTCACACTGCCACTTGTCTAATTTGAACTCTGGGAGGGGGTGGCCTTCAACCACTAACATTGGGGTCAAAAATAGTGGCACATGTCTGTAATCCCAGTGACTCAGGAGGCTAAGGCAGTAGGATTGCAAGTTTGAGGTCAGCCTGGGAAGCTTTGAGCCTGTCTCAAAATACAAATGTCTGAGAATACAGCTCAGTGTTAAGGGCCCCTGATTTCAATCCTAATACTGTAAAAACATAAATAAATAAGTTTGAGTCTCTTGGCTGTATCCCATACCCACTGAACTAGAATCTCTGGGAGTAAACCCCAGGAAACTGGGGTCTGATATTCAAATAGCCGCTCAGGTAATTTGAACACATAATTAGTATATCACATATTGGTTTTAGGTCCTAGGGACAATGGCAGTTCCGGATACCAGCTCCAGGCTGGGGACACATTGCAACAGCACCTCTTGAAGTCAGCCTTCCATGTTCTGCACGTCATTATGATTTTTGCTAGTAGCTGTGCTGTGTTCGCTGTTGATCCCAGTACCTGACATTGGCAGGGTGCTTGAAGCATACAGGTCACCTGGACACGAGTTATTTCATTCAAGCTGGGCAGTCGGCCTCTTTTTATCCTCATTCATTTGGGGGAGGAACTGGAGTTGAAGAGGTCAGGTCACCTACTCCAGTTGGCGCCCCAGTCCTCTGACTCTGACTCTCTCATCACCCTGTCTCTTTGCTCTCGGTGGCTGAGCTGAGGAGGGTTGTGCAGAGGGCAGGGGGACACAGTGCTCCCTCTCAATACAGTGGTCCAGGCACCTGTTAGTGTTCCCTGCTCCCTGGTGTGAAGGACGGAGGGACCAAGTGCTCAAACACACCCTTCTAACTGCATGTTTGGAGGTGGCACAAGTGAGGGCCACCCAGGATAGGGGTCCAGTATAAGCACTCCCCATCTAGCCTGCCTGCCTGCCACTACCATATCCCGGGAGCACCAGGGTCCTTGGTGATAGGGGGAAGATGTCTGGCAGGATTTCTGGACTTCCTTGGCTTCCCCAGCCAGGAGTCCACCCCGCTGCCCTGAGATGACTCCTGGTCCTCCTGCAGTGCCTCAGTGCACCTGGAGCTGGGAGAGGCTGGCCACACCCACTCTGTCCCTTTGGGATGGGATGGGGTGGGGTGGGGTGAGGTGGTGGAGTAAGCTCAGCTGTGGTTGGGGTGGGTGGACTGGAGGTTACTCAAGTCTGGCTTCTGCCTGTGTGGACACTGCCAAGTTCCCCACACGAGCTTCTGATGGTGGTGCAAGGGACAGATCGGGCAGATTCAGTCTGGCCCCTACTCTGCCGTTCTTGGCAAGTCTCCGTGCCTTGACTCAAAAGGCAATCCAGATGGGGTCTGTATTGCTACTTCCTTGCTGTGTGGCCCTCAGCAGTGTCACTTCTCTGAGCCTCCACTCTTGGTGTGAAGATTGGATTTCCTAAGACATCTAAAGCACCTGACATATCTTAAGCATCTAAAATAAAAGCCATCACCATCATCACCCACAACCTGTTTCTGCTAAATGGAAGCAGTTCTAAGCCCTGTCCTGCCACCTCACAGGAGGAACTGTGAGTCACGATAAGGTTAGTAAGACTGGAGACTCCCTGAGGACAGGCTTGTGTCTGCCTTCTTCCTTCCACATCCCCAGGATTCAGAACAGTATCGCCAAGAAAGGTGCTCAGCAAATACCCGGGAATGAAGGGAGGGAGGGTGTGGCTGCATCGGGGGACTCTGAAGCACTGTGCAGGGTGAGCTGTGACATCCCACGGCAGGATGGGCTGTGTGGGGAAGTGGTGAGTTCCCCTTCGCTGAAAGCAATTAAAGACATTGGAAGGACCCTCAGGGCAGGTGTCAGAGATGGGGTGCACAGAGCAGGTTCAGGATGACACTCTAGAGTCCTTTCCACCTCGGGGTGAAGACAGGCGGCATCACCCCACCCCAAATCCCTGAGCCACCAGCAGCCCTCAAGTTCTTCTGGCCCAGGCGGCCCACACTCAAGCCAATGTAAAATCAGCCCTCGCATCCTCAGGCTGCGGTCACTGACTCTACCTGGGACAGTCTCAAGACACATTCACATCCACTTCCCACAGGCGGCCACTCACGTCGCCATCCTCATCCCTGAGGACCTGAGTGCTCACTACAAACCAGACCCCGGTTACCACCATGTCTACCGTGGTCCTGCGCACTTTATGGGGACTCCTCAGAGGAAGGGGTCATTATCCTCATTTTAAAGATGGCACGTCATGGCTCAGGAGTGGAGAGATTTCCTGAGGTTACATGGTAGGCCAGGAGCAGAGCAAGGCCTGGAACACAGGTGGGTCTGCCTCCAGAGCCTGTCCCCTGGAGTCACACTGTTTCCCTGGCACAAACCAACAACCAAACCAAAACGGCCCAGCTGGCTCCAGCCCAGCCATCACCCCATCCTCACTGGAGAGCCCACCAAGTGGCCGGCCCACCTGGAAAGGCAGAACCGCGAAGCCAGAGGCACCCAGGTGGGGGGCACAGGTGGTGTCTTAGATTTTTGCAAATGTGGGGCTTCGGGTGCATGCCCCTGTCAGGAAGTCTGGCTCCTCTCCTCCTTCAGTGAATCCGTCCAACAGAGCAAGCACGGCTCCAATGTCCCTGCGCTGCGGAGCCTCTGAACCCCAAGAAAGAACTCAGTGCTCCCTGGTCTCTCTGGTCCAGCCCTCCATCCCAGCACCTACAGCATCCACCTCGTTCTCTGGTCACTGTTGACGGGTCTGCCTCCCCTGCAGGACTGAGTGCTCTGGGGCTGGCCGCCAGGTCTGATTCACCTGAGCCTCCATCCCACAGGGGCCTGGCAGCTTCAAGATACCCGGGTGCTCAATGAACCCTGCAACTCGACTGCTGATAGCCCCAGGGTCCCTGCACAGGGCCCAGCGGGGTGCATGGTGGTCACAGAGTCAAGAGTGTTCACTGATGGCCTCATCTGTCCACACCAAACTGAGGCACGCAGCTCATTACGCAGGGAGGGGCTGCATTTGTCTGTCTTAACTTAGTCCTAACTTCCTGGACGTGGAGAGACAGGTCACTGGCCAAGGATGGTTTGCTACAGCTCCCCAGTGGAGCTCGGCCAACTGGCTCCTGCATTCCCTGCAGCACACTGTCTACTGCCATTTTCGGGGGTTTTCATCACAGAGACTGGCTCCCCACCCAAGCCTGCCTGACATGCACAGTGAGAGGGCCTGGAACATTCTATGGCTGTGCCCAGGCTGGCTGAGTGACAGCAGCCCCACCCCTCTCTGCCCCTCAGTTTGGTCATCTTCAAAAGGGACCAGTAATCACCCAGTCGTGTCTGCCTGACGAGGCTCGGGCAAAAAGGGAAAAACAGAGTAAAAGAGAGGAGACATTTTAGAGATACCAAAGTGATTCCAAAGTCAGATCCAGGCCAGGTGACCCCGGTGCTTAGGCTTTCAAACCAGGGCGGAAGGGGAAGGCCCTCTTCACCACTGTGCTTCAGATAACCCACAAGACTCACGGGGAAGCGTTCTGTCCCTCCTGGGCCTCGGTTTGGCTTATGCCAGATGAGGGGTCAACGTAGTTAGTGTCTTTCAAACTGCATTATTTTGTACCACTGTCAATATGTTCTTGCCATCTCTAGAAATCATACAAATCATATTAATTTAATTTTTTTTCTTTTGTTTTTGCAGTGCTGGGGATTGAACCTAGGGCTTTGTTGTTACAAGGCAAATGCTCTACCCGTGAGCAACACCCCCACCCTTAAATTTTTCTTTAAATTGACTCTTGCTAAAATGTAAATGTTTCTATGAGCTGCATTCTAAGCAAGTTTAGATAAGACACTGTCACGTGCTAGCTGCCTTTTCCTCTGAGACATGTTTAAAAAATATACAATTACACCAGACCAGGTTCACCCAGGCCCCATGAGACCGTCCTGTGCTTCACCAGACACTTTGGGACAAGGACCACATCTACATGATGCACTCACCTGACACCCATCCCTGGAACAGAAGCCCCCAGAGGTGGTGAGACCATCCCACCCTCCAAGGCCTTCTGATCTTTCCTGGGGGAAAATGCTTTCCAGTTGTTTCCAGGTGTTTATTTGTATTGTATTTGCAGCCTGCTCTAAGACATGATGCTAAAATGGACGTGACAGCAGGGTGAAAAACTAAGTGATGCAATTCAGACTAAAGGAAGGTGGAGGTAGGAGAACTCAGGCAAAGCAAAACAAGTACATCAAAGGCCTACTTTCTCTACTGCTCCCCAGAATAGCAACAAGATTGGGGCTCTGAGCTTCCTAGCAGTCAAAGTGAAAAAGGAAATATGATTCGCCCTCCTTGCATTCTCAACAGCATGTGATATATGATCCCTGTGATAAATAAGATCTCTGGCCTGTGGGCCTGGCCAGCAAGATGCTGCTCTCGTCTCCAACAGGTGGCCTGCCTTCTTTGAGCCCATCTCCTATGGCAATGCCATGGTGATCAGCCCCCAAAGCAAGCTTTGATGGTGCTGCTTCTCTTGCTCCAAAATGCACGATGTTGTCCTCTCACCTACAGAATGAAATTTAAAATTTCAGGCCTGTATACATACTTGCCCTTGAATCCTTTAGGGCCACATCTCAGGAACTTCTTATTTAGATCACAGCGTAGCTGCCTGAATTCAAATCCTGGCTCAGCCACTTGTGACTCAGGGCAAGTTACACAGCTTCTCAGAGTCTCCACGTCCTGATTTGTACATGGGTACCTGAAGAGGCCCGTCCCCAGGGATGGCTGCGGGCAGGGCGTGGCCCCCCAGGAAGCGCTGCTCAGATGCCAGCCAGGCACCCCAAAGGTACCCCAGGAGCCCCTCCCACTGCTCTCCCCCCAGACTTTGCTTCTACTGCGGCTTCCTATCATATCAGGGTCTGGCTCAAGTGCCACCTGAGCTGGCCACCTTCTCTGATTTTCCTAGTTAAAGTTACCTGCCCTTGCTCTCTTTTTTCCCACCCACAACTAACATGCAACACATGATGTGCATCGATGCAACACTCGGCCAGCGTTGCTCGTGCCAGAGGGTCACCGCCTACCAGGAGGTTCTGAAAACAAAAAGGAAGGTTGTTACCAGCATTAAAAGAAGCAGTAGCCAAGCAGAAAGCTTGGAAAATACTGACGTGTGCAGGGTGACTTTTGATTTGGTTTTATATATAAACACATATTGTGTGTGTGTTGTGTGTGTGTGTACGCATTTGCTCATGATAGACCATAAGAAATGACTTTCTTACTAAGGCTGTGGTCCAAAATGCCTGAAAGCCATAGCATTAACTGGGGATTCCTGAAGGACAACGACCAAGTCTCATTCACGTCTGTCCCCAGCACCTAACAGAGCCTGGCACACCTGTAAATATTTGCAAAGTGAACTAAAAAAATCTAGTAATCAAGACCAGCATATCTATGAGGGCAGTCCAGATACCCAAGATGCAACTGTCAACCCCTGTGTCCAGGCTCGACTTCCAAGGGCCCCCTTCAGGCATAGGGCCCACCCAGTGGGATGGCAGGCACCCAGTGTGGATTTCAAAAGGTTCAAAGTTTCTAGAAGTGAATGGAAGAATAAAGCTCAGTCCTTGCTTATCCCATATCCACTCTTGAGACTCCACTTTCATTGCCTGTAAGATGGGAGTGACCAGGACTCCATGTCCACCCCACAGGGAGAGAACACAGTGAGGAGAGGCCTGGGGCTCTTCTAGTTCTACTCTGCACACTGGATGCTGAGAAGGAGCCTGACACTCACACCCGTGTGTAGGTGTGCACATACACACTCTCACACATGTGCACCACTATGCTTTTTGGAGGTGGGATCCTGGAGGCCCAGCATGAGCCAGTGATGCTCAAGACCTGGGGCAGGTTGGGAGCAAACTGGGACTAGAACCAAGTGCCTGGGTCCCTAGATAAAGAGGACAAAGAGGAAAGGGAGGGTGAACGACATGCTAAACAGGAACGTGCTCAGTGTGCAGGGCCCTCGAAAGACTGCAGGCGAGGCCAGTGCCAGCCCCAGGGTCTGCACACACAAGGGGCTGCAGTGTTGGCATGCTGTCCCTGGCCACCACTCTCTGCTGCCCCAGTGCCAGACATCACTCATCCTGCTCCATGGAGTTGGAGAGAGCCAGTGTCCCTGGAAAGCACGGTGGGCATGAAGGTGGATGAACTGATGGCCAAAGATCAGTCCCCCAAAATTCCTGCGCCATTTTTCCCCTCCCCCAACCTAGTCTCCCAGTGCCTCATCTGGTAACCAGGGTTACTTCTCTGCACTCACATGGCTCTGGGGAGGATTTAATGAGACAAGGAAAAGTTAAATACCAGCTGGGCACAGTGGTACAAGTCTGTAATCCCAGCTACTCAGGAGGCTGAAGCAGGAGGATCTCAAGTTGGAGGCCAGACTCAGCAACTTAGCAAGACCCTGCCTCAGAATAAAAGTAAAAAGGGCTGGGGAGCCAGGCATGGTGGCACACACCTGTAATCCTAGCAGCTTGGGAGCCTGAGGCAGGAGGATCACAAATTCAAGGCCAGCCTCAGCAGTTTAGTGAGGCCCTAAGCAAGTTAGTAAGACTCTGTCTTAAAATAAAACAAAAAGGGCTGGGGATGTGGCTCAGTGGTTAAATGACCCTGGATTCAATCCCTGGACAAAAAAAAAAAAAAAAAAAAGGAAGTCAAATACCTAGTAAGTGTTTGTACACGTGAGTCCTGCCGTCCCTCCCTCTTTTCCTGGAAATCCCTTTTTTTTCATGTCATAAATTTCTTCCCAATAAAAACAAAACACCTCTAACCACACCCTCTTCTGCTCTAAAACCTTCAACATCTCCACACGGAAAGAATGAAGTCCAACTCCCCAAATCCTTCATCAATTAGATCTTACCTCCCTCTTTAACTCTTTTGTCCACTTGTGATGAACCCGTCACCTGGGATCACTGAGTTAGCTGACAATGAGCACATGCACATGTGCACGCACACACACACACACACACACACACACCCTCACACACACTCACGCGCCCTCAGACCCTCAGACCCGCCTTCCCCACATCCCACATCCTCCCTTTCAAAACCCTGATTCTGACGGGCTTCTCAGATCTGTGCAGTGGGGGTTAGTCTGGCTGTGAGTCAGTTCCAGGCCCCAGGCGGTTAGACACGCTGCAGAACTGCCCCCGCATGCCTCCTCCCAGAGTGTCCACCTTTCCCCGCCATGGAACCATGAGTGCTCAGAGTCCAGACCCAGCTCCCTGGCCCCTGGGTAGGGACAGGCCTCTCCTGTGGGATATGTCACAGATGACGGCAGCCTGGGAGTCCCTGCACACTCTGTCACTCAGGTGCTGACGGCACACTGGTCTGTCAGAACCAGTGGACCACAGTGGACCACGGCCTGGAAGACTGGCTGCCCTCGTCAGGACCAGCAGGCGGGCTGAATCTGGCTCCCACGGAGCTCCCTGCTTGAAGGGAGTGTGGTGCGGCAGAGAGGCCAGCAGGACAGGCAGCAAGAGACCCTGGGGGACCAAGTGACCTTGAGCAAGATCTTCCCCTTCTGTGGGAGTCAAAGAAAAGTCTGAAATCTATAAATAAGACAATTAGCTCTCTGAGAAGAAATTAGGATGAGTGGCTGGAATTCTTTCCTAGTTATAGACACCCTGCCTGAGGTCCTGACCCTCCTTCCCACAATAAGTGCATACAGGAATCTGGGAGGGTGGAGAACAGGCAGAGGTGTTGTTTTGAAAAGGAGCCTGAGGTAATTCTGACAGCCGGGTCTCCAGCGGCAACCCAATTATGTCCATCTTACACCGTTGCCCACGAACACTCGGGCTGTAGGGTCAGTCCCTGGGAAACTACATCTGAGTGGGGCTCTTCCCCACCCCGAAATGGAGGAGAGGCCTCAGGTGGACAGGGCCACTGGCAGGAAGGAATGAGTCCTACATGTAACCCATCCAGCAGCTGGCCTCGCGGGGCTCTGTCACCCATGGGGCTCTGTCTCCTGCAGCCTCCTGCACCCTCCTCCTCTGGAGTAGTTCACATCTTCTGTCAAGTGGAACACATCTAGCAGGAGGGCTACCATATTCCTTCTCACCCTCCTCCACGCAGGTGTTTAGCACAGACCCATACACCGGGTGGCTTATCAACCATAGAAATATGCTCCTCACAGTGTGTCAGCTGAGAAGCCCAAGGTCAAGGTGTTGGTATACTCAGTGTCTAGTGGGGCCGGCTCTCTGCTGCACAGGTGGAACTTGTAACTCCATCTTCATCCTCACACGATAGAAGGAACAAGGGTCTCCTCCGGCCTCTTATAAGGGAGCTAATGCCATTAGAAGGCTCCACCCTCATCATGCAATCCTGAAAGTCCCACCTCCTAATACCATTTCCTTGGGGTGGAGATTTCAACATAAGAATTTGTGGGGGGACACACCCAGACAATAGCACAGGTGCTTCTCATTTGAGCCTGAGCCACCAGCACAAAGCAAAGGTTTGGAAACCCTTTCACCTTCCACAAACATGCACTATGTGGATGCCCTGCATCAGGTCCCAGGGCTAGGGGTTCAGAGGATCAAGACCCTGCTGCACCCCTCAAGGGGCTCCTAGTAGAGAGGGAATAACTGATTCTCTGCCACTCTGATTAGGGACGTCAGCATGAGTCTTGTCCCCAGTTGAGGCCCCCAGGACACATTGTGAGTGCCACAGAGAGTTACTGGGTTCTTGGGATCAGGAGCCACAGAGTCTCTGTTAATGACCAAACAGTGTGTCCTGTGCAGGCCTTGGAGCCCTGGGAGGTGAAGGGACTGTTTCCAGGCTTCCCTGAGGTTGAACCCAGCTGCCCTTCATCACCAGGAAGGCCCGCAGCAGTGCCCACCATGCCCTGTCTCTCCTCTCAGGGACCCCATCAGAAAGCCCGTTCCTGTGCACAGAACCCCATCCCACCCCCTCCCTCCCAGTGCCTGGTAAACAGGACTGTGGGGGGGATGGGCCCCCACTCCCCCGACTCCCACACACAGCAGCTTTGTCTGGGCTGCTGCTGCATAATACATGGGCGCAGGCCCGGGCTAGCCTCAGGCCCATCTTGGACAACAGACCCGTCACTAAGAGGCTGTGAGGGGCACAGTCAGGACACAATGCGCTCCAGTCACAGCTGAGAGGACTGGACAAAGGGCCCTTCCCCCAGCACACAGTGCAGGGATGGAAAAGAGACCAGTCTCCAGAGGGCCCTGGGGAGTTCTGAAACCCTCCTATTTCGCAGCACAGCTTCCAGCCACATCCTGGACCTCAAGGGCTTCGATGCTTTCTGCTCTCCATCCTGAGGAGAGCCATCCAGGACCCCTCCTTGCCTTAGCCCTCATGTTCCCTCTTTGAGAATTTTTCCAGCAGGTGTTACTGCCCAGGGAGGCTGCCAGGGAGCTCCTTGGTGTCTAAGTGGTTTCTGATCTTACCTGGTCCACAGGCTCCTCGCCCACCCCCACCCACGAATCAGTGCAAAAAAAAAAGTGGGGATAAAGAGTCAGGCAGCAGTACCATGAATCACCTATTATGTTCTTCCTGAAAGAAGCTATGCACAATCTCCCATGTTAATATAGCACCAGTTCTCTGGCAAGAAATTTGAGCAGAACAAACGAAATGCAACCCACCCCTACATAAGCAGGATTGGGGATTATGTGTACATCTGCTTTAGCAATAAGGGCCTGGGAGATCTGTTTTCAACCACTCTGCAAACACATTAAAAGATGTGTTCAGAGGTTCTCACTGGCACAGAGACACTTATTCTAGGGCCCACTCCCAAAGATTCTGATTCAGGAGGTTGAGAGCCAGGAATCTTCATTTTAACAAGCATTTGAGAGATTCCTATGCAGGTGGTAGCCAGATGACACCTTCAGCACACAGTGGTTATTGAAAAATCACAGGTTTCAACTGTGCAAATAGGTTCTACACACTGGTGGTTAACCAAACAACCCACGACACATTCAATCTGTGACGACGAAAAGAAACTCACAGTAATTTATAATTAAAAAGCAGGGATGTCATGGAGGGCAGAGTGTTCACTCTGAGAATTTTAGGAGTTCCAACCATCTATATAGGACAGTAGGAGTTTTGCCAGCGCCTGGAAAAGCACTGTATGTCTTAGTGGAATACTGACTTCAAAGCCCCAATGAGCTCTCTAGAGATCTGCTCATTTTGAGTGTCACGGTTTGGAAACCCCTGTTTAATTCAGGAGGACATTTATAAGTAGCTTTTGGATGGATATTAAAATATAAATTTACGGCAGTGTGCATCATTGGCTTTGTTTGTTTGTTTTTCTTGTGATACTGGGGATTAAATCCACAGGCAATCCACCACTGAGCTATATCCCTTGCCCTACTTATTGATTTTCTTACTTAGAGACAAGACACTAACTTTACCAGGCTGGCCTTGAACTTGCATCCTCCTACCTCAACCTCCCCAGTCACTGGATCACAGGTATGTACCACCATGCTCAGAGAATCACTGGCTTTTAAGAAGCCCAAACAGAGCTTGTGATTCCAAATCTGTTCTCAGCCTTCAGAGAGAACCTTGCCACCTACAAACGGGCTGCAGATTGGTTCTTCAAGATTTGCTGCACGGAAAAAAGGAAAGGCTTGAGGGGTTGAGATGGGGAAGGACTCTGGCGGCATCTATTCTGACAAACCTCAATCTGGTAAGCCATTTTAATAAGCTGTTGCTATCATCACACAGCTATTTGGAGCCCTGAAGTGCTGAGTATGAAGATTTCATTCTTGACGAGATTGCTCATTTCCCTCACTTTTGTTCTATTCTTTCTCACAGAAAGAGCCTTAGGTCTTTAGCTGAAAGGAAGACTACGTTTCCCAAGAGCCTTTGCAACCTAGCTTGTGGTCATGTGGTAAGGTTCTGGCCAATCAGATAAGCAGTAATAACTTGAGGCAACTCCTGGTCGTTGTTGAAGGGGAGCCCTCTCCTCCTTCCCTTCTTCCCTTCTCACAGGAAGGCTTAGATGCCATCTTAGATACACAGCCATAAGAAATAAGGGACCTGGGCCCCTAACAACTTTGAAAAGGAGAATCACATCCCAGACACTTGCATCTAGATTGTGATGTGAGAGAAAATTAGTCCTCATTTTGTTTGTGCCATTTTGGGTCTTTATTAGAACAACCAAAATCATATCCTCACCAAAGCACCGTTTCTAATTCCTTTTTCTCATGCTTTCACAACCGTGGCATGGGGGTAGAGATGAGGAATGCATCTGGCCCCTGATTTTGTGAGGAGCCAGTTAAGATAAAAAGCACACAAGCTAAGACTAAAATCTGCTTCCGTTACCTGACTCTTCTTGCAGCAGGTATCTCTTCGGGGCCCCGAAGTTAGTGGGGGAAGTCCCATACCGATTACCTGTGCCATCCAGGGAATTAATGACTCTGACATTCTGGACCTGGATAAGAGATTTGAGGAAGTTGTTCTAAGCACCAAAGAACAATGAGCCACAAAAGGGAGGGGAGCTGGGGTCAGTAATAAACCAGGTACATCACGTCTCTCCCCAGATGCTGGGAACTCCAAAGCTGCAGACCTGCAGAGCTGGAGGAAACCTAAATGCCATTTAATCCCACTCTCATTTATGGAGGAGGAAACAGGTGTGAGGATGTGAAGCCATACATTCAAGGTCAGTTATAGGGAAAGTGTCAGGCCAAGGCTTAAACCCAGATGGCCTGCCCTGCCCAGTTCAGTGCTCTTTCTAGACTTTGCAGTCCAACTGCTGCAAGAGCCCAGCTCCTAGGAACTAGAGAGTTTGCAAATCTCACCAAAAAACTCCTCAGCCTCAACAGTTCCTGGCCTCCTGCTCCAACCCAGACCTCAGAGCACATCACCCATTCCAGCATTCCAAGGCTCCCCTCAGCACTGGGCGTTTCTCAATCTAGACCTCTGTTAGAGTTTAGATCAGGAATGTCCTCCACAGCCTCATGTGTTGAAGTCCTAGTCCCCAGTACAGCAATATTTGGAAGTGTAGCTTTAGGGAAGTGATTAGATGATGAGGACTCTGACCTCATCAATGGATTTATCTACTGATAGGTTCATAATTGAACGGACTAAAGGGAGGTGGTGGAAGTTTCAGGAGATAGGGCTGAAATGGAGGAAGCAGATCACTAGGGCCATGTCCCCAGCCCTTTCCTCACACACACACATACTCTCTGTATGTCTGTTTCCTTGTTGCTAAGAGGTGAGCAGCTCTCCTCTGCCATGCCCTTCCGCCATGTCTCTGCCTCCCCGGAGGCCTAAAAGCAATGGAGCTGGCTGAGCATGGATTGAAACCTCTGGAACCAGGAGCCAAAATAAATATTTCCCCATTTGAGAGCACAATGTGATAAAATGCACTCTACTGTCATGTATAACTAATTAGAACAGATTAAAATTTAAAAGAATACATCTTTCCTCCCTTAAGTTTTTTTCCTTAGGTATTTTGTCACAGTGACAAAAAGCTAACTAACACAGTCCCCCTCCACATACCCTTATAAATAAATGGCGTTCTATCTACTACTGACTGTCCTTTTGATCATCATTTCAAAGTCAATACATAAAACAATGAGTTGACGAATGTAATGCCCATCTTCACCCCTCTGTATTCACATTGTTATGGGCCAGGCTATATGGGCAATGATCAAACAGACTCCATTTTGCCCTGAGATGCCACGTCATGTAAGAAACACTTCTCCCATGGGAAAACTCCGCCTCTGCCATCCTGACCCTGCTTAGCACTACAAATGTTTCTGTTCTTCTTACACAGTGTAAAATTGTTCTCTTTTTGGTTCTCATTTTTCTTGGGCAATATACTGTCAAAGAATGTTTGTCTAGATGTTAATAACCATTAAGTTACTTTTGATCTTGTCAACATATACATACATCTGCATCCAGACCCTTAAGATGCATTTTGTCTCGTTATACCTATATATCTCATTTTATCTATACCTGGGACTCTCCCCCAATAAACAATGAGAAGTGTGGACACATTTCACATATAGGGATGTTTTTTATGAACAGAAAGTTGAGGCAGGCGTGGTGGCATACCCCTGTTACTCCAGCGGCTTTGGAGGCTGAGGTAGGGGGAATCACCAAGTTCAAGTAACTTAGCAAGACCCAGCCTCAAAAAACCCAGTGGTTAAATTTTCCAGGTTTAATCCCCAGTACCAAAAAAAAAAGCGGGGGGGGGGAGTTGAAACCATTAAATGTTCAATAATAAGAGGCCCATAAAATAAAATTTGTCTGTGCTCATATGATAACATCTTATACAGACCTTAAAAGAATGCTTTTGAAGCACACACCATAATTAATCCAATCTAATTCAACTATAGAACTGACCATTATTTTATGTTCCCCTGGGAAAGAAAAAAAAACGTAATAATTTATGACATGCTACTGATGGAAGATACAATCCAATTTCAGAGATCACAAAATGTGAAATATTATAACCAATGAAACGTGGTATAAATACCACCATGGGGAAATGCTCCTGATACAAGGTTGTAATAGTAAATGCAAAAGATAGAGAGTATTCACACCTCCTCATGGGAAAAACAACAACAACAACAAAAAAACCAAGTAGAAAGGAAAGTGTCCAAGGCAGAGGGTGGCATTTGGGGAGAAGAGCCCACAGGGCAACTTTTTAATTTTATCTTTGCATTTTTCTGATTTTCCAAGTTTTCTAGAATGAACATATTTCATTTTTATAACCTGAAAAAGACATTGCTATTTGAGAAGTAAATATAAAAATGGAAACAGTGGAACAGGTGAAATCACAGGAAGCACATTACTCGGGACTTGGTTGGATTCTTTCCCATCATCCCTGAGGGGCATGTCCTCATTGAGAGCCACGCCCACCAGTCACCCTGAGGGGTGGGGCACTTTCCTCCTGATGATGAACGGAGGTTGACTCAGCCTAGTTGGTCAATATGTGGCCTGTTTCCCGATTTCTTATTAACACAAATAAAGCTTTGTGCAGAGAGCTTCTTTTCTCTTCCCCCTTGGATTCTTTCCTTGGCTGCCTCCAGGCTGTGACACGGAAGGTACTACCTGACATCTCTGGGTGTCCACCGACGACTCTGTGAGCTGGAGTCAAGGGACGGTGTGGTGTCTCAGGGCAATGTCCACTCTGATAGTCTATTTTTATATATGAACATTATAGGCTTGCCTGATGCTGTGTTAGCCTCCCAAACCTGCCTCATAGAAGCTGAAATTCATCAGAGAATTTTATTCTGTGAGGTGATAAACTATTTTAATAAGTGAAATGAACACATCAATTCCTTAGGAGATGAGACTGTGGGAGAAACAGCCCCTTAGGTATAGAAGATGGACATCAGATTTAGTCCTATTGGCCTGTTTTTTCTTTATTGCTGTAACAAAATACCTGAAGCTGGGTAACTATGAAGAAAAGAGATTTATTTAAGCTCACAGTTCTGGAGACTCGAGGTTGAGGCCCTGCATCTGGAGATGGCTTCTTCTTACTGGCAGTTCCAAAGTAGTGCAGGCATCACACAGCAGGAGGCAGGAAGTGCATACACCTGTGGGTCCTGGTCTCTCTCCCTTTTCTTTTAAAGTCACCAATATCAATCATGGGGACTCCACCCTGATGACCTTATCTACTTACTCTGAATCACCTTTCAATGGCCACGCCTCTAAACACCATAGTCGGATTAGGTTTCCACTCTCTAAATATGGCAGCCAGGGGTCTTAGCTGTCAAATGAAGGAGTCAGTGAAGGGACCAGCCCCCCCCCCCATGAAGGAAAATGCCGAACTTCAGGACAGGAGGTGGCTCAGCTTTGCATCGTAAACCAGACACTGGGGATGTGGTCCCCTGCGTCCCAGGAAGTCCTGCCTCCTCCTCTAGGCTGCACCCATCAGCTTGGAGTGAGGGCTGCTGGCCCGGGGGCCTGAGGACTGCAGGACCCCTGGGGCAGGACCTATTTCCCACAGATCTCTGCACCCCTCAATGGCCCCCCCAAGAGGCGCTCCCTCCCGAAAAACAAATGGCATCATTGCCTTGTCCTCTCCCTGTGTCTGAGTCTGGGGCCAGGTTTCACCAAGAAAATGGAGGTGGGGGAAGTTAGGGGGTCTGTTTGCACAGTTGCAGGGTCCCCTGGGGACAGGCTAGCGGCCAATCTGGATGATTCAGGCAGATTCTAGGTCAGGCTAGGGTACGAAGTGGCTCACACTCTCCCATCCCTTCCCGCCCCGTCTGCCATCGTAGCCAGTGCCGGGGTCCAGAGACCCGACACGCTGCGCAGTGGAGAGCAGCCCTCCAGCCCAGCCTACTGACTGACCTCTGCAGGCCCAGGCAGCCAGGGCAGCAGCTTTCCTCCTGTGGCTTTGTGCCTCTGGTTAAGTCACAGGACATTCTGGGAACAGAATAATAGGGAGCGGAAGGGAGTTCAGTGGGCCTGGGCCTGAAGTCCCCGGAGGCGCTGGGAGACCCACAGCAAAGAGGAAAGGGAAAGCCACTGCTCCCCGACTCCAGGGAAGAAGCTAATGTGGGGGGCGGCCGAGGCCCTGCCCCCAGCTCAGAGATTTCCTTCCTTTACCTCGCCATTGGCCCAAGTCTGACCCAGACCCTCATGACCACACACTGTCCCCAAGCTTACACAGCTATGGACCATCTTAAATAGGGACCCCACCAGGAGAAGGGCAGTTCCCAGCAGCCCCATGTGGTCACTTCACCACCCTCTTTTCCTCTTCCAGAAAAGGCTCAGAGAGGGAGTAGCAGGGAGTAACGGAGGATGACCTTGCAAATGTGCTCCATGGGGCTTCTGCAGCCTCAGACCCTCACAAGGTCCCAGGGTGCTGTGGACCTCCCTGTCCCATCTGTGGAATGGACGGATGGAGGGCTAAATCAGGGACACAGGGAGGGAAATGCTGAAGAATGTCATATCCCCCCTCCTGGAGTCCCCTGACCCTTCCCAAACCAGCTGTGAGTGGCCAGAGAAAGGGCATCCAGGAGAGCCTGAGAGCAAAGCCAGGAGGCTCCAGCCACGCGGGATTCAGGAATTCTGGTTGGGGGAGTCCCTTCCTGGGAGAGGGGAAGAGGGGAGGAGAAGGGAGCAAGCTCCCTGACCCCCGGGCCTCACATCGTTCTCCAACAAATCCCTTCACCGCATAGAGCCACGTCCTCGAAAAACAAACACCTCCCCCTAACACACACACACTCACACACGTGTGCACACACCCACTGAGCAATTCCAGGAAGTGGCTGGGGGCTCCCGGGGGAGAGAGAGGGGCTCCCAGCCAGCTGTACGTCGGTCCGTGCTGACTGGCCTGGCCCAGGACAGGCTGAACACAGTCCTCCAGAGGACTGGAGTGTCTGGGAGGGAGGACCTGCAAACTGGCGCTCCTCCCAGGAAGCCTGGAGACAGCGAACACCACGGCACAGGTCTGGCTGTGTGCAGCCCAGCCCTTCACAAAGGACGACTCAGGCCTGCAGGAGCCCTAGTCAGCCACCGGTTCTGGTCTGAATCGCCTGGGTCCACAGCAAGGAAACCTGGCCCAGAGGTGGGTTGCAGGAAAAGTGTGATCAGTCCTCTCCCACGGGTATCATTTCATAGTCTGCAGAGGCCTTGGCAAAGCTGTGGCTGGCAGCTGTGGCTGGCAGCTGCGGTTGAGCCCTGGAGTGCACACATCCCAGGCCTCTATTCAGGAGGTGCTATGTCTGAGGGCAGCTGATTTGACTGAAAGATGATAAAGAGCCTGGGGTCTGGGGAGAGCCAGGGACAGGAACTCCAGATGGCATCTGTTCCCAGAGGCCTGGTCTGGCCTTAGAGAGGAGCAGGAAGTGAGAGGCCAGGCAGCCCTTTCTGAGAAGCACCCTGAGGTGACTTCCCTGTCTCCCCTCTGGGATCCTGGTGGAGAAGTGGCAGTTACCTGACTTGGGAGGCTAGGTCGTCAGAAGTCCCCCACCCTCCACCTTGGTTGGTGACTCGTTTGCTCTGGAGCCCTGAGACCTCACACAGACCATGTCGGAGCTTCTCAGGGACTGCTGCGCCTCGAGGAAACCCACACCCTGAGATGTCCTGTGTGGAGGTTCCAGCTGCAATCCCAGCCATGTCCAGCTTAGAGTCCTCCCAGTCCAGTCCAGGCATCAGTATGAAAAGACTTCCAGATGATTCCAGCCCCTGAGATGTCAGCCCTAGCCACCTCAGCCCACCTCAGCCTTCCTCGCTTCCCCGCTGATCACATTTAATCTATTATTCCCTCTTTGCCTGGTGCACAGAATACATGAGGCCCTTTAGAAGGCAAGGATCTGTCCTGACTCCCCAGGGACAAAGCCAGAGAGATCTCAGATGACTGGGAAAGGCTCCTGATCACGGTGGCTGGCGCGTGGGACACCAAGGCACTGCCTGGTATCAAGTCAATGGAGGACACATTGAGCACCTCCAAAGTGCCTGCCCCGTGCACAGCTCCAGGAGCTGACCACCTCTCTGTGCCCAAGAAGCTTACCCTCTATCTGCAGCCATCGGAGGCTGGCCCGAGAACTGTCACGTTACAAACTTTTCTGTATCTGTTCCAGGTCCGAACATGCTGCCCACTGTATCCATGAGCTATCAAAACACCCTCATCAATTCAGGGTTTCTGTGCCCAAACTGCATTTTCTACATGGCCTTCTTCACTAGAAACAGCTCAAAAATCCTGTTAGACGCTGTGCCAGAATGTGGGGTATGGAAAATGTTTCCTTTAAGGAGAGAAACTACCAACAAGGATCCATTCAGTCCCCTATAACAGACGCAGCCTGCTGCCTAGGCGTTAAGCCCTACTCCGGGCACCACGGGGCCATCAGTGCAGCTCTAGATTCATCCAGTCCCTGTGCCAAAAGGGCCTGACCCATCCATGCTGCTAAATCCAGAGGCCGACACCTTCTCATGCTTGCCCGCTGGACCTGAGATGACCGTTCCCTCTTCTCTAACCTTCCCATGGCCACGCCTTCTTGGTCACATGGACTGCTCTTTCCCTCAAACCCAGCTGCTCCCCTTCACTCTAACCCAGAACTCCCCTTCACGGTGCTGGAATTACCTGGGGACACTCGAGTACATGCTGATGCCCAACCACACTCCAGGGGTTCTGGTCCTGTTGCCTGGACTCCCATCCACACTCAGGGATTCAAACACCATCTACAAGCTGAGGGCTCCAGAATTGCCCACCCAGGCCTGGGCCTTTCCTGAGCTCCACACCCATCCAGGTGGATTCACACAAACACCTTTGACCTGATGTGCCAATCTGTTTCTCTCTCCTGCCTTCACTCCCAGGACGTGGGACTTTCACTCTCAGCCACCTCTAGATCCTGTCATCCTTTCTTTACTTTCTGGTCTTGGCCCCTCTAAACTTCCCAAGAAATTTCCACACAGTTAAAAACACGGTGCACATAAACCTTTGTATAAGGCCTTTTGTGCTCAGCATGAACATTTTTCCACCTCACCATATCATTTTGGCATTATGATTTTTAATAGCTGCAGAATGTTCCACGGAATAACTGCTGCCTAGTTTATTTAGCCCGTCTCGTTTTTGTTAGGTCCTTATTTTGCTTCCAATTGTTCTTCGTATGTGCTGAGCATCTTGATGTACAGCATCTTTTCTGCCTTTGGATCACTTTCTTTGGACAGATTCCCAGAAGTGGGATCACCAGGTCACAGGATATAGACATTTTTATGGCTTGTGACAGACACACGTTGCCAAACGGCTCTCCAAAAGAATGACACTACTTGACTTTATGTGTCTTTGATAATAGCTTATACAAACTTGGATTGTGCCGCCCCAGGACCCTGGAGGGTGGAGGGAGGCTGAGAGTTAGTAGTTTTGTTCTCTCTTTTTTTTTTAGAAACTTCTTAAAAGTCTGCTTAGTTTTCTCCTAATTATCAAGATGATCAATGCACAATATAGAAAGACAATAGAAAAGTAGATGATACCAAAACCTGCATAATCAGGCTTCATCTTTCTATAAGTTTTCAAAAGGTGAGATTTCTGATGTTGGAAGCTAGGCTGAGGCATTTGGGCTGAATTCCATCTAACAGAGGTGAAGTGGTTGTTTTCAATCACAGTGCACAGAGAGGACCCCTGCCTTGCCAAGTAGTCCCTGGGGGGACAGGCACATACTCTGGCCACACTGCTGACATCAGATCAGTTTTTTTTTTTTTAAAGAATAACTTTTAAACTGCTGGTGTGAAACCCTGCTGGGGACTGGCAAGATCTAGGGACCGCTTCAGTGCAGATGTGTCTTCGCCCCTCATTAACCACACTAAGAATAGCCATAATGCAGACCTAGCCACAAGCCTGGTCGCTCATGGTGGGTCAGATGGTTTGGAAGTGGGGGGCACGAAAACTCAAATCTATTTCCTGACCTTAAAGGCTGGTAATGAAATGATATCCCGGAACATCCTGAGCATGCTGGAAACCTGTGATGACCTATGTTGAGAGGAAAGGGGTCCCCAAAAGTGACAAAGTTGACATGTAAATATCAAAAGGAGGAGGAGGATCAGTTCTGTGCTGAGGGCTTTGTGTATTTAAGCACATATAGTGTGCACAACACTTCTGTGGGGTGAGTTTCATTATTCTCCCCATTGACAGATGAGGAAACCGAGGGCTCAAGGTATGTCCAGGACCTCAGAGCTAGAGGATGGGAAGAGCTAGGATCTGGACCCACAGTCTGACCCCACATCCTGGGTTCTCGGGTGCAGGAGCTTGAGGATTAGCCTTGGGGAAACCAGCTGCCCTTCTGTGTTCTGTGACGCAGCACATCTGCAGCCCCCTGTTCTGTCATCTGGAACTCCCAACTCAGACCAGAGTCCCCCTGCCTCAGTCTGATCCAGCTGCGGTAACAGAATGTCCTTCACTGGATGGCCTGAACAACAGATCTTCATTTTCTCACAGTTCTGGAGGCCAGAGTCTAGGGTCATGGTCCAGCATGGGTGGTGCCTGGTGAGGCCTCTCTTCCTGGCGTGATGACAGCCACCTTCTCACTATGTCCTCACATGGCCTCTTCTCTGTGCACACATCTTTTTCTTCTCTTCCCCTTGGGTTAGGGCTCCGTTTTTATGACCTTGTTTAACCCTAATTACCTCATTCAATGCATGATCTCCAAACATGTTGGAGGTTAGGGCTTCCACATATGAACCTGGAAGACACACTGAAGTCCATAGCACATGTCAACCTAACTCTGTCCTGAAAAACACAGGGGTGCAGTGCTGTCTACCTGTAATCCTAGTGACTCAGGAGGCTGAGACAGGACGATTGCAAGCTCGAGGCCAACCCTGGAAACTCGGCAAGGCCCTAAGCAACTCAGTGAGACCCTGTCTCAAAATAAAATGAAAAGGGCTGGGGATGTGGCTCAGTGGTGGAGCGCACATGCATGGGGCCCTGCGTTCAGTCCCCAGAACTATTCAACAAATAACCAAAAACAAAAACCCATAGACTCCCTGACCTCTGTCGATGACCTGGCACTATTACTACAGCTTGCCACCATGAAGGCTCTTCTGCCACCACGTCTCAGATTAGTGTCATGGAAAAGCATGCTTATGATTATTTGGAGGTTACAGGCTAACTTTTGCTCATCTGTTCATTCATTCAATTCATCCGTTCACTCTGTGGCCACTGGGCTATCCAGCAACTAGCTCAGTCAGCAATTTCTAGAAGGGAGCCACTGTATGGGTCCTTGACGTCAACAATGCACAGCTACAGCAGATCATGAGCATCCTGACCCAGCCAGCCTGCCCACTTCTCCCTCCCCTCTGTCCTCCCTAACCCCGCCTACCGACGTCCCTCAACATCCCAACAGACCCTGACAACCCTGTGCTGGGGCAGAGGGCTCTCTGACACCTTCCTGCTCAGGGGAAATGGATGGTACTAATCTAAGGTGGTGGCTGTTTCTAGGCAAGGGGATGCACATCTCCCAGAAAATAAAATGACACAGGTGCCAAGAAGTGAAAGCAATGTGTGCTTGCAAGACTCGTACAAGCAGTCCCTCTTTGCCCAGGAAACCGGCGTGCTTCCATCAAACACTGCCATTCTAACAGAAGGGGACAGTGTGGGCGCTGCTTGTCCCAGGGAGCCTCCTACCCTGCAGGAGAGAATATGATACTGGCTGTCATACCTCGTATCCACCATTCCACCTCAGAGGGGCACTAACAGGAGGGAGACCCCAGAGCAGGGAGAGCCACCGGGATCCCACCAGCGAGGCCCACTGGAGTCCTGGGAACCACAGAAGTTACAACTGGAACCTGTTTAGCCTGGACATGATAAGGGAGGAGCTCACGGACACAGCGAGACCCTTTTTTACCATCCCTCTTTGTGGCAGAAATGTTCCATTATTGAGGTGAATCAGAGCATCTAAGTGTGTGTGTGTGTGTGTGTGTGTGTGTGTGTGTGTGTGTGTGTGTCCAAGGCCAATCTACAATCTGGGCAGATCTAAATATCCCAATCCTAAATCCTTCCTGCCCCTCATCTGTTCCCAACAAGAGTGACTACAAAGAACACTTACAATGTTCTTATATTTATCATTAAAAAACACATATCAGAGTGTTCTTTTATTGTGTTTGTTATGAATTTATTTATTGCGGTAATGGAGACTGAAGGTGGGAGGCACTCTACCACTCAGTTGCATCCCCAGCCCTTCTTGTTTTTTTTTATTTTGAGCCAGGGTCTCACAAAGTTGCCCAAGCTGGCCTGAAACTTGTGATCCTCCGATGTTGAGAGCCGCAGCCTCCCAAGGCAGAGCGGTCTTAAAACATAAATTTGGAGGCCCTCCCTTGCCTACAGCCAGCAAGCAGTTTCCTGCAGGATAAGTCCATGGTCCCTGTGAGTTAGAGTACGGTGGCCCTCCCTGGCCTGAGCCCTGTCACCGCACAAGTAGGCTGGCTGCATTCAGCTCCTTCCATTCCTCAGAACCCCTGGTTCTCTTCCCGGGGCCTTTGTACAATCTGCTGTTCTTCTACGTTGGTCACCTGTCCTCCTTCAGGTCTCTGTCAATGCCACCACCTCAGAGAAGCCTTCCGGTTCCTCTAGACAGCTGCAGCTGCTCCTCCTGCACCGTCCGCACCGCGTGCCTGTTCCCCCAGCATTCCTTGCACAGTGCAGAGCTGGCGTCCTGGTCAGACCTGCCTGACCCACCCCACGTGGTCCTTCACTGTGATCTCCTCATCGGTGGAGACCGCTGCCACACTCACTGTGTGATCCCCAGTGTCTACCCAGAGCCGAGGCACGGGCCATCCAGGGAGGCTGACTGCCTGACCCACAAGCCCCTCCACCTCACAGACTCCCACCCCACCTCACCCCACCTGCCCAGCAGCCCTGGGGCCAAGGCCACATCTCATCCACCCCTGCACCCCCAGGGCCTGGCACTAGGAAATGCTGGCTGCACCAAAGGGTGTGGAGGAGCCTCGGTCTCTGGAGAGACAGCCCAGCCTCCGCCCTGGCCTGTTGGCCACCCTCGCCCACACACCAGCACACTGCCCGGTGCCCCTCAGTGGAGACACCCACACCACAGGAATGCCCGTGGGGAGGTGTCCTGTCCCTTTTAATTAAAAGACAGACAGACAGCCTCCTCCCTGCCCTTTCTCTCTCCAGGCCATTTCTAGAAGCCAAATCGGCAGGACAGCCCAGAGGGCAGAGTGGCAGCCTTGGGGAATGGCTGGGTGTGTGCCTCTCGTGCCCACCTGCTCCCACTGTGCAGGGTCTTCCTGCAGCTCCGCAGGCCTGAAGGGCAGGGGCCTGAAGGGCAGGGCTGGGGCCCAGAAGCAGGAGGGGAGGCTGGACCAGGGCCATCCCCACTGACTGCCAGCATGTCCCTGGGTCCTTGTCTTCTCCACTCCTTCCCCAGAGGCCTGGCTTTAGGGCACCCCTTTATCTTCCAGCAGCCACCTCCTGTCATCACCATGTTGTGGGAGGCGGCAGGGTCCCTGGGGGCCTCAGGAGCCACATCAACAAGGAGGCGTCCAGGCCTGGACCCAGGGGTGAGGCTGAGGTGTGAGAGGGGCTGCTGGCAAAGACCCCTTTCTCCTGCAGACTGAGCACCCTGGGAGCGAGTCTGGCTCTCCAGAAAGGACGAGGGGGTGTGGGGCTTACCTGTGCGGGGGGAGCCTGTGACCTGGTGGGAAGGAAGCACAGTGTGTACCAGCGGAGTCCACACCTGGACAGACTGTGCTGAAAAATCTCCTTGGGGCATGAACCGGCCAAGCATGGTCCCAGGAGGGGCTGGCAGAGAGACAGGCATTCCAGGAAGGCTTCCTGAAGAAAGGGGCACTGAAGCCAGCCTCCAAGGAGGTCTGCAACTTGCGCAGTTTAGGAAGAGTGGCCAAACACGCAGAGCTTCAGCTCCTAGAATTTGGTGTGTGTGTGTGTGAGAGTCTGAGTGTGTTTGTGTGTGTGTTTGTGTGTGTGTGTGTGTGTGTGTGTGTGTGTGTGATGGCTAAAGGGCTGTTTGTTTTGTTTATTGAGGAAACCCATGGCGAGTGAAGAGGCTGTGGATCCTCTGTGAATATCTTCCCCTATTCGTGCTGGGACCACATGCTGGGGCTGCCCGCATGCCCTCTCTTCAGTCGAAGTCCCCCTCTGGAGAGGACCTTGCTCAATAGCAGGGACCACAAAAGCAGTCCTTATGAAGACAGGCGGGAGGACCCCCCTAGAGAGTCTCCAAGGAGGCAGTTCATTAGGAGGCTTCCTCGGTTGCCATGGCGATCAGAGCCCAGGGAGCCTGGCTCACAGTGCCTGAATTCACTCAGGCCTCCAGCACAATTAGACAAGATGAATTTTTGAGTCAGAGCATAATGAAACCCGGACATCCGGAAAGCGTATGGCAGTCTCCCAGGGGAGGGCAGAGCCTGGGAGGGCACATGGCTGTCACAGGGTCACCAGGGTGAGTCTCTCCAGGGCAGGAGGTCTGGGAGCCCTGGGGAGCATTTGTCCTCCTTTAGAATGCTTCCAGGCAGCCAGGCCTCCGTGCAGCTGGAGGAGGGTGGGGGCGGGGAGATGGAAGCCCCAGCTTGCCACGGTTGTCCCAGGCCCTTCCGCCACAGGGTGGGGAGGCTCCTCTGCACCCTCTGATGAATGTGCCAACAAATGCACGTCACATGACCGAAACTCTGCTGCACACACAGAACACACCTCCTCTACCCAGGCAAACTCGTCACGCAACATCCTGATGGAACATCCGCAGGGCCAGGGCCAGGCACTGAGGGGGGCACTGGGATCTGGGGCATCCCACGCCGGCACGTCCTTGGGTCCTTGCTTTCTCCACTCCTTCCCCAGAGGCCTGGTTTTAGGGCACCCCTTTATCTCCCCCCAGGGCACAGGCTCACCCTCTGGCCGGGGAGACAAGGCAAGTGTGGACATAATGATGTCATCCCAGCAGTGACACCAGAAGGACAGAGTTCAGGGAGGAAGAGACCAGAGAAGGACCCTGGATGGGGTGGTGTTTTGACTCCGTCTTGAAAGTACGGATCAAGTCAAAGGGCACCGAAAAGCACAGGCTGAGGGTGGAGGCAGCAAGCAGACCAGTGTCTGGTGTGGCCAGAGAGGGGAGGCCTCCAGTGTCCCGCTGAGTGGCCTGGGGCAGTAGGAAGCCAAAGAACAGGGTAACCAGCTCCAGGAGTACTGGCCAGCAGCTCCCCACTGCTCCCAGCTCCCCTTGCAGCCTGGCCCAGCTGGGACCTGTACCCAGGGCAGGGCCACAAGCCCATCCCACCAGCTCCCTCCAGAGAATCCCCCTCCCAGACTTCTGAGGCGCTGATCAGAAGGACTCTTTCTTTAGCCAAGGCTCCTGCGTGGCCACTACCCCCACCTCTCCACACAGACCAGCTCAGCCTGTGGCACCCAGAAAAGAGCACAGCAGGGAGATGGGAAGGGGGGGGCGGAGGAGCAGGAAGTTGGCTCTTGCGTTAAAGAATGGGGAGAGAGGACCGCCACCCAAGGCCTTGCTGACAGCCTGTGGGTTCCAGGACAGAATGGGGCCTGGAGACAAGAGGTCCTTGCTCAGGGACTGTCCTCCCTGGGCCACTAAGGTTCCCATGGTGGCTCTGAGGCTGGCCTTTCCAGAAAGCAGACCTACTGTGCAGAGAAAATCAGACTGCTGTCCTTGAATTAGCTGCTTTCCAGGTGGCCACGATGAGCAAAGCTCACTCACCACCGTGCAAGGTAGGGGAGCCGAGGGGGTGACTTGGCCACTGCCCCCCACATCCACACACTCGGCAGTTCCAGGAGGGCTTAATGTTGTTAACACCCTGGAATCAACAATGCTGGGGCCAGGACAGGCCTGCTCTGTCCCTGGGAGCCATGACACTCCACTGGCCCAGGGGCCACTCCTTCCCTCCCAGAGCTGCCTGCAGACCAGCTGGCACCCAGTTAGTTCTCTCCTCTGTGGGATCTGATTTTCTGAGGCAGCCCAAACCTGTGGAGCAAGGAAGGTGAGGGGTTGGGGGAGGGGCCTGGAGCAGCGCAGGGTCACCTGGGTCACCTGGCCTCCTCCCCCAGGCTCACCTCCAGGACCCCCCAACTTCCAAAGCGTCACACCCCCACCTCCTCTCCAGCCCTCCCTGCTTCCACCCAGCCAGCTTGGGCCATCACAGGACCCTGGAACTGCCTGCAGGCCTGCCAAGGGCCAGGGGTCCAACGGTGCAGGCCCGGGCGGCCAGCAGGGAGGCAGCCACAGCCTGGACCTTTGCCGGTGCCCTCCCTCCGTCCGTCCTGGTTCACCACAGCGACTCTGGCGACACCTCTGAGTTCCATAGCAACGGGGTTTGTTTGTCAGGCCTTTCCTCTCCCGCTCCCTCTCTTTCTTTCTGAGGGGAGGGAAACAGAAATGGGATGTGATTGGCTAAAAGCCACGCTTTCTAGAAGCAAAATGTCAGGTACTTAAGGGCACAGGCTCTGGAGAAAATCAGGGACGTGACAGACGCGGTGCCCTCTTGGTCCACTACTGGTGTGACCTGGGGCCTGTTACCTAGCCCCTCTGAACCTCGGTTTCCTCGTTCTCAAAATGAATACGAACTCCTCGTGCTTCTGGGGCACAGGAAGGGTGGCAGCAGGTGTGCGTGGGGCTCCGGGCACGGTCCCTGGGCGTGGGAAGCGCTGGTGAGCGTAGCCTTAGCATCGGTGCTTTGTTACTGGTGGGTTGAAACCCCTCAGCGTCTCCCCCTCCACTCCCCAGAACCAGGCCAGACTGGAAGAGCCGTGCCCAGCGGCCAGGCAGGAGGCACAGCCACGGCTCTGTGTCATTTCTCCTTGACCGAGAAGTCTGTGCCTCTTAATTGCTCTTTGGTTTTACTCAATTTGAAATGAGCAGGGCACCAATTCCCTGCAGGAAAAAAATAAATATGCTTCTGCTCAGAATACTAATGAGGTGAGGCTGGCAGGGGAAGGCGGCCCCCGAGGACTTCCCCGAACCCCGCTGGCCCTGCAGCGAGACACGGCCCAGTTTGGAGCATCCTCAAGAGGGCAGGCAGCCTGTGAGGATCTGGATTTGCTCCTTGGGCCCAGGCCAGGTGGCTGGGTTGGCTCTGATGACCCATGGGAGAGGAGGGGTGTCCCTCTGTGGTAATGCCCAGCCAACCAGTCCCAAAGATTGGTGGACCCAGTTCTTCTCCCAAGAGCTCCAGGGAAATCCCTGTCCTCTCACTCCTGTATCTTCTCCCCTAGCACACAGCCTAGCCCAGACCCTCATCAACTCAACATGGCTGCTGGGCTCCAGGCCTCCAGTCATCCTCCTCCTAGCACTCCTTCCCACAGCTCCTAGAGCAGTCATTCAGTCACTCAACAAACAGCAGTGAGCAGCTGGTAAGTGCCAGCCTCCTGGGAGGCAGGACCCAGCTTCCTCTTCAGCCTCCTTTTGGACCCTCTCGGCACACGGCCCCTAATGAGGGCCTCCTGGCAGGCAGGCTCCTCCCAGGCTCTCAGTGCTGCTCCCTCAGCCAAAAAGCTCTTCCCAGATTCCACGTGGCTCCACTCCTCCCACGCCAGCCGCATGTCCCCTCACCCCCCATCAGAACTGCCCATCCGCCTGCCCTCTGCCCCCCACCAGATGCATTTTTCATAACGGCATCTGCCCCCACCTGATGTCACCGTGTTTGTGCTCAGTGCTGTCTCCCCACCCTCCCAGGCCTGCTGGGGGAGGGACTTGCTCCGTTTTGTCCCATCACCTAGAATCATCACCACAGGGTGCAGACTCTAACACCTTGGTCCCATCTCTCCCACCCACAGCTCTTTGCTGATGTGACCCACTGTCCCAAGCAGCACCCACCACAACCACGGCCCACCCAGCTCCTCTGCAGCCTGGGCCCTGCCCACTCCAACCTCCTGGTTCAGGGTCACCCCAGAAGCACTGTGGCCCTCACCTGCACACAAACCGCTCCCTCTGCCCCAGCCTGTCCCCAAGGCCATCGTACCATCCAAAGTCCAACAACCTCAGCCCCTCCCACGAGCCTGCCGACCTCCCCATGTTCCCCAGGGAGCACAGGCAGTCCCCCCACCCAGTCACCAGCTCCCAGGCAGAATAGCCCCCTCAAAGGCTGGGGAAGTCGCCGCCTCTTGGGATCCCTGACTCAGAGCCGTGCCTGGCACGAGCAGGTGCTTAATGGGTGGTAGTGTGCATGGAGGTTCGGATTGTTCTAATGAAACCAACTGTTATTAACCTGACCACGTGCAAGTCCCACCCTGGGAAACGGAACAGCAGGCCCGTCATGGAGCTGAGAACAGGACTCTGGCCCTGGGAGAAGCCCTGGTGGCTGGGTGGGATCCCAATGCCTTAGGTGGGGACAGCAGGTGATCTGCAGCCTGGCCAGGGCTCAGGGAGCGGAGCCACAGCTTCACAGCTGAAGACAAGGCCGTCCCCACCGTCAGGAGGAAGCACAGCATTGCTGAGACTCCCAGGGGACGAAACCGGACACCGTGTTCCCTTCCTGGGAGGAAATCCTGCCAGCATTCTCAGGGACAAGGGACACCAAGGCTTAGCTAAAGGAGGAAGGAGGGAAGGGGCTCCTCTGCCCAACCCCTGAGGCAGGGTAGGGCCTGGGTGGAGGACGGACTCCCTTGGTCTGGACCCCAGTGCCACCAGGGGCACTTAGCTCACCTGGCTCTCCTAATACTATGAAGGGGCAGACAGAACTGGGTCGATGACTTTGTACTTTGAGAGTTAGCAATAAAGACCCCGAGAGGCTAAGCCACGTGCCCAAGGTCACACAGCATGTCCGAGGCAGAGCTCAGGATAGAAGCCAGGCTGAGATTTCAGGAAAGCATCAAGTTTTCCCAGGACTGGAGCAGGGGGGTGGGGTGAAAGGACATTCTGACCTCTCCAGAAATCCCACCCGCTTCCTCCTGCAAAGCACACTTCAAACCCAGAGAAATCCGCCCCCCTCGCTGGCTCTGAGGCACGGGAAGTGGCCTGTCCCCTCTGGCGTCTTCCCTGGAGGATGAGTTCAATAAACAGAGCGACTTTCCCATCTTCCTGCATGAATATTTCAGGAGACACAAACAAACAGATTTGCTTTTGATCTGTTGCTGGTGATTCAGAAATGGGGCTCCTCTATCCCAAGACACCTCCACCCGGCCCCGCAGCAGTGTCCACCAGACCGTGCGGGAACGCGACAGCAGGGATGGCGTGCTGCCCTGGGGGACCTGGAGAGCTGCTCGGTTCCTGCCAGAAGCACCCCCACCTACCAACCCGCCCACGGCCTGCGTTCCTAGAAGTGGGAGGAAATGGTCTGCTCCAGGTCTGCTATTCCTGGGGACACTTCAGTCGCTGCTGCCCAAGACCACACTCCGGGGACACTGGGCTCCTGCACAGACAGGCACTGCCTCCGGGGAGAGGCGCAGAGCCTCCAGGACAAGCCCGTCGGAGGTCTCGCTGCAAACCACAGCCCTCCGAGACACCCCAAACTCCCCTCTTGTTTATTCGTTCAAACGGTTACATGCACATGTATCTGCACATGTTCTTGGATCCAGAACATTCAAACATCTCCCCTTGGCTGTCAGGATTCCAACTCGCAGACGGTCATTTCCTGTGCTTCCCAATCTAGCCCCACCCCACCTTCTCGGCCACATGGCTCTCTGCTGAGGTTCCTCCCTCCACACAAGAGTCCCTCCCTTTCCAAAAGGCTCTTCTTCCCTTCTCCTCTCTCGTCCTTCTCAGAATGGCTCTTGCACCACCTCCTCCAGGAAGACTTCTTTCACTGCCCAGTGGTGCAGGATCCTCCTTCTCCCTGAGGTCCCTCCTGGCTCTCTGCCCCTGGCCACCTAAGCACCAGGTCTTACCGCTCCAATGTCTAGAGAGCCAGGCTCTAGGTTCTGTTTCAGCAGCTGTTCAAGGATTAGGGCCACCTCTGGACCTGGCCGTTCCAAGAAGGGAGCTTTGAGAAATACAGATGCTCCTCAGGACGGCCACAAGTTCAAGGCCAGCCTCAGCCTCAGCAACTTAATGAGACCCTGTCTCAAAAATAAATGAAAAGGGCTGGGGGTGTAGCTCAGTGGTAAAGCACCCCTGAGTTCAATCCCCGGTACCGAGAAAGAAAGAAATACAGATGTGTTGGCCCCACCTCCAGAGATTCTCCCTCTATTGTATGGACCAAAGGAGACAAGAGGGACCACCTATATAATTTTCAGGAGCCCTTTTTCAAAAACCACAAGGAACTTCAAAACAGTGATAGCAGAACCAAGCTCCACGCAGGTCTCCTGCACATGATCCCGTCCTGGAGACAGGCATTTAAACCTCACTGGGTATCTGCATGCAGCAAATTACCATGGGCAATGGGGAGCCACTGAAGGTTCTATACTTCTGAGTTCCCATGACAGTATCCAAACCTACATCACCTTGTCCTGCATACACCTGAGCAGCCTGGAGTACAAACAAATATTTATAGAGGGAATGGATCCATGAAAGCTGGGAAGGAGCTCTGTCCCATTTATGTTTTTAATCAAGGTGTAAAAACGCATACTACGTGCTGACAGTGCCCCACCCTACACAGTCAGCTGATAAGTTTCTACACACAGGACCGTTAATGAAGCCACTCCCGAGTTGCTCTGTCCTATACCCCGCCCCACAGCACGGGATAGAATTTCATCAAGAAGGTCTCCTCCACTGAAGGAGGCAGAGGCAGCACAGAGATGCAGCCTGAGAGGATCTCCTGGGTGTCAGCGGCCGGTACTTAGGCCAAAGGCACCGGAGCACACAGGGAGCCTGAGAGAGGCCACAAAGCCCCCTTCAGTCACAGGACAGGCTGGTGCAGGACTGGAGCCCGGGCCTACCACCTGCAAGCCTCAGCAATCTGGATACACCAGGGCCGGAGGTCACTGCTCAGAGCCACAGGCTGCAGGTGTGGGACGCGGTGGGGGAGGAGGCTGGGCCGCCACAGGGTGTCAGATCAGCCCTGCACCCAGCCTCTGACCAGGTGACGTTACCCTAAGATAGTTGGGGAGACCGGATTCCATCCAGAGGGGAAAGGGGCCAACCTGAGATCACAGAGACAGGGAATGTGAAGGCTGGATTTAGGAGTTTCTGGAATCACCCTCGAGTGCTCTTGTTCCAGGCTCTAAGGAGCATCCCTAGAAGGAGCCTCCTGGCCCTCTGCCCACCACCCCTCCCCGCCACCCCAGCTCACCCCCTGGATCCACCATCCCAGCGACCCAGGCAGCTGGGAACGGCTGGTACCAGGGAATGGGTCTGTCCAGGGCCGTCTCCTTCTGGGACAGGGGCTTGTGCAGCATTCAGTGCCTGGACACAGGGAGATGCTTTTTTTAAACATGAACGTGGAAGGGGGCCTGGAGACCCTCCCTCACCTCACTGCACGCGGCCCTGTGAGTGTCCATCACCTCCCGGCCTCGAGGGCAATGTGAGCCGGGGTGTGCTTCCCAAGTGCAGAGAGGACCATGATATTTGCTTAGAACTCCTCTCAGGCCCCCCAGCATGACCACAGGATGCGGCTCAAGTGCCCTGGCTTGGATCCTCAGGTTCCCAGGCCCCTGCCCGGCTCTCCGGCCCCGTGTCCCCCACCTGCCCACTCCCTGCAGCCCGGCAGCTCCCAGCTCTGCTCTCACCTAGAAAGGCCCACCAGCCACACTGCCACTCGGGGCCCTGGCTCACGCAGGCCCAACCCAGCCAGTGACAGCCTCCTCAGGCATTACCCCCTCCAGGAGGTTATATGGTCACAACATGCAAAAGGCACACGGGAACTGAATTCTCCAGTGGGCTCCAGACTGGCAGACTGGGAGGACATTCTAGAAAAAAAGCAACCACACAGACCATCTGCCACCACCACCCCTGGCCCGTGGGTCACTCAGCTTCTGCATGTCCAGGCAGCTGTCCAGCCAGACAAACCAGGGTCAGGTCTCCCTTCTTCCCCTCCCATCCTCCTTGCAGCTCAGCTTTCCCACCTGAAAAGTGGGTACGACAGCAGAGTTGGGGGGCCATCATGTGAGATAACCATGGTGCTGAGCCTCCTGCTTTTTGTAAAGTGGGGTCTGCACAGCCTGCAGCTCCCCGCTCCTTCTCCGTCCCGGTTCTTCGAGGCCCCTCCAGGGGCGGCTTCGCTTATGGCTCCTGACGGCCCCTCTTTCCCACCTCAGCTCCCTTCCTCCCTCCAGGCCAGAGTTCCAGAGAAGACTTGGCCAAGTGGCTTCTGAAGCGCACGGTGAGGGCCGGCCCGGGAAAGCTCTCAGCAACCCAGGCTCCCAACCCAGCCGTCCTTCTCAGGGTTTCAGAAACAAAAGAGGCAGCCCCGTGTGCCAGTAGGCTGGCGTCCAGGAGGGAGGGCTGGGGCACGGGTCACTGCAGAGGCCACGGGGGCATCCTGGCACACAGACTGGTGGCTGCCAGACCTCGGTCAGTAATCACAGCCTGGTGACTGAACGGGAAGAACTCAGGAGTTACTCCTCCTCTCTCTGCCTCTGCCAGCACCAGACTTCAGGCAGGGCACAGTTGGTCACTCAGAGCCTTCTCCTATCTAGGTTGTTTTCCAAGTCTCCTTTCTGGAACTTTCCTCCACTCTCCACTTTCCAATCAGTCCTGGGCCTGCCAACATCAGGCCTAAAAAAACCCACTGAGCTCAAACCACTTAACCCAAGCCCACCATTCACATGGGAGAGGGGAGCCCTGGTCCCCACTGAACCTCAGCTCACTGTCCCTCCCTGACAAAGTTTCTGGGCTTCCATGGTCTCCTCTGCAGGATGCAGGAGTCCACGATACATCTTTAGGGATCCTCTGGCTCAAGCAGTCCATGGATCGATTAAATTAAGGATTTAGCTCAAGCATCTGGCCAGTATGTTAGGTTTGCCCCAAATCCCGGTGAATCTTGTATGTCTGGTCCTCAGGGTCTCTAACAGGCCCCGTGGTGGACACTATGAGAGGCACCGAGAAGGAATCAGACACAAGCCCTGACCTCAGCAAGCTCACAGCTCGGGGGCCATGGCTCACGCTCAGGAATGAATCAGCCAACCACATAACAAGCGAGGCTGCTACCTGCTGGCTGGGGACACTGGACACTGGGCCTTCCAGGAGCTCCCAGGACTGAAAAACTCACACGGACCAGATGGTGGAAGGGCCCGCTGAGCAGAACAAGTCAGACCCTGACCAGCCTCAAGCCACGGCAATGTGAGTTTGCGCCTGGACATGACCACTACCCCAGGGCCTTCCAAAGAGAGATTTGTGATAATGAAAAGTTATGGGATGGCCCCTCAGGTAGGCAGAAATCCCCTTCCTCACAATTCCAGAATTCTCAGAATCCCAAATTTCCCCATACATTCCTGCAAACTGATCTTTCACCAGGAGGTCAGCAGGGTGACAAAATAGCATTTTCTTCCTGAGCTTGAAAAAAAAAATGCAGGAATTAAATCCCTTTGTTTTCTTCTACTATCACCTTCCTTTCTGTCCTGGAAATTCCACCAGCTTCCGGAATATAAAGCTATTAGTTAAAAAATCAAATGCAAGGTGTGTAAGTGCTGCTCATGCCTTAGGCGACTAGAGGATATTCCTTTCCCTAAACCCAGAAGAAAAGCATGTCTGAGCCCTGGGGCCTCGAGATGGACCTGCAACAAAGGTCAAGGTCAAGTGACCACTGGGCTGCAGACCTCAGCACGTGCCCTGGGACCCATCTTCCCGCCCTCCACGGCGAGCTGGGACCCATCCACGTTTCATTGCTTTATTGGGCTACTTTTCAAATAAAAGCAGGACACCACATTTTTAGAGTCAGATTATCTGTCTCAAACATATTAAAACAGCCAAAAGAGACAGAACAGGAAGAGAAGAACAGCAACTCTCATCTGTAGCGAGCTGGCTTGACAGAGTAAAAGCAGAAGAGGCTGTTGGAAGAGACGAACTTTTCCACCCACAGAATATGAATCAATTCAATTAAAGTCAGGACTACAGCAGGGGAGAAGTGGGCTAGCTACAGGAGGGAACCGCCTAAATCTGAAGGCCAGGAAGCACAGGCAGGGGGAAGGGGAAGAGCAAGGCACAAATTGGACATGACAATAAACTCTCCCCTTCCATGACATCTATAAGTGCCTTATTTTCCATATTACTGACACACTATAGTGCCTAGTAAGATTGAGCCCTACAAGAAAACGGACTCAGAGATGTTCAGTAACTAACTCAAGGTCACACAGGAAAGAGTGAAGACAAGGGTAGGACCTCCGACTTCTGCCTCCAAGTCCCCTGCCCTGACTATGACAGAGCAGCAAGACACAGAGCCTGGGAGGCAGGTCTAGCCTCTGACCAGCTGCGTGACTGGTAAGTTAGTCACCTCCCTCCCTTCTCTTGGCCTGTATTTCTGCCACTGTGGAAAGGGGACTGATAATAGCATCAACCTCACGGGTTCTCATGAAGATTCAACAAATTAATAATAGGAAACACTGTTTTTAAGTATTGGAGGTTGAATCCAAGACCCCCACATTATCTACGCAAGCTCTCTACCACTGAGTTATGTCCCCAGCCCATAAAACACTTTTTATATGCATGACATAACCTGAGTGCCCTGAAATCATTAGCTGCTTCTACTTTTGTTACTGTTACTTTTCTTTTCTTTGGTACTGGGATTGATGCTGGGGTACGGGGGCCCCACATGTGCTAGGAAAGCACTGGGCTACATCCCCACGAGCCCTCCAGGGTCATCAGTATCGTCCGCCAGGCCCCCGGCGCCTGGTAAAGGTCTGGGAACGGCCCAGTGAGACATTTGTGTTTAACGAGCTCATCTAAATGAAGATTGGAGCTGTTCTCACATTTCCAGAGTGTGAAGTGCTATGGGCAGATGCGCAGGCCTGGACCCCAGGGACCTCTGGAGTTAGCACTGACTCTGGGCCAGTGAGTGTAAGCCCCTGGCGTGAATCCTGCGCAAAACAGCCGCCTCCTCTGAGCTCTCTAGGGCAGAAGGCAAACTGCAGACCAGTGGCCTTTTAATATCACACACAGGCACGCAAACACTCGAATGTTCCTATAGTTTCACTGTAAAGGCCAAGGCCTAGTTGAGCTAAGAAGAAAGATTCAAAGAAAAAAAAAATGGTCGTGACTGAAGCCACTAAAAATATAAGGTGGAAATTTTCCTGCCAGAGCAGTTTTCCTTTTGGAAAAATTAACCACCTCTCCCTGCTGCCCAAGAGCCAGGAAGGCCCCGGGGCCTCCCTGTTCAGTCCAGGAGGCTGGGAGAGGCAGAGAGCCGGGCAATGGTGTCTGGCACATCCACAGCCCCCTTGCCTAGTTTTGAAGAAGCAGCCCAGGTTCCAGCCACCGAGCATCAGGGGTGGGGATGGAAAGGGTGCTGGAGAGAGGAGGCCCACTTGTGGGCCAGCCTCCATTCTGCCTTACTGGGTGAGCTTGTGCAGGTTACTTGGCCTCTCTGTGCCTGTTTCCTCATTGGTAAAGTGGAGATAATAATGGTAACCGAGGCCGTGATGCTGCCTGAGGGTCACGTGAGCTCACACAGGTGACACACACCCTTCACTGCCTGGCATGCGGGAGGTCATTGCGGTAAGTTGATTTTTGACTCCAGACATCTGTGCACCCCAAGGCCTACCTGTTACCCTCCTTGGTGCCCCTTCTTTCACCTGCCACCTCCTCCTCCTTCATGACTCAGCTTAAAAGCCACTCTGAGTGCCCCTGACTAGGTCGGCCCCTCCCCGTCCCCCTCCATCACTGGAGGCTGGTCTGGACCCAGGCCTCTCTGAACTATTCATTTGTAGCCCCCTGACACCCATTAGACCTGCCTTCCTGCTCTATTAACAGCCAGCCCTGCCTGCAGGCCTCTGGTGAATGCCTCCTGTGGATCAGCTCCGTAGTCTTAATGATAATCCTTTTAAGTGCTCCCATTACCAATCTCCAACTAATAGATGGGGAAATAGATGTTCAGAGAGGTTAGGCAACTTGCCCAGGAACACAGAGCAAGTAAACGATAACGCGCCATCTGTCTGACTCCAAAGCCTGCCATCTTAGCCATGGCACCCTTTCATCATCAGGGGTCACTGGAGAGACCAGGCTGCTTCTGGTAAGGACCACAGGCCTGGGTCCGAGACCTGCATTCTCTCCACAAAGCCCACTTCACGGAAATGGGGAAGGTGGCCCTGCCTCTGTGACACCTTGTTTGTGGGGGCAGGGTGGGGGCTGGCTGCCCTGCCTGACAGCTCCACGTCACACCCCCCATGCAGGACACTCCCCACCCTGCCCAGTACCATTCCTCTGGCCGCTTTTGTGGTTTCCCCGCTCCAGCAAGGGGACAGGCAAGTCTGAGCAAGACATCCACGGTCGTCACCCCTATAGGCCACCAACCTATGACCAGCACAGGCTCGCTGGCAGGGATGCAGACACCCGGACACCTCGGGGTGGGAGAAGCAGAGTGCACCTAACTGTCACTATTGTGGGCCTGAGAATCCGTCTTCCTGGGAGGGGGACCTGGATGAAGGGATTGAAACAGTTCTGGCTCCAGGTCAGAAGATCCGGGGTACATCCCACCTTTGACCCACGTCAGCTCTGCAACTAGGGTGCGGTCATCTCTCCCCCAGTGGAGGCTCTGTTTATTCATCAGCAGAGAGGGGACGGTCCCCCTTGCACTGAAAGATTTGGTGCACCCAGGCGGATGCTCTGTAAATGGAGGGCCTGGGCAAACCTGAGAGCCTCCCAGGGCTTCCTTAATTAATTGGAAGGGGGTGCCAGCCAGAAAGCAATTACAAAGTCCCTCCAGGGGCCTCTGCAGGGGCGAGGGGGAGGGGGAGGGGAGGGGGAGGAAGGGCCGAGTGGCAGCCACTCCCCCGCTCCCCACTCCTCCGCCCCCTCCTGCCTCCTTAGCAGCTGGTCCCACACTCCAGGCCCACAAAGGAAAGGCTCATTCTGAACAGCTTCTTTTCATGTGGAAGCCACTGGATTTGCATCTGTCCTTCCCTGGCAGGGCCTGCCTCGTGACAGCTGCTCCAAGCTTCCCAAGCTGCAGGCTGCTCAGGGGCCTGGGCCTGAGCCACAGGGTCCAGGGGCAGGGACAGGGAACTCAAGGAGCTGCTCGCAGAGGGAAGGAGGCAGGCTGGGCACACAGGGATCTGCATATTCTCTCCTCTCCTGGACACCAGACAAGTCCTATGGCCAGGCATATCCAAACCCAACTCTGCACTGCTCCTAGGCCAGGAGCTGAGACACTGCCCGGTGCTGGCTGGGGCGGCGTCTGCTCCAGCTAGCCAGCCCCCAAAGCAGTGGAAAAACTCACTCCACATGGAGCCGCCAGGACTAAGGCTGCCAACCATTGGTCCCGCCAGCGTGGTCCCAACCAGCCAAGTTCAAGTCTACACAATCCTCCCAGATGCCTCTGAGAGCTGTCATAGATGCCCGGGGACAATGTCTCAGGGCAAGGGAGACACAGGACCTCTGGGCACCATCAGGAACAAAGTGACAGCTTTTCAGGACAGTGGGTCTCATGGTGGAGAGGGACAGACAGGAAGGCAGGAGGGGCCTGCGTTGACCCAGCAGGACAGCACCTGGGCGAGGCAGGCCACGGCTGGCTTGGAATCCCTGGACCTTGAGACTCCTGGCTCAGGGCTCTGGCACCTCCCCATCATCTCCTTCTCCTTTAAGGCCCCAGATGGCAGAATCTGTGGCTTGAGTTCTTGTCCCTAATGCCCAACACAGGACCTGGCCCCACGCAGGTGTTCCAAGAGGGCTGGCTGAACCAAGGAATCACTGCCAGCCACGCATTTCCAGCACCAGAATCCCAGATCCTTGAGAGAAGAACTGAGAAGAAGGAGGAGGCATGGGGAGCCGTGAGCAGGGGTGGCAGAGACCCTCCCAGCCCCAGTCTGGGAGCTGAGTCTGGGAGCTGGTACCTCTGTGCCATTGATCCAAGGCTCTGCGACCCGCTAGCTCTTCCCCTCTTTTCCCAGTAAGAGCCAGACAGGAACAAAGACTGGGAAGTGGAACTGGGAGTCCAGGCATCTCCACGTAGAGTAGAATGTGGGTCAGGGAATTGGAGGCAGGGGCCTTGCGATCCCCCTTCACCCTCCTGATGCTGGGTGTAGCAGGGGCACCTCTGTCCCCTTGCCCACTCCCTGATGCTTCTCCAGGGAAGAAGTCCCGATCAGCAGCCCGGCAGAGGGGACACCCAGGGGTAACTGGAGTGGACCTCAAACACCTGTGCCTGCTCAGGCTTCCTGCTCGGGTCCCCTTCATGGGGCAGCCAGGCAGACAGAGGGCCAACTGGGGGTCCAGGATCCAGTTCTGGCCCCTTCAGCCTCAAACCTGCTGGGTGACTATACACAACGAGTGACGTCCACTCCCAGGATCACAGTTCCCTCATTTCCCAGGGAAAGGGCTGGACAGTTTGACTTCTCCAACATTCTATTCCCCTGTGGGTGATTCTACAGGTGCCCTGGGGCCATGTGGTCTTTGCTAAACTCAGGCTGGACAGGACAACACCATCCTTGACCCATTCACTTTCAGCAGGAGCCAGGATCCCAACAGCATGCTGAGCCTGCAGGACAGGGGGGCTGGGGGCAGCTGGAATCGACTGCTTGGTGGGGAGGAGGAGGCTGGCATCTGAGGTCTTCTCCATGCCCACATGCCTTCTCCTGTTCCTTCAGGACACTTTGCTCCTGGACTAGCACTTAACTCGCTAGCATCTAACCTATCATGGCACAACCTGAGAAGAGGGGCACCTGTTTGCTGTAAGCCACCTTCCTTACCTAGAAGCCCCACCCCTGGTCACATCACAGTCAACAGCCCAGGAAACCACTCCAAAGGAACTCTGAGCAGCAAATAAGGATACAAAGTCCTGCATCCCAGCTCGCAGGCTGGTCCTACAGCCTGGTAACCTGCACTTTACACACAAAAATCCTAGTGCACGCCGGTCTCTGCTATTCCAGTGGACAGTAGTTTAGAAACATATTTCAAAGTTGGGAAGCATGGTTCGTCTGGCATGTGACTGAGATGGAAGAGATTAAAAAAATTGTAAAAAATGCAGGCACGAGCAAAATCACCAGGAGCTGCTAGTCAACGGAAGCATCCTTCATTCCTCATCCCTGACTCCCCCCCACCCCGGGAAGCACCATGGACCAAAACGGGGAGGGGGTGTACCCTTGACCTCTGTGGTAGAGGTTTGTGGCCTGGGAAACTACATCTGCTTCTTCCCTCTGCTCTTCCTTCTTTTTGCTTCCATTCTTCTTCTCCTTCCATAAGGAAATGAAGGAAGCTGACTAAAATCCAGACCAAAAAAAGAGTTTCAAGCATCATGACCAGGAAAATGTCATCAGGGTAGAAGGCCACAGTCCAGAGACCAGCATGGCTGCATTCCTAACGCTAGTCAAGGCAGAAATCCCTCTAGGACAGCGTCCCTCCAGGTTTTCCGTGTCTTTCACAAGGAAGGGCACTAAGTGTGCTTAGAAGAGAGAGGTGCTGCTGAAGATCTAGCCACTTCTCCTGTTTTCGTCTTCTCTGCTTTCCAGGCCTCTCAGAGCTCTTCGCTGCTGCAATCTGCACTGCGGTCTGACACAAAGGGGCAGGGGGACCCTGCACCGCCTACCTACCACCTCCACGCTCCTTTTAGGGTTCTCCTCCATACCTGCCAGGGGATCAGATCACCCCAGACAACAACAAACCCTGATCTCCGTGGGAGATGACTTCACCAGAGCCGAAGCCATTCCAAAGCTCAGCCCAGGGGCCTAGCGGTCACCAGAACCCGTTCCTGCATCTGCAGATGGCCAAGGGCAGAAGTGACTGATCCACGATTGCACAGCCTGTGGGTGGCAGATTCAGGACTAGAGGCCAGGCCTTCTAGCTTGAGGGGCTGGTGAACTCTCCTAGACCAAGGGGGAGGAGTCCCTCCAGCAGGGCTGGCAGGCAGCAGGAGGTCCCCAGGTCCCCACCTGTGTGGCTCCTGCCCTCTCCGTGCCCCACAGGAGCACTGCTGGTCTGTGAAGGGTTGGCACTGGAGGAGAAGACAGGGTTAATCGGTGGTGGGGATTTTCATTAATCCTCTGAGCAGGCTTAATCTCAGGCCACACTGGTTGGAGCAGAGGTGAGAGACTGGGAAGGCTTGCTGGGGGCTGGGCACAGGGTGGTTAGTGAATAATCCCTGGAGGCAAAGAAGCCAGGTCTGCCAGTGGTTTATCAGGCAACTGAGCCACCTTCATGGACTCCTGTCCCATTCCTGCCTAGGGTTCAGGCCTCCAAGCAGTGCCCCTCCACTGTGAAAGTCCCCCAATCCCTGGGTGCTCAACAGTGCAGAGCAATGGGAAGATCACTGGCTATAGATTGAGACAGACCTGAGAGCAAACCCTACTTGCTGGGTGACTTAGGCAAGTCACTTCACCTCTCTGAGCTTCACCTTCTTCCTCAGCTAAAGGGAGCTGAGCATATCTCTGTTGCAAGCCTTCTGGGAAGGAAGACTGTGTGAATTCAAGTGCATAAAGAGACACAAGAAGTGCCAAACCAACCCTCTGTATTGTTATTACAATTCTCACATCTGTTATTTCTCTATCCAGGCCCATTCTTTACTCTTCTGCCCTAGCCCTCTAGCATCTTTGGCATTAATAATCTTGATGACAATAATCTAGTCCAGCTGAACAACATTTGTATCATTTCAAAACACTAAGCATCCTATCCCCTGTGGGTTACAACAGTGCCACCAGAAGCAGCCAGAGCTGAAGTAGCCCCTTGGCCTTCAAGTGTATCTTCCTACAATGCTCCCAAGTCTCAGAACCAGGGACAATGTCAAAGTCTGGAGTTGAGCCCAAGCACCCTGAGTAAGCATACTGTCCCATGATAGATTTCATGAGAGCCTGGGTAGCCTCTGGCTTATAAGAAGGAGCAGAACTGCCCCTCCCCTGGCCTGCAATCTGGCCCCACTGCTCTGGCCACAAGCAGACTGCCTGCCTGGCTTTACTCTTGGACTCCCCAGTGGCGAAGGCCAGCTAAACAGCCAAAAAAGATGGAGTCTGGCCTTGGTGCATGGATCACTAAACCCAAGGCCAAGACCAAGACCAAAGCCAAACTGTGAGCTCTGTACCCTGACAGAACCTTTTGGAAAGTGTGGGTTCACACCCTGATCTCTCTGGTTCTCCAACTGCCTGTCACACCCCCAGGACTCATGATTCTCACATTACACAAGAGGAAACTGAGGCCCAAAGTAGAACCCCCCCCCAAGGTCACCCAAAGGATCTGGGGTAGAGCTGAGCTGGGGGTCTCCCCTGATGGCTTAACCCTGGGCACTTTTCACTGCCCCAACTGCTTTATCCTCCCTACACCAGGAAGCCCCCAAAGTTCTCCAATAAACCTAGGTCCCATGCAAGTCCTGAGAATCCTCTTCAAACATGGGGGCTGCCAGGGTACCCACTTTCCCCTTCCCTGACACACTCCCTCCCTGTATCGTCCAGTTGCCCACAGCCTGAGAGCTTCCCCGCCACTGGCAGTTACTGGGGGGACAGGGCAGCGCCTTGGTTAGAGGATGGCCTTGGAGTGGGGCAGGCCTCCTGGGATGGGGGCAGAGGCCGGCAGGTGGGGTGGGGCTTCCTCTCCACGGGCCACTCAGGGTGGCCAGACCATTCCTACACCACTTTTCACCCCAGTCTCTGCCAGCGATGCTCCTGCCGGCGGGCTCCACTGAGGGACATCAGGGAGCCGGCAGCTCCACAAGGCTCTCCAGGGGTTAAAAATGCAGCATCCTAAACAAGGGTTAAAAATGCAGTCCCGGGGCTGGGCCGGGAGCTGAGGGATGTTGTCCAAATCACAAGGGCTGCCAAAGCGGCATCCTCCCCCTACCTCCGCAGTCCTCGGGCTGAGCGACTCGAGCGACTACTGGGGGAGCAAGTGAGGCGCGCGCCGCACCTTCCCGGCCCCGCCGCCCACTCCCCACGCCCACACCCGCGCCCCGCGCAGCCCTTGCTTGGGGGCTGCAGCGCCTGCGGGCCCCGGGCGCGGCAGGCGATCTGCGCTTACCTTTGTGACAGTCATGCAGAAAGTCGGCGGCAGTGCGGGCGCGGGCGCGGCGTGCGGGGGCGGCGGCGGGAAGGGTCCCGCGCTGCCAGGCAGCTCTCAGCGCGCTCCCCGCACCCCGCCGGCGGTCCGCCGAGCTGGGGCCCGAGCTCCGGGCTGGCAGCGCGCAGGGACCGCTCGTCCGCGCTCAGCTGCCGCTTGTCGCTGATGTCAGCCCCGACTGTGCATTTATAATAGATGAGCCTCCTTCGCCGCAGGAAGGCGAGGCAGGAAGAAAGGCGGCGAGGGAGAGGGCCCGGGTTGGGGGCGGGGAGGAAGAGGGGCCGGGAACTCGCTACAAAGGAGGAGGCGGAGGGAGAGGCGGAGGAAGCGCAGCCCGCTGCCGCCGGCCCCGCGCTTCCCGGCTCGGTCGCCCGCCGCCGGGCACTGTTGATCCCGGGGCAGGCGCCCAGGCCCGCGGCTTAACCCCTTAGGGCCCGCGACACAGCGCGGCTGGCGAGGGCGGCTCCTGGCACCTGCCAGCTAGGGGAGTGGGCGGCAACCCGGCTCTCGGGTGCCCGGTTGGCTCGGGGACGCTGGTGAAGTCACAAGCTGGACCGCCAAGGCGCCGCGCGCCGGCCGCGAAGACAGTCGGGCTCGCCCCCTGCAGGTCCGAAAAGTCTGCCCCGGGGCCGGGAGCTAGGCACGGCGGGTGAGGGGCGTGGCGCCAGCCCCGACCCTGCCAGCACCCTGCAGCGTGCAGACCCCCGCGCCCACGGTCGCACACGGTCGCCAGACGGACCGTGTAAGCAGATCTTTGAATCTAATTCTTGCAGCAGTTAGCTCGCTCCAAGGCCATCGTGGTCAATTTTACAAAGGACCAGAGTGGGAAGTGACTCGTAAAGGCGCACATGACCGTGCCAGCCCAAGCCGTCTCTCCTGGCGCCCTCTCTCAACTTCGTCGCAAGTTCCCTAAGGAACCCTGGTAATAAAAGCTGAATTTTAGGGACTGGACGGGCCCTGCCCAGGGGAGTCTGCAGTACTCTGGAGGGCCGCGCTGCTTGGGGCACCCACAGGTGAGTCTGTAGAGAGGGAATCCTGACCCAGTCACCTGTACCCTGGAGCTGCTGCAGGGATTTGACGGGCAGTCACCAACCGGAGGGTGACCTTGCCAAGTCTTGAGGAAGAAGTCTCCCTCCTGAGTACCTGGGCAGAATCGGTTTGGGCAGATAGTGAGCCCGCTGGCAGTGAGGAGGGAAGGAGTGGGCTGCGTGAGGCAGGGGACGTCCGCCTCGCCTCGTCTATCTCCCCCGACCCTGGCAAGCCAGAGCGCTGCCCCTCGCTATTCTACCCAGCAGTTCACAGGGACCTCGATGGCCACATTATGTGAGCACGTGCAGTGAGGAGGGTGCTGGGAAGGCAAGGAGAGCAGGGCCTGCCTTCACCGAGACCAAGTCCATTCTAGAGCAATGGTAATAGAAGATAATAGAGTGATGTCATCTGCAAAGAGCTTTGTAGATCCGCTGATTTCTTTTACATTTGCTTGGGTAGCTCCAAATGCAATAAAGTGAGGAGAGAGTGGCCATCCCCTTTTGGCTGACCAGTAAACAGATTTGCAGAGGGGAGAGACTCGGTCACCCTCATACAGAGACAGACCCAGGACTTGAACCAAACTCTTCCTAAATCCATCCCAGGGTTGTGCTTTGAGCCTCTGAATGCTAGGGCCCTTGTACACCCACTGCCTTATTTGAGCTTCCCAGGTGTCTGGGGAGGTAGGTGGGCAACTGCTAGTCCTCAGCCAAGTCTCAGGGACTTATTAAATCTCTGTAGCAGCTGTGGCCATAGGTCTTAAACATCTCCTCTGGGCCAGACCCTTCCTGGGCTATTTCCATGTTGAATCTCATGCCTTTGACCACAGTTACCCCCTGCCCGGAATGCCCTCTTTATTCTCTGCACCAACCAGATGCCCTCACCTCGGATAGCCCCACCTCCTTGCCACCTCACCTGAAAACTCTAGCCCCCACACCTCTGTGCTGCTCCATTTAGTTTTGAGGGTCTGATCTAGTTTCCAAGAACTTCCTGTCAGTATCCATAGTGAGCCCCTAGCCTCTGGACACAAGGGCCCGCCTTCTCTTATAGTGTACCCCTGGGCATGCATTAAGTACTGAGCAAATATTTAATGCCACCAAGAACAAAATTAACTTTCAACCAGCAGAAGAAATGTAAATTAGGTCCACAAAAGCATTTCCCATCCAGCAGCTGTGCAGCATTTGGAAGTGGTCAGGTTCAGTGTCTAGATTGGGATAATCTTGGATAGATCAGCCTCAGGACAGGACACTTCAACCCCAGGACCCCATTGGAAACCATTAAAGGGCAACTCAAGAACACCAGTCACTCTTCACCCACGGCTGTGGCTTGTCCACTTTTATCTCATGGATATTTCAAATTCCAGTTTGTCATCCTTGGCTACCCAGCATGCCTCTTGGCACCATCCCCGCCATCCGCTGTTGCTGTGGGCTCTGGGAATGAGACAGATACTTAATATCAGCTTGAGCCAAATGTAATTAGGAACATCAATCTGCTGCCCCCATTCCACGTGACACGCTCAGAGAAGAAATGTTTCTGATCTCTTATGTGCTGCTGGTTTGCCCCTTCTGTCACATTTCCCCAGTGAGCATGGAGGTCTGGATGAGGAAGGGCCTTCCCAAAGAACTCTGGTCCCCTCATGTCAGGTCAAGGGTTCAGCCCAAAGTGGAAACTCAAATGTGTGCCATTTCCATGGGCATCCAGCATACAGCCCATCACAGCTGGGTCATCCGAAACAGAGTCTGAGAAAGGAGATGGATACAGGGGATTTAACTGGAAGGTGATCCCAGGAGTTGAAAAGGGGTGGGGTGGGGTGGGCTATGAGATTGGAAAAAAGGGAAAGCCAGCATGAAGCTGTGTTCTCAAGGTCACTTGTGGGGGGCCCCAGGGTAGAGGGCTCAGTTCCCCCGAGACCTCCAGGACAGGTGCAGAAGAGCCTGGCAGGGGCGGGTCATGGAGAGCAGCGTGTTCCTCTGTGCTCCTCTCGCCCTTTGTCTGAGAGCTGTCCTTGAGAGCACTCCCTCATACTGCAGGGCTGTGCTGTGAGGTGGGCAGTGCTGGCCCCTCAGCTTCAGAGACTGCCCTGGGGAAGGAAGGGAGGAGCTGCTGTCAGCTCTCAGATCATCCACTGGGCTGCAGGAGGAATCAGAAGTAGGCTAGGCTGAGGGCATTTGTTACATATTGTGGAGTAAATAAGCCCCTGCAGTGCCAGCTTCGATGTCTTCTAGATGCTGTCATGCCTCAATGCTTTGCCATGCTTTTTCCTCAGCCTCCAGTCCTTTACCCCTTGTTAGCTCTGCAAACTCCTATTCATCCTTCAAAGCCCAACACAAACGTTACCTTCTTTATGTAGCTCTCCTGATGCTACCTCCACAGTCGTCTGATTGACACTATATTATATACCCTGATGAAACGTATTTGTTCTTTTCTCTTTTTATGGGCTGTGACCATATGTGCCCCCTCCCCCGGCTACTAGATTGACACAGAGGAAATACTGGATAACTTCCCAACCGATCCAACAAGGCTGCCATGGGATACCTTTAGTATCTTCCTTAATGAATGACCCTCTGGTCCAGGTCCCAGCTCTGCACAGCCAGGCACCAGGGCTTCTCCACAAGAGCCTCTGCCCTGCCTTGTGTGTTCATTTGCCCAGGCCTCCTACTAGGTGCCACTGTACAGAGTGAGGAGGGCTTGGTCCTTGTCTGCAAGAAGCTCACAATCTCTTACGAAAGACCCACAGATGTGGGCACCCATCCCAGATTACGGGTGGGCACTGCTTTGCTGCAGGGACTGAGGGAGATTCCAAAAGCCATGGAACCATAGGGAGTGGTGCTTCTCTAGCCCTGGCTGGCTGCCTGGTGCATGCCGCTCAAGATGCAGGTGCACATGCTGGCTACCCTCAGTTACAGGGTCTTCCAAGCCCCGCAGGTCTCAGTCCCTGGAGTCCTCGAATCCTTCCCCTCCTGTCCATCTCCACTGTGACCACGCAGGCTTTTCTCTTGCTTGGGCCTCCTGCCTCCTACCTTGTGCTGACCTCTCACTCCCCTCCCAGCCACTCCTGCGCTCCTGCTCAGAACACACAGATCTGCCCACAGGAAACCGGCCTAGGGCTCCCCACTGTCCTCACGAAGAGGCGCCACCCCTTGTGTCTAGGTTCCCCGTCTCCCCTTGCCCTTCTCCCCCACGCCTCGCCAGCCCTTCATTCTTCCCTCCACGTCATCTCCTGGGCCGCCTTCCTGGACAGGGACAGGGGTTTGGTTGCCCCGCCTCTGCGCTCCTCTCCGCAGCTCCCCGGGCCTCCTTCCCTCTGCGCCTGTGCAGGGCTGTATTTCCTGTTGTGTGCTTGACATCCTCCTGGGGAAGGTGCTGCTGGAGGGTGAATGGCTCTTCCTCTTGGGAATGAGGCACATTCGGGTGCCTGCCCTGTCAGCTTCTGGTCCCTGTCCTTCCCTGTCTTCCAGCCTCTCTCCCCCAGCACACGTCTCTGCTCCCACCCACCCCTGTTTCTCTGGGGCTGTCGCCTTTCTGACTTCAGATCTCCATGTCTGTGTCTTCCTCACTGTGGCCCACCCCGCCATGCTTTCCTGCTGTACCCCTCCCACTTACAGCCACTGCTGTCAGGCTGGGTACCGGGCTGTCCTCTCTCCACCTTCACATCAGGGTATCAGGGTTCCTCTCTTCCCCCTCCAACATACCAGCTCATTTGCACTCCTGCCCTCTCCGTGTGTTTCTGCCTCCATCTCCCTGTCTCTGTGGCTGTGTCTGTCTCTCCTCTTTGCCTTGTCTGTGGTCTGTCTTTGTCTTTCTCCACTGTCTCTATACCACATGCACCATGCTGACTTTGGCCTGGGGAGCACTGAGACAGGTGGGGGTTTCCCTGGGGTGTCATCTTTCCTTCACCCCATATCTGAGGGATGATGAGTGAGGGGCCCTGGCAGCAGGCACATGTGGGGCCTCTGGGGCTGCATCGTTGACTGTGGGACACCCTCACTTGAGCAAGGTCTTCTCCTTGACCATTCTGTGAGCTTGTTGAACAGTGTGTGTACGTGTGTATGTGCATGTGTGTGTGTGTGCATGTGCATGTGTGTGCATGCGTGCCCAGATGTATATGCACCCACGATGTTGAAAATGGACCTGGGAGGGAGGAATCACAGTACTGGGCTCATGGAGGGAAGCTCTGAGCCAGTTCCTCCCAGAGGTCTGCTCTCCCAAGCTGTCCCTGGGTCCTGATGGCAAACAGGCACATGGAGCTATAGGGAGCAGATGGGGGCCCTGGAGGGCTCCTCTCAGCCGTCACTCATGCAGCCCAGGGGCTGGCTGCTCCCAGAGCCTCCTCCACTCTTACGTGGTAAGCAGCCTGCTCTGGAGCCACGCACCTAGGCTCAGTCATTCCTCTCCACTGTCACGTGGGTGATGAGGCACTCATTGAGCCTCCTTGTGCCTGAACTTCCTGAGACTTCACTCCTCTTCTGCACAGTGGAGCTGGCAGCTGCACGCCCTAGAGAGTTGTCACTAGATCCAGCAGAGTGAAAGCAGCGTATCCAGTCCTTCCACGCTGCTGGGACCACACTCTCCAGCCATGTGCCCCCATCATTCAATCTTCTGTTCTCTGTTCAGACTCATAATCTTCTAACCAGAGCTGAATAAGCTGGTTTCTCAGAGGAGGAAACAAAGGCTCGGAGAGAACACTGCTCCCAGCTACCTGTGCCAAAGTGGGCCAGGGCCCAGGTCTTACGGCACCTTCCCTGCGTGGCTACCACCCAGGCACCTGCTCAGGTCTCCCTGACTCTGAAGGCAACCCGCCTGTCTGGGTCCAGGATTCCGTTTCCATCACACCTTATGTCCCTTGTGCTCCACTACCTGCAAACCCCAAACTTCCCTGTGCTGTGGATTAGGGCTCCTCAAGAGCAAGGGGAGGGAATTGGGAGAACTGAGTTCTAGCACCTATGAGCCTGGGACTCAAAATCCCTGTGGCCTAGCAATCCCTGTCACTGCATGTAGAGTCACAGAAGCCATCTGCTTAGAACTGAGGGAACAGGGAGCTTCCCTTGCCCTTCCACAGGTTCAACAATTGAGCCTTTGAAATAAACAGGCAACAGACAAATCAACAGAAGACAGTGATATAAAAACTGACTATCTTGAATGGGGGCATCACATGAAGGAAAGTAAACACTCAACACCTCATGCAGCCTAAAGGCTTAACTCTCCTCTGCAGCAGGGAGAGAAGGTGCCCTGCAAAGGCTGCCTGAAGATGCAGACCTAGTCTCCCAGGCACACATGCATCTCTGTCTGGTGCGGGTGTCAGAGCCCCAGTCCCTTCTTCTTATGAGAAATTTCTGCTGGGCAGAAAGGGGGTGTCATAGAGAAGTCCTGGCCTGCATTGTTGTCTGCTATTGTAAAGAGATGTCATTTTCTTTTTATAGAGGGACAGCTTTTTACAGCCGTCCCAGTGTCTGAAGAGGTGTGCTGCACTTCTCATTAACCAACTTGCTAAGGAAATAGATTTGGGGTCTCCCACCCAGCAGCTGGGGTCATTCCATGTAACATTGCCTCCACCAGCAGAGAAAAGCCTGCCACGCCACCAACCACCAGCAGAGGGCCAGAGCAGCGCTGTCCATTAGTCCCTTGGTTAGATTTCCAGCCTCAAGGTGCTTTGGGCAACATTGAGACAGTTCTCCAAGCCAGCATCACCTTCATCCAGAAGCTCATTAAAAATGCAAATTCCCACCAGGTGTGATGGTGCACACCAGTGATCCCAGTGGCTCAGGAGGCTGAGGCAGAAGGATCTCAAGTTCAAAGACAGCCTCAGTAGCAAGGCCCTAAGCAACTCAGAGAGATGCTGTCTCTCAATAAAATATAAAAAATGGCTGGGGATGTGGCTCAGAGATTAAGTAACCCTGGGTTCAATCCCCAGTAAAAAAATGAAAAACAAAAACAAACAAACAACAACAAAAACCAGAAATGCAAATTCCCGGCTCCATACCAGGTCTATTGAAGCAGGAACTCCGCTCCCCCCAGGTGGGGCCCTCCAGAGGATCCTGACAGCTGTTCAGTCTGAAAACCATGAATTTGCATCATTCGGTGTGGTGAGCACCCTGGGAGCTAAACATGCAAAACAGATGGGAAGCAGTTGTTTTCACCATCCATCTCCCAGGTAGCAGAGTTGAATTTTAACCTGGACTTCAACATCTGAACCGGAGGTTTGTCAGATTTTCCATTAAAGATAAGGGGGTCACAAGCACATTTGGGCACAGAGGCAAGGTGAGGGATGGGAGCTTTGATAGTTCATGCATGCAGATTTGGGGGCTTCAGGTACCTCACTTGTCCCTCTGAGGCTGGACCTGAAGATGCCCCCAGTGATGGGAATGGCAAGGGTCCTGATGGCCTCATAGGAGAGATGCCTCTCCATTTGGAGAGGCTGGGAGGGAGAGCTTGGAGACCCACTTACAGCCCAGCAGCCCCTTCCCAGGCGCCTGCTCCACCAGACCAGCCTCCAGCAATGGGCCCCAGATTCTGCTCACTTCTGTGCCTCTGTGCCAGTTCCCACAGGTTTGCTATCTTCCAGAGTTCAGCAAGAGCAGTTTTATTAGGTAGGACCCCCTTATACCACCCCAGCCACACTGTCTCTCCCTCTACTGAGCTCCCAGCCCTCCCCACCATCTCAGCACTGAAGACCTCAAGGCATTCTCATTGCTAAATTTCCATCCTCATTTGCCAAGGGCAGGCTTTGGATCAGTCAGTTGCCAAGGTCGCTTCCTGCTCCAGGAGATTCCATACTCTGGCTCACAAGGACAAAGCTTACCTCCCCGGTTACTACTCCTACCCTTAGCTAAGTGTGTAGGGCCTTTAGTGTGGGACCCACTTTTATATGAACAATTGGATTCTAGAACGTAATGTAAAATCTTTGGTCCATAATAAGGTATGGTGATTTATAGATGAAAGTGTATAATAAGGGGAGAGAAGAGGTACTAGCATTTTTGTTTATTGGGTAGTCAGTGCATGTGAAGATTCTTTGCAGGGTCCAAGAGCCATCTTTTCCTGTTCAATTCAAGAAACTATATCTTGGTGTTCTTCATTGTCAAATATGCCATCCCAGGTTAATTTCTTATCTTCCACTATGAGAAAAAGATAATGAGACCATTATTATTATTATTATTATTATTATTATTATTATTATTATTATTTATATTTGCAGTACTGGGGATTGAACACAGGGTTGCTCTACCTGAGCTGTATTTCTTCCCTTTTTTATTTTGAGACAGGGTTTCAGTAACTGCTGAGGCTGACCTTGAACTTCCAATCCTCCTGCCTCAGCCCCCCAAATTGCTGGGCTCACAGCAATGCACCACCATGCCTAGCAATGCTGTTATTCATGTGCCATGGGTCTCAGGAACCTATTTTTAATGAAACAATATGAATCTGCAGTTCCCTTGTTGGGGCTCAGGATACTCTGCCCCAAAATATGACTGTAAGAGACCAGAATATGCCACCCCAAAATATACTTCCTTGACATATTTTGAGCTGGCTATTCTGAGAAACTGCAGACACAGGAGCAGCTCTGAAAAACTGTCATTTTGTATAAGAAATTCACATCCAAGAAGGAAGTCTACATTAGTAAAGTATATGAGGAAGAGGAAACTGCTCCAAACAGCTTTCATCACCTGAAAGACTATCTGCACAACAAGACAACCTATATCCACCAAGCATTTCCTGCCTCTCCCTGTATCACCTGTCTCGTCTCCAACACCCCCAGAATCCCCGAGCCCCTATTTTCCTTTCTGTAGCCCAGGAGGCTATGTAAGTGCCAATTATCCAATCCATCTTTGAGTCCTGTGTGGGATTCCCCTGCATACAAACATAATTACATATGGTTTTGCTCCTGTTAATCTGTCTTAGGTCAATTTAATTCATAGCCCAGCCAAAGACCCTGAGAAAGGACGGGGAGCCATTTTTTGCTCACTACACCCTACTACTGTGGCCAGACCCAACTCTGTTCACTACTTGAAAGCCAATAATACTTCAGAGGCAAGAGTTGATGGAAACCAGAGTTATTCAAGGGCTAGTACCCTGAGAAGATGCGGAGTTATCATTCCCCTAAAAAAATACAATCTTAGGGAACTGAGATGTGAAAGAGCTTTTCTAACGAGGGAATCGAGGTGCAGAGGCACTAGGTAGAAAGTGCCCCTGGATGGGGTCTCTGTCTTCCATGGTATGTTTCTCCTCTTTTTTTTTTTTTTTTTAAGCCTTTGGTCTGAACATTGCATTTGACCTTGACCTCCAGGAGCTAATTCCTATAATTCTTTAGATAGTTGTATCACTTTTCTGCAAAACTTTTCTGCAAGTAAGTTGCTCATAGCAACTCCAATACTTTGTGTTAGTGCACAGAACTAAAGAGGAAGGAGGGATGTTTCATATTCTGATATTATCCGAAGGCTGCCAGATGTTCTGGGTCTTGTAAGACTCAAGAAAGATGATTTAGCAGTTAACATCTCAATTACTGAGCTGCAGCTTTTCTTTAGAATTTAGAATGCTGGCAAAGGGAGGCGATGCAAAAGTAACTTTGCCAAGGACAAATCAAAAAGGGCAGCCAGGTCTGGTCTGCACTGTGTTGTAGTCAACCCTAGTTGCATTGGTACTCACACCAGCAGGCCCCTGTGGCTGGGGCAGGGTGGCAAAGGAAGGGTCTAGGATGCTGCAGGACAATTCATTAGGATTTTATAAAGAAACTGTTTAAATGTTCCTGGATGATGCTTTAAAGAGCAAAAACTATACACCAGAGTATGGCACTTGACAGCGGAGTGCTTTGAACTAAAGCAGCAACTTCAAGGTCACTCTGACCTTACCTCTACCACCACCCCAGTTTCCTGATCCTCCTTTCTCTCCCAAAGGATAGGAAGGGGCTTTCTCCTAGTTTCCTTACCTATCTTAGGACTGGATCTGCCAAAGAGGAACATAATTGCTTCATTTTTCTTACTGAAATGTCATTAATCAGGGAAGATTAAACTCACACCACAGGAGACTGAAAATTAGAGCCCAGAGAAATTTTGTCCCAGGCCATTTTCTGTTCTCTGGGCTCACTTATTTCCCCTACAAATGATTTCTTCCTCCTTTGAAAATGCCAGTAGCCTCCCACTTCCCTCACCCCGGGGGGTTACTTAAGCCTCAACCCTCCCGCCAGCGTTTGAGTTTCATATTTGGCGTAGCTCCCGCGCACAGGTGCCTGGTAATACATTTGTGTATCTTTTTGCCTTTTAATCCATCTATTGTTAGTTTTTTAACAAACCATTAGAGGAAAAGTTTGAACTTGCCCGAATTCCAAGAGGACAAAATACTGACGGTTTTCTGCCTTCCTTAGAAATGGAGAACCAAGAGCAAGACTTAAAAAGGTGGCCAGGTCCTGGCCACTCTGTACTGGGAGCTTTAGGTCCATTGTGCTAATCATCTACACACCAGTGCATGCCAGTCCTAGAAGAGGTTTTATTTCCATTTCACAGATGAGGAAATTGAGGCTTAGAGAGTTGAAGCCCAAGGTCATCCCAGGAGACAGTGACAGGGACTGGATTCCATTTGAGTCTGCCTGGTTCCAGCCTGAGTTCTTTGTGCTGCGCTGTAGGAGTCTTCCGACTGGAGACTGACCCAGTTTCCAAGGCTTCAATGAACCCCAGGAAGAACAAAAGGAAGCTTAAGAGTATAGTTCTCCACTTTTCCTATTTGGGGTTCCAAGGCTGGCCCTCTGACCAGCCCACCTGCGGTGCCTGGCTTCTTGCCAACATCTAAGCCCCTCGGCTCATCTTAATGTTCACTCACCAGCTCACACCTCACCTCACAGGAGTTGCCCTCAATGTCTTACAGCTCCATGAACAAGAGCCGCCACGGCCCTGTCTTGGGCTATTTTCTGATACTGTAACAGAATACCTGACTGGGTACTTTATAAAGAAGAGAGTTTTATTTAGCTCACAGTTCTGGAGGATGGAAGGTCCAAGAGCGTGGCACCAGCATGTGCCTTCAGGGAGAGTTTCGTATTGCTTCAACTCATGTCGGAAAGCAGAAGGGATAATAGAGGCTGAGGACATAGCTCAGTTGGTGAGGTGTTTGCCTTGCATACACAAGGCCCTGGATTCAATCCCCAGCACCACGGGGAGGGGGGTGGGGATCCTATAGCTAGAGAGGAAGCCAGAGAACGCAGAGTAAGAGAAACTCACCTGTATGACAACTCCCTCTTGTGGTGACTTATCCAGTCCAGTGGGAGTGGCAGCATTGACCCATCCACAAGGGTTTAATGTGACTCAAACATCCCCCAACAGGCCACAGACCTCACCGGGAATTTAAGGTTCCAACATACAGACTTTGGGGGATACAGCAAGCCCCAGACTCATTCTACAAGGCCAGAATTACTCTGATAACAAACCCAAATGAAGACATCACAAGAAAGAAAACCACAGTCAGTGTCTCTGGTGAGTATAGAACTGTAGACAGCTGTGCCTATGTGCAGGCTCATTGCCTAAGCACCCTCAACACTCCCAGCAACTGTGGAGCTGTGCTGACTGAGGTGTGGAGGGGCCCAGGGACTGGTGTGCAGCCACACAGCAGTCGGTAGCAGAGCTGGAATCCAAGCCATGTCCAGATCCAAGCCCAGCCCTTCCCATGACCACCACAGAGGGCCAGAGGAACAACCAAGCCTGTAAATTGGCACCGTGATCCAGCCTTACCTCTGGAAGGCCTCTGGCCTGGATGACACACCAGAGTAGTCTCCTCTCTCTGAGGCAGACCTTCTGCAAAGCCTGCTAGGAAGGTCACAGACCCCCTGCAAAACAACTCCTCAGCCAAAGAACACACAGCAGTGGGGACACAGAAAGGACCATGTGTGTGGGAAGCAGGTGTGTGTCACCTCCTGGGCAAGGCCTCTTCCTCTCTGCATCTCAGTCTCCTCATCTGCGCAATGGGGCAAAACTCTAAAACACTGACAAAAATCAAATGCCAGCGAGGATGTGAAGCACCAGGAACTCTCATCCATTGCTGGCAGGGACACAAAGTGGTACAGTCACTCGGGAAGACAGTTTGGCGGTTTCTTATAAAACGAAGCATATTTTACCATATGATCCAGCAGTTGCACTCCTTGGTATTTACCCAAATGAGTCGAAATCGTATGTCCACACAAAAATCTGCACACGGATGTTTATAACAGCTTTATTCAGAATTGCTACGACTTGGAAGCAAGTAAGATGTCCTTCTGGGAGTGGATAAATAAACTGTGCACCAGACAATGGACTGCCACTCAGTGCTGGAGAGAAATGAGCTATCAAGCCATGAAAAGACATGACAGGACATGAAATGCACATTACCAAGTGAAAGCAGCCAATCTGAAAAGGTTCCAGACCATACCATTCCAACTGTGTGGCATTCTGGAAAAAGTAAAACTGGAGACAGTGAAAAGATCAGTGATCACCAGGGGCTGGGGAGGGGGCAGGATGAAGAGCAGGAGCCCAGGGGACTTTCAGGGCAGTGAAACGATTCCACAAGCTATGAGAGGTTGTGTTATCCTACACGTGTCAGAACACACAGAATGTACGATGCCGAGAGAGAGAGCCCTAAAGTGAAGGATGTGTGCTGGCGGTAGTGATGTGTCTGTGGTTGGTAGATAGCAACAGTGTGCCACTCTGGTGCTGGAGGTCCATAGTCGGGAGGGGGTACCTGTGCTGGGAGCAAATGGGCAATTACTGTGCTTTCTGTTCAGTTTTACTGTGAACTTAAAACTTCTCTAAAAACAAAGTCTTTTGAAAAAACGGGGACCAAAGCACCCAGGTCTTAAGCGGGGTTAAAGGAATGGTTTGTGGATGGCAAGTGAGTTTATCCACGAAAGCGCCTGGGGCTCTTCTGTTTTCCATCCAAGCTGTGCCAGAGTCTGCAGTGGGAGCCCAGGCTGATCCCTTTGACTTTTTCCAATCCCAGTGTCCTTAGCTACAGAGTAAGATGAAAGCACTCGCTCCCCATTCCCACAGCAAGCTCTCAGAGGGTAAGTGGTGGTAAAAGTGACCGTGATAATGACAGGCACCGTTAACGTCGAAGTTCTGTGTTAGGCACTCGATGCGCAGTATCTCGCTTCATCCTTGAAAAGACTCTGACTTTGCAGATGAGAACTGAAGCAGGGGAGGATGGAGGGAAAGGAGAGGAGGAGAAGTAACTTGGGTCACAACAGCTGGTCAGTGTCCAACAAGGTTCTAGAAGACTCAGTGGCCTGTTCTTAACCTTCCACCTCACCCCCATGCCTCCCAGGCTGACCATAGAAGGCACCCAGGGGGTGCCCCCCTTGCCCAAACCCTGGGGACTGGTTTTGGTACGGCCAGTTATTGGTGACGAGTCCTGCTCCCCCACATGTTGAAGTATGACATTAGAGAAGCACGCCAAGGCAGGACATAAAGCAGGGCTTATTTTTAAAGGGGTAACATAGACTTCTCCTGGGAGGGAGAAGGGGGCCATGGCTGGTATCCTGGCATCCCAAGAAGGGAGGGATCTGCCCTTTTTATATGTCCCAGGCTTCCTTTGCCCTCCTGCCCTCTTCCCCTTATCTCTCTCCTTCCTGCCTACTGTGGCCAGGCCCTGGAATGCTGGTGGCTGGCCAAAAGGTGGGAAACAGGTGGGCTGAAGGGGGAAGGGTGGAAGGAGCAGCCCAAGACACATTAATTAACAACCTTATGCTCCCTGAAGGAGGGGCAATTCCTGGGACAGGTTACGCTGGCAACAGGCTGGAGCAGGGGCAGGTTCTAGATAAGGGTGGAGGAAGGGCTCTGAAGGAATTAACATTTCAATCCCTCAGGGACAGCCTGGCCTCCTTGATCCGACCTGCCTCGATTTACCTATCTATACTGACTGCCTAATTCTGGCTTCAATTTCATAATAACTCATGATAACCACGGCCAACATTTCTACAGACTGACTAGGAGCCAGGTGATTCTAAAGCATGTGGCATGCTCTGTTTCTTTTAGTTCTTGCATTAATTCCCCCAGATGGGGGATATCGTGGCATTTTACAGATGAGAAAACTGACACAGAACTCAAGCAAGGGAGTACTTCAGACCCAAGAGGGAATGCGTGGATCAGCACATCTGAGCCCCTATGTGACCTCACACTACACTGTGCTGCTGTTGTGACACTTCCCTGTGGACCCTACCAAGTTGCTAGCTGAGAAAGGCTGCACTTGGGTCTCCATCTCATGCCAAGTTCATGTAAGGCTGCCTGGCAGTACAGGCTCCTGCCCCACCCAGAATGCCGATTTTGTCTCCCATTCCAGGCCAGGGAAGGAAAGTCAGGAGCAGGGAGCCCCACTGCCCCTCCATAGCACAGGAGGCCTGTGGGACCGGAACACCACAGATGGGGGAGGCCCAGGCCAGGGGAGAAAAGCATCTGTGCTCCCAGGAGTTCCCTGGTGTTGGGACTGCAGAAAAGGTGGTGGCAGCACCCCCGCAGGCCCTCCTCCTTGGTGCCTACAGGACAGAGGATGGATTTTAAGGTGTGAGTGGTAGGGGGTGCTTTCAGAGAGGATGTTTTGCATGGTGAACAGGAAGACTTGGAGCAGGGATGTAGCTCAGTGGTAGAGTGCTTGCTTATCAGGTGAAGCTGTCGGTGGTTCAATGCCCAGCATCACCAGGCAGAAGGAAAGCTAGAGGGAGAAGATGCACTTTAGAATCAGCCAACCTGAATCTACATCTGCTGTCTAAGCCCTGGCTGTGTGACCTTGGTTGAATCATTTAGCCTCTCTGGACCCCTATTTCCTTCTCTGTCAAATGTGGACCATGATAGCAGCCATCCCACAGGGAAAAAAATCTGCCCATGGCCTGGTACAGAGGACTTGTAATGAGGACTCAGAGACACAGTGGCTCCATCTCAGCTGTGAAATGGGTGCTAATAGAACCTACCGTGTTATGAAGGTCAATGAGTAAGATGCACCCATGTACGAAGGAAGGGTCCCAGCCTGGACAGAGTGCGGACTGCTTCGTTATCATGACATCCTCTGTCTCCTGCCACTTCTCCTCATTCAGGCAGAGGACCCAGTTGTGGGGAAGGGAACTGCTTGGCTTCCGCCTGCCAAGGGCAGAGCCAGCTTGGTTCTGAGCTGCCTTCCTTCAGAGGTGCAGAAGGGGCTGCGGGAATTCCTTAGCTCTAATTAACACCACAAGGCTCCCTCCCTTCTTTGTCCCAGTGGCCTTCCTGCTGCCTGGGACCCACACAGGAGAGGGGCAGCCAAGCCCTGGGCAGGAGAGCCATCATCAAAGACTGGGATGCCCCATGGAGGTTATACCTTATGCTTGGCTTATGCTTGGCTGGAAGGCTCCAGAAGGGAGAAAGACAGGTGTGGGGACCATAGACAAATACCCTTGGGAGTCAGTGGCCTTTCTGGTACATCGGACAACAGGATCAGGGACTATTTTTTCCTCTGCGCTACAAACTCACTTTAAAATCTTGCAGTGAAAGAAATAGTACAAATGGCTGGAAAAGAAATGCAGACAGAAAAAAAAATGTTTTGTTGAATTCTATATACCTGTCAATACGAAATTGAAATGTAAAAATTACAAAATAGAAAATAGTAGAGAATTAATACTTTTAATTAATGTGCTTTTGAAAGGGGAAATTTCTCTACGTGTTAGTCAGTCACAGCAGTAAATAATAGTACAACTTCTGCAAATCTCTGAATGACAATATCAAAACAGATCTCAAATTCACGTTCAACAGGTAGTAAAGTCCTGTCTGTCCATCTCTCTTTTCTCACAGCTGATTAAAGAATGCTTCAACATTGAAAAGTTCCTTCCCTATGAAGCAACAGATACACAAACAAATAGGAAAATCTGAACCTTAAGGGCAGTTTGACAGAGATTCTGGGGGTTTCCTTTCTCAGTAAATTTCAGAAATTCCAATACCGTCTCTATCTTTGTTTCTGCAGGATTGGTGATATTGTTTTTCAACTGTTTCCTTAGTCAAAATTTACCAATTCCTTTTTTTAAACCAGAAAAAAAATTTACTCTACTTGGAAAATGCTTCTGACATTTTTCTTCTGCAAAGAATCAGAGAAAGTGGCTGAGAGATGAACAACAATGTGACCTGACCTGCTGCTTTAGAAGGCACCCCAGCACCTCACGCCTTCTTTCTTCATCCCTTACAACAACTGTCATCACTGATAATTTTGAATCTACTGAGACAAAAAACTATGCCAGAAGAAAACTTGAAAGACTTCACTGCTATGAAATTACTCGCTAAAAATGGTATACAACAGCTGAGTCTAAGAGTGTTGGGCTATGTTGACCAATAAAAAGAGAT